>NC_083727.1:75743066-76063245 GCF_028564815.1 Eubalaena glacialis | reverse complement strand
AAAAGGACACTTATCCTAAGATATCACTTATAGAGGGAATGTCAAAATCGCTACACCTGAACTGAATTCCAAAACACAACAGAGTCACACATTTAGAAAACACACTATGGCTGCTTAACGGGAAAGGTGAGGTGGGGCGATGCATAAAACAAGGGTTTGAAATTAGCTCAGATACCGTTCCACAAGCCAAATATGTAATAGACAAGACCTACTCCCTGCTCAGTGAACTGGACTCAACACCCCCTATTCACCACCGAAGAATATATCTGACTAAGAAGAGTCTTAAAACCTATGTATTGATATCTCTCAGGAAGTGAATCAAGAGGGTGTAAAGCGGCATAAACACAGCAAGGAAAAGAAGCTAAACCCCCTTATAAAAATTGACTACTTAAAAAAAAAAACCCATAAAACAAAGACAGTGAAAGAGAGAGAAATTCTTACAAAATCCGTTCAGGGGCTCTGATGCAACCTGGATTGACCATATCTAGACCCACAGCTGGATGAGACATAAGGCTGGACACTCTTGGGGCTCAGAGGATTGGTGAGGTTGGGCGAGCAAACGCAGACCCTTTGAAGTAATACTGCGTGGTACCCATCCCATGGGTCCCAAATCTCCAGGTGCAACGGCATCTTCCTACATCGAAAACATGCCTGGGAAACCCAGAAGATGGTACACCGTGTGATCGGGAAAGGTTTCTAAAACGCACCTCATTTCTCCTCTCCTTGTGCTCGGGTTCGCCATTCCAGCCGCTTCACTAACAATCTCCCTACGTGGAGAATCAGCACCGTTGACCTCCTGTTTCGTACAGGTCGCAATTTGTCCCGAGGATGAACGGGAAGAGGGGGAACCAATTAGAGACTAGCTCTAGGTGTTGGGACAGGCACAGGTCACCCTATTTTCCCATCAGGAAGAAGAATGAACCACAGGCTCAGCCTGCCCCCCGGAACCAGAATAAGGCCTGAAGCAATCCTGCGCTTTTGCGGCCAGCTCCCAAAAAAGCGAGTTGACAAATGGAGCTCAGGGGCACTGCAATTCACAAACCTGCAGAGTTGTAAATGATAACTCTCGTCCACAAATATATTGAGGGAAGGCAACAAAGAGGATTTGAAAGCAAGGCAGAATTGCAGGAAACCGGTTTCAGGAGGTAGATTCGACTCGCCTTGAAAGCACATGAAAAGCGGCAAAGCGTTGACAATGATGCCCTTGGCCAAAAAGGGCGTATGCGTTTTTTCCTGAATATATTCAGGAAAAAACGCATACGCCCTTTTTGGCCAACCAAGCAAGCCGGAAAGGCAAATCGGCGCTACAAAGAAGTCTGGCTTGCCAGAGGTCAAAAGGGCCATGCTGAAAAAAGTGTAAAAACCGGAAATGCAGGACAGGCCATGGAGACATGGGAGCCTTGCTACGCTGATGGGCGGGATGGAAATTGCCAACAGCCACTCTGGAGAAGTGTACGCTGCGTCCTGAAACATGGAATAAACACAGCTTAGAGAGCATAGGGCACTTCCACTCATGGGCGTAGAAATCGGGAAACCTAAAAATCAACAAGACACAGGCACCCCAAAGTTTAGGGCTGCTCTGTTTCCAAGAACCTCCACTTCGGTACACCTTAAATATCCCAGGAAAGAGAAAAATGGATAAAGAAGTTGTGGTACTTATGCACAATGGAATATCACTCAGCCATAAATCAGTGTCATAAGGCTAGTAGCAGCATGATGAGTGGATTTAGGGACGATGACTCTAAGTGAAGTAAGTCACACAGAAAAGGACACTTATCCTAAGATATCACTTATAGAGGGAATGTCAAAATCGCTACACCTGAACTGAATTCCAAAACACAACAGAGTCACACATTTAGAAAACACACTATGGCTGCTTAAAGGGAAAGGTGAGGTGGGGCGATGCATAAAACAAGGGTTTGAAATTAGCTCAGATACCGTTCCACAAGCCAAATATGTAATAGACAAGACCAACTCCCTGCTCAGTGAACTGGACTCAACACCCCCTATTCACCACCCAAGAATATATCTGACTAGGAAGAGTCTTAAAACCTATGTATTGATATCTCTCTGGAAGTGAATCAAGAGGGTGTAAAGCGGCATAAACACAGCAAGGAAAAGAAGCTAAACCCCCTTATAAAAATTGACTACTTAAAACAAAAAAACCCATAAAACAAAGACAGTGAAAGAGAGAGAAATTCTTACAAAATCCGTTCAGGGGCTCTGATGTAACCTGGATTGACCATATCTAGACCCACAGCTGGATGAGACATAAGGCTGGACACTCTTGGGGCTGAGAGGATTGGTGAGGTTGGGTGAGCAAACGCAGACCCTTTAAAGTAATACTGCGTGGTACCCATGCCATGGGTCCCAAATCTCCAGGTTCAAGGGCATCTTCCTACATCGAAAACATGCCTGGGAAACCCAGAAGATGGTACACCGTGTGATCGGGAAAGGTTTCTAAAACGCACCTCATTTCTCCTCTCCTTGTGCTCGGGTTCGCCATTCCAGCCGCTTCACTAACAATCTCCCTACGTGGAGAATCAGCACCGTTGACCTCCTGTTTCGTACAGGTCGCAATTTGTCCCGAGGATGAACGGGAAGAGGGGGAACCAATGAGAGACTAGCTCTAGGTGTTGGGACAGGCACAGGTCACTCTATTTTCCCATCAGGAAGAAGAATGAACCACAGGCTCAGCCTGCCCCCCGGAACCAGAATAGGGCCTGAAGCAATCCTGCGCTTTTGCGGCCAGCTCCCAAAAAAGCGAGTTGACAAATGGAGCTCAGGGGCACTGCAATTCACAAACCTGCAGAGTTGTAAATGATAACTCTCGTCCACAAATATATTGAGGGAAGGCAACGAAGAGGATTTGAAAGCAAGGCAGAATTGCAGGAAACCGGTTTCAGGAGGTAGATTCGACTCGCCTTGAAAGCACATGAAAAGCGGCAAAGCGTTGACAATGATGCCCTTGGCCAAAAAGGGCGTATGCGTTTTTTCCTGAATATATTCAGGAAAAAACGCATACGCCCTTTTTGGCCAACCAAGCAAGCCGGAAATGCAAATCGGCGCTACAAAGAAGTCTGGCTTGCCAGCGGTCAAAAGGGCCATGCTGAAAAAAGTGTAAAAACCGGAAATGCAGGACAGGCCATGGAGACATGGGAGCCTTGCTACGCTGATGGGCGGGGTGGAAATTGCCAACAGCCACTCTGGAGAAGTGTACGCTGCGTCCTGAAACATGTAATAAACACAACTTAGAGAGCATAGGGCACTTCCACTCATGGGCGTAGAAATCGGGAAACCTAAAAATCAACAAGACACAGGCACCCCAAAGTTTAGGGCTGCTCTGTTTCCAAGAACCTCCACTTCGGTACACCTTAAATATCCCAGGAAAGAGAAAAATGGATAAAGAAGTTGTGGTACTTATGCACAATGGAATATCACTCAGCCATGAAATCAGTGTCATAAGGCTAGTAGCAGCATGATGAGTGGATTTAGGGACGATGACTCTAAGTGAAGTAAGTCACACAGAAAAGGACACTTATCCTAAGATATCACTTATAGAGGGAATGTCAAAATCGCTACACCTGAATTGAATTCCAAAACACAACAGAGTCACACATTTAGAAAACACACTATGGCTGCTTAACGGGAAAGGTGAGGTGGGGCGATGCATAAAACAAGGGTTTGAAATTAGTTCAGATACCGTTCCACAAGCCAAATATGTAATAGACAAGACCTACTCCCTGCTCAGTGAACTGGACTCAACACCCCCTATTCACCGCCCAAGAATATATCTGACTAGGAAGAGTCTTAAAACCTATTTATTGATATCTCTCTGGAATTGAATCAAGAGGGTGTAAAGCGGCATAAACACAGCAGGGAAAAGCAGCTAAATCCCGTTATAAAAATAAGCTACTTAAAAAAAAAACCCATAAAACAAAGACAGTGAAAGAGAGAGAAATTCTTACAAAATCCGTTCAGGGGCTCTGATGCAACCTGGATTGACCATATCTAGACCCACAGCTGGATGAGACATAAGGCTGGACACTCTTGGGGCTGAGAGGATTGGTGAGGTTGGGTGAGCAAACGCAGACCCTTTAAAGTAATACTGCGTGGTACCCATGCCATGGGTCCCAAATCTCCAGGTTCAAGGGCATCTTCCTACATCGAAAACATGCCTGGGAAACCCAGAAGATGGTACACCGTGTGATCGGGAAAGGTTTCTAAAACGCACCTCATTTCTCCTCTCCTTGTGCTCGGGTTCGCCATTCCAGCCGCTTCACTAACAATCTCCCTACGTGGAGAATCAGCACCGTTGACCTCCTGTTTCGTACAGGTCGCAATTTGTCCCGAGGATGAACGGGAAGAGGGGGAACCAATTAGAGACTAGCTCTAGGTGTTGGGACAGGCACAGGTCACCCTATTTTCCCATCAGGAAGAAGAATGAACCACAGGCTCAGCCTGCCCCCCGGAACCAGAATAAGGCCTGAAGCAATCCTGCGCTTTTGCGGCCAGCTTCCAAAAAAGCGAGTTGACAAATGGAGCTCAGGGGCACTGCAATTCACAAAACTGCAGAGTTGTAAATGATAACTCTCGTCCACAAATATATTGAGGGAAGGCAACAAAGAGGATTTGAAAGCAAGGCAGAATTGCAGGAAACCGGTTTCAGGAGGTAGATTCGACTCGCCTTGAAAGCACATGAAAAGCGGCAAAGCGTTGACAATGATGCCCTTGGCCAAAAAGGGCGTATGCGTTTTTTCCTGAATATATTCAGGAAAAAACGCATACGCCCTTTTTGGCCAACCAAGCAAGCCGGAAAGGCAAATCGGCGCTACAAAGAAGTCTGGCTTGCCAGAGGTCAAAAGGGCCATGCTGAAAAAAGTGTAAAAACCGGAAATGCAGGACAGGCCATGGAGACATGGGAGCCTTGCTACGCTGATGGGCGGGATGGAAATTGCCAACAGCCACTCTGGAGAAGTGTACGCTGCGTCCTGAAACATGGAATAAACACAGCTTAGAGAGCATAGGGCACTTCCACTCATGGGCGTAGAAATCGGGAAACCTAAAAATCAACAAGACACAGGCACCCCAAAGTTTAGGGCTGCTCTGTTTCCAAGAACCTCCACTTCGGTACACCTTAAATATCCCAGGAAAGAGAAAAATGGATAAAGAAGTTGTGGTACTTATGCACAATGGAATATCACTCAGCCATAAATCAGTGTCATAAGGCTAGTAGCAGCATGATGAGTGGATTTAGGGACGATGACTCTAAGTGAAGTAAGTCACACAGAAAAGGACACTTATCCTAAGATATCACTTATAGAGGGAATGTCAAAATCGCTACACCTGAACTGAATTCCAAAACACAACAGAGTCACACATTTAGAAAACACACTATGGCTGCTTAACGGGAAAGGTGAGGTGGGGCGATGCATAAAACAAGGGTTTGAAATTAGCTCAGATACCGTTCCACAAGCCAAATATGTAATAGACAAGACCTACTCCCTGCTCAGTGAACTGGACTCAACACCCCCTATTCACCACCGAAGAATATATCTGACTAGGAAGAGTCTTAAAACCTATGTATTGATATCTCTCTGGAAGTGAATCAAGAGGGTGTAAAGCGGCATAAACACAGCAAGGAAAAGAAGCTAAACCCCCTTATAAAAATTGACTACTTAAAAAAAAAACCCATAAAACAAAGACAGTGAAAGAGAGAGAAATTCTTACAAAATCCGTTCAGGGGCTCTGATGCAACCTGGATTGACCATATCTAGACCCACAGCTGGATGAGACATAAGGCTGGACACTCTTGGGGCTCAGAGGATTGGTGAGGTTGGGCGAGCAAACGCAGACCCTTTAAAGTAATACTGCGTGGTACCCATCCCATGGGTCCCAAATCTCCAGGTGCAACGGCATCTTCCTACATCGAAAACATGCCTGGGAAACCCAGAAGATGGTACACCGTGTGATCGGGAAAGGTTTCTAAAACGCACCTCATTTCTCCTCTCCTTGTGCTCGGGTTCGCCATTCCAGCCGCTTCACTAACAATCTCCCTACGTGGAGAATCAGCACCGTTGACCTCCTGTTTCGTACAGGTCGCAATTTGTCCCGAGGATGAACGGGAAGAGGGGGAACCAATGAGAGACTAGCTCTAGGTGTTGGGACAGGCACAGGTCACTCTATTTTCCCATCAGGAAGAAGAATGAACCACAGGCTCAGCCTGCCCCCCGGAACCAGAATAGGGCCTGAAGCAATCCTGCGCTTTTGCGGCCAGCTCCCAAAAAAGCGAGTTGACAAATGGAGCTCAGGGGCACTGCAATTCACAAACCTGCAGAGTTGTAAATGATAACTCTCGTCCACAAATATATTGAGGGAAGGCAACGAAGAGGATTTGAAAGCAAGGCAGAATTGCAGGAAACCGGTTTCAGGAGGTAGATTCGACTCGCCTTGAAAGCACATGAAAAGCGGCAAAGCGTTGACAATGATGCCCTTGGCCAAAAAGGGCGTATGCGTTTTTTCCTGAATATATTCAGGAAAAAACGCATACGCCCTTTTTGGCCAACCAAGCAAGCCGGAAATGCAAATCGGCGCTACAAAGAAGTCTGGCTTGCCAGCGGTCAAAAGGGCCATGCTGAAAAAAGTGTAAAAACCGGAAATGCAGGACAGGCCATGGAGACATGGGAGCCTTGCTACGCTGATGGGCGGGGTGGAAATTGCCAACAGCCACTCTGGAGAAGTGTACGCTGCGTCCTGAAACATGTAATAAACACAACTTAGAGAGCATAGGGCACTTCCACTCATGGGCATAGAAATCGGGAAACCTAAAAATCAACAAGACACAGGCACCCCAAAGTTTAGGGCTGCTCTGTTTCCAAGAACCTCCACTTCGGTACACCTTAAATATCCCAGGAAAGAGAAAAATGGATAAAGAAGTTGTGGTACTTATGCACAATGGAATATCACTCAGCCATGAAATCAGTGTCATAAGGCTAGTAGCAGCATGATGAGTGGATTTAGGGACGATGACTCTAAGTGAAGTAAGTCACACAGAAAAGGACACTTATCCTAAGATATCACTTATAGAGGGAATGTCAAAATCGCTACACCTGAACTGAATTCCAAAACACAACAGAGTCACACATTTAGAAAACACACTATGGCTGCTTAACGGGAAAGGTGAGGTGGGGCGATGCATAAAACAAGGGTTTGAAATTAGTTCAGATACCGTTCCACAAGCCAAATATGTAATAGACAAGACCTACTCCCTGCTCAGTGAACTGGACTCAACACCCCCTATTCACCGCCCAAGAATATATCTGACTAGGAAGAGTCTTAAAACCTATTTATTGATATCTCTCTGGAATTGAATCAAGAGGGTGTAAAGCGGCATAAACACAGCAGGGAAAAGCAGCTAAATCCCGTTATAAAAATAAGCTACTTAAAAAAAAAAGCCCATAAAACAAAGACAGTGAAAGAGAGAGAAATTCTTACAAAATCCGTTCAGGGGCTCTGATGCAACCTGGATTGACCATATCTAGACCCACAGCTGGATGAGACATAAGGCTGGACACTCTTGGGGCTGAGAGGATTGGTGAGGTTGGGTGAGCAAACGCAGACCCTTTAAAGTAATACTGCGTGGTACCCATGCCATGGGTCCCAAATCTCCAGGTTCAAGGGCATCTTCCTACATCGAAAACATGCCTGGGAAACCCAGAAGATGGTACACCGTGTGATCGGGAAAGGTTTCTAAAACGCACCTCATTTCTCCTCTCCTTGTGCTCGGGTTCGCCATTCCAGCCGCTTCACTAACAATCTCCCTACGTGGAGAATCAGCACCGTTGACCTCCTGTTTCGTACAGGTCGCAATTTGTCCCGAGGATGAACGGGAAGAGGGGGAACCAATGAGAGACTAGCTCTAGATGTTGGGACAGGCACAGGTCACTCTATTTTCCCATCAGGAAGAAGAATGAACCACAGGCTCAGCCTACCCCCCCGGAACCAGAATAGGGCCTGAAGCAATCCTGCGCTTTTGCGGCCAGCTCCCAAAAAAGCGAGTTGACAAATGGAGCTCAGGGGCACTGCAATTCACAAACCTGCAGAGTTGTAAATGATAACTCTCGTCCACAAATATATTGAGGGAAGGCAACGAAGAGGATTTGAAAGCAAGGCAGAATTGCAGGAAACCGGTTTCAGGAGGTAGATTCGACTCGCCTTGAAAGCACATGAAAAGCGGCAAAGCGTTGACAATGATGCCCTTGGCCAAAAAGGGCGTATGCGTTTTCTCCTGAATATATTCAGGAAAAAACGCATACGCCCTTTTTGGCCAACCAAGCAAGCCGGAAAGGCAAATCGGTGCTACAAAGAAGTCTGGCTTGCCAGAGGTCAAAAGGGCCATGCTGAAAAAAGTGTAAAAACCGGAAATGCAGGACAGGCCATGGAGACATGGGAGCCTTGCTACGCTGATGGGCGGGATGGAAATTGCCAACAGCCACTCTGGAGAAGTGTACGCTGCGTCCTGAAACATGGAATAAACACAGCTTAGAGAGCATAGGGCACTTCCACTCATGGGCGTAGAAATCGGGAAACCTAAAAATCAACAAGACACAGGCACCCCAAAGTTTAGGGCTGCTCTGTTTCCAAGAACCTCCACTTCGGTACACCTTAAATATCCCAGGAAAGAGAAAAATGGATAAAGAAGTTGTGGTACTTATGCACAATGGAATATCACTCAGCCATAAATCAGTGTCATAAGGCTAGTAGCAGCATGATGAGTGGATTTAGGGACGATGACTCTAAGTGAAGTAAGTCACACAGAAAAGGACACTTATCCTAAGATATCACTTATAGAGGGAATGTCAAAATCGCTACACCTGAACTGAATTCCAAAACACAACAGAGTCACACATTTAGAAAACACACTATGGCTGCTTAACGGGAAAGGTGAGGTGGGGCGATGCATAAAACAAGGGTTTGAAATTAGCTCAGATACCGTTCCACAAGCCAAATATGTAATAGACAAGACCTACTCCCTGCTCAGTGAACTGGACTCAACACCCCCTATTCACCGCCCAAGAATATATCTGACTAGGAAGAGTCTTAAAACCTATGTATTGATATCTCTCTGGAAGTGAATCAAGAGGGTGTAAAGCGGCATAAACACAGCAGGGAAAAGCAGCTAAATCCCGTTATAAAAATAAGCTACTTAAAAAAAAAAACCCATAAAACAAAGACAGTGAAAGAGAGAGAAATTCTTACAAAATCCGTTCAGGGGCTCTGATGCAACCTGGATTGACCATATCTAGACCCACAGCTGGATGAGACATAAGGCTGGACACTCTTGGGGCTGAGAGGATTGGTGAGGTTGGGTGAGCAAACGCAGACCCTTTAAAGTAATACTGCGTGGTACCCATGCCATGGGTCCCAAATCTCCAGGTTCAAGGGCATCTTCCTACATCGAAAACATGCCTGGGAAACCCAGAAGATGGTACACCGTGTGATCGGGAAAGGTTTCTAAAACGCACCTCATTTCTCCTCTCCTTGTGCTCGGGTTCGCCATTCCAGCCGCTTCACTAACAATCTCCCTACGTGGAGAATCAGCACCGTTGACCTCCTGTTTCGTACAGGTCGCAATTTGTCCCGAGGATGAACGGGAAGAGGGGGAACCAATTAGAGACTAGCTCTAGGTGTTGGGACAGGCGCAGGTCACCCTATTTTCCCATCAGGAAGAAGAATGAACCACAGGCTCAGCCTGCCCCCCGGAACCAGAATAAGGCCTGAAGCAATCCTGCGCTTTTGCGCCCAGCTCCCAAAAAAGCGAGTTGACAAATGGAGCTCAGGGGCACTGCAATTCACAAAACTGCAGAGTTGTAAATGATAACTCTCGTCCACAAATATATTGAGGGAAGGCAACAAAGAGGATTTGAAAGCAAGGCAGAATTGCAGGAAACCGGTTTCAGGAGGTAGATTCGACTCGCCTTGAAAGCACATGAAAAGCGGCAAAGCGTTGACAATGATGCCCTTGGCCAAAAAGGGCGTATGCGTTTTTTCCTGAATATATTCAGGAAAAAACGCATACGCCCTTTTTGGCCAACCAAGCAAGCCGGAAAGGCAAATCGGCGCTACAAAGAAGTCTGGCTTGCCAGAGGTCAAAAGGGCCATGCTGAAAAAAGTGTAAAAACCGGAAATGCAGGACAGGCCATGGAGACATGGGAGCCTTGCTACGCTGATGGGCGGGATGGAAATTGCCAACAGCCACTCTGGAGAAGTGTACGCTGCGTCCTGAAACATGGAATAAACACAGCTTAGAGAGCATAGGGCACTTCCACTCATGGGCGTAGAAATCGGGAAACCTAAAAATCAACAAGACACAGGCACCCCAAAGTTTAGGGCTGCTCTGTTTCCAAGAACCTCCACTTCGGTACACCTTAAATATCCCAGGAAAGAGAAAAATGGATAAAGAAGTTGTGGTACTTATGCACAATGGAATATCACTCAGCCATAAATCAGTGTCATAAGGCTAGTAGCAGCATGATGAGTGGATTTAGGGACGATGACTCTAAGTGAAGTAAGTCACACAGAAAAGGACACTTATCCTAAGATATCACTTATAGAGGGAATGTCAAAATCGCTACACCTGAACTGAATTCCAAAACACAACAGAGTCACACATTTAGAAAACACACTATGGCTGCTTAAAGGGAAAGGTGAGGTGGGGCGATGCATAAAACAAGGGTTTGAAATTAGTTCAGATACCGTTCCACAAGCCAAATATGTAATAGACAAGACCTACTCCCTGCTCAGTGAACTGGACTCAACACCCCCTATTCACCGCCCAAGAATATATCTGACTAGGAAGAGTCTTAAAACCTATGTATTGATATCTCTCTGGAAGTGAATCAAGAGGGTGTAAAGCGGCATAAACACAGCAGGGAAAAGCAGCTAAATCCCGTTATAAAAATAAGCTACTTAAAAAAAAAAGCCCATAAAACAAAGACAGTGAAAGAGAGAGAAATTCTTACAAAATCCGTTCAGGGGCTCTGATGCAACCTGGATTGACCATATCTAGACCCACAGCTGGATGAGACATAAGGCTGGACACTCTTGGGGCTGAGAGGATTGGTGAGGTTGGGTGAGCAAACGCAGACCCTTTAAAGTAATACTGCGTGGTACCCATGCCATGGGTCCCAAATCTCCAGGTTCAAGGGCATCTTCCTACATCGAAAACATGCCTGGGAAACCCAGAAGATGGTACACCGTGTGATCGGGAAAGGTTTCTAAAACGCACCTCATTTCTCCTCTCCTTGTGCTCGGGTTCGCCATTCCAGCCGCTTCACTAACAATCTCCCTACGTGGAGAATCAGCACCGTTGACCTCCTGTTTCGTACAGGTCGCAATTTGTCCCGAGGATGAACGGGAAGAGGGGGAACCAATTAGAGACTAGCTCTAGGTGTTGGGACAGGCACAGGTCACCCTATTTTCCCATCAGGAAGAAGAATGAACCACAGGCTCAGCCTGCCCCCCGGAACCAGAATAAGGCCTGAAGCAATCCTGCGCTTTTGCGGCCAGCTCCCAAAAAAGCGAGTTGACAAATGGAGCTCAGGGGCACTGCAATTCACAAACCTGCAGAGTTGTAAATGATAACTCTCGTCCACAAATATATTGAGGGAAGGCAACAAAGAGGATTTGAAAGCAAGGCAGAATTGCAGGAAACCGGTTTCAGGAGGTAGATTCGACTCGCCTTGAAAGCACATGAAAAGCGGCAAAGCGTTGACAATGATGCCCTTGGCCAAAAAGGGCGTATGCGTTTTTTCCTGAATATATTCAGGAAAAAACGCATACGCCCTTTTTGGCCAACCAAGCAAGCCGGAAAGGCAAATCGGCGCTACAAAGAAGTCTGGCTTGCCAGAGGTCAAAAGGGCCATGCTGAAAAAAGTGTAAAAACCGGAAATGCAGGACAGGCCATGGAGACATGGGAGCCTTGCTACGCTGATGGGCGGGATGGAAATTGCCAACAGCCACTCTGGAGAAGTGTACGCTGCGTCCTGAAACATGGAATAAACACAGCTTAGAGAGCATAGGGCACTTCCACTCATGGGCGTAGAAATCGGGAAACCTAAAAATCAACAAGACACAGGCACCCCAAAGTTTAGGGCTGCTCTGTTTCCAAGAACCTCCACTTCGGTACACCTTAAATATCCCAGGAAACAGAAAAATGGATAAAGAAGTTGTGGTACTTATGCACAATGGAATATCACTCAGCCATAAATCAGTGTCATAAGGCTAGTAGCAGCATGATGAGTGGATTTAGGGACGATGACTCTAAGTGAAGTAAGTCACACAGAAAAGGACACTTATCCTAAGATATCACTTATAGAGGGAATGTCAAAATCGCTACACCTGAACTGAATTCCAAAACACAACAGAGTCACACATTTAGAAAACACACTATGGCTGCTTAAAGGGAAAGGTGAGGTGGGGCGATGCATAAAACAAGGGTTTGAAATTAGCTCAGATACCGTTCCACAAGCCAAATATGTAATAGACAAGACCAACTCCCTGCTCAGTGAACTGGACTCAACACCCCCTATTCACCACCCAAGAATATATCTGACTAGGAAGAGTCTTAAAACCTATGTATTGATATCTCTCTGGAAGTGAATCAAGAGGGTGTAAAGCGGCATAAACACAGCAAGGAAAAGAAGCTAAACCCCCTTATAAAAATTGACTACTTAAAACAAAAAAACCCATAAAACAAAGACAGTGAAAGAGAGAGAAATTCTTACAAAATCCGTTCAGGGGCTCTGATGTAACCTGGATTGACCATATCTAGACCCACAGCTGGATGAGACATAAGGCTGGACACTCTTGGGGCTGAGAGGATTGGTGAGGTTGGGTGAGCAAACGCAGACCCTTTAAAGTAATACTGCGTGGTACCCATGCCATGGGTCCCAAATCTCCAGGTTCAAGGGCATCTTCCTACATCGAAAACATGCCTGGGAAACCCAGAAGATGGTACACCGTGTGATCGGGAAAGGTTTCTAAAACGCACCTCATTTCTCCTCTCCTTGTGCTCGGGTTCGCCATTCCAGCCGCTTCACTAACAATCTCCCTACGTGGAGAATCAGCACCGTTGACCTCCTGTTTCGTACAGGTCGCAATTTGTCCCGAGGATGAACGGGAAGAGGGGGAACCAATGAGAGACTAGCTCTAGGTGTTGGGACAGGCACAGGTCACTCTATTTTCCCATCAGGAAGAAGAATGAACCACAGGCTCAGCCTGCCCCCCGGAACCAGAATAGGGCCTGAAGCAATCCTGCGCTTTTGCGGCCAGCTCCCAAAAAAGCGAGTTGACAAATGGAGCTCAGGGGCACTGCAATTCACAAACCTGCAGAGTTGTAAATGATAACTCTCGTCCACAAATATATTGAGGGAAGGCAACGAAGAGGATTTGAAAGCAAGGCAGAATTGCAGGAAACCGGTTTCAGGAGGTAGATTCGACTCGCCTTGAAAGCACATGAAAAGCGGCAAAGCGTTGACAATGATGCCCTTGGCCAAAAAGGGCGTATGCGTTTTTTCCTGAATATATTCAGGAAAAAACGCATACGCCCTTTTTGGCCAACCAAGCAAGCCGGAAATGCAAATCGGCGCTACAAAGAAGTCTGGCTTGCCAGCGGTCAAAAGGGCCATGCTGAAAAAAGTGTAAAAACCGGAAATGCAGGACAGGCCATGGAGACATGGGAGCCTTGCTACGCTGATGGGCGGGGTGGAAATTGCCAACAGCCACTCTGGAGAAGTGTACGCTGCGTCCTGAAACATGTAATAAACACAACTTAGAGAGCATAGGGCACTTCCACTCATGGGCGTAGAAATCGGGAAACCTAAAAATCAACAAGACACAGGCACCCCAAAGTTTAGGGCTGCTCTGTTTCCAAGAACCTCCACTTCGGTACACCTTAAATATCCCAGGAAAGAGAAAAATGGATAAAGAAGTTGTGGTACTTATGCACAATGGAATATCACTCAGCCATGAAATCAGTGTCATAAGGCTAGTAGCAGCATGATGAGTGGATTTAGGGACGATGACTCTAAGTGAAGTAAGTCACACAGAAAAGGACACTTATCCTAAGATATCACTTATAGAGGGAATGTCAAAATCGCTACACCTGAATTGAATTCCAAAACACAACAGAGTCACACATTTAGAAAACACACTATGGCTGCTTAACGGGAAAGGTGAGGTGGGGCGATGCATAAAACAAGGGTTTGAAATTAGTTCAGATACCGTTCCACAAGCCAAATATGTAATAGACAAGACCTACTCCCTGCTCAGTGAACTGGACTCAACACCCCCTATTCACCGCCCAAGAATATATCTGACTAGGAAGAGTCTTAAAACCTATTTATTGATATCTCTCTGGAATTGAATCAAGAGGGTGTAAAGCGGCATAAACACAGCAGGGAAAAGCAGCTAAATCCCGTTATAAAAATAAGCTACTTAAAAAAAAACCCATAAAACAAAGACAGTGAAAGAGAGAGAAATTCTTACAAAATCCGTTCAGGGGCTCTGATGCAACCTGGATTGACCATATCTAGACCCACAGCTGGATGAGACATAAGGCTGGACACTCTTGGGGCTGAGAGGATTGGTGAGGTTGGGTGAGCAAACGCAGACCCTTTAAAGTAATACTGCGTGGTACCCATGCCATGGGTCCCAAATCTCCAGGTTCAAGGGCATCTTCCTACATCGAAAACATGCCTGGGAAACCCAGAAGATGGTACACCGTGTGATCGGGAAAGGTTTCTAAAACGCACCTCATTTCTCCTCTCCTTGTGCTCAGGTTCGCCATTCCAGCCGCTTCACTAACAATCTCCCTACGTGGAGAATCAGCACCGTTGACCTCCTGTTTCGTACAGGTCGCAATTTGTCCCGAGGATGAACGGGAAGAGGGGGAACCAATTAGAGACTAGCTCTAGGTGTTGGGACAGGCACAGGTCACCCTATTTTCCCATCAGGAAGAAGAATGAACCACAGGCTCAGCCTGCCCCCCGGAACCAGAATAAGGCCTGAAGCAATCCTGCGCTTTTGCGGCCAGCTTCCAAAAAAGCGAGTTGACAAATGGAGCTCAGGGGCACTGCAATTCACAAAACTGCAGAGTTGTAAATGATAACTCTCGTCCACAAATATATTGAGGGAAGGCAACAAAGAGGATTTGAAAGCAAGGCAGAATTGCAGGAAACCGGTTTCAGGAGGTAGATTCGACTCGCCTTGAAAGCACATGAAAAGCGGCAAAGCGTTGACAATGATGCCCTTGGCCAAAAAGGGCGTATGCGTTTTTTCCTGAATATATTCAGGAAAAAACGCATACGCCCTTTTTGGCCAACCAAGCAAGCCGGAAAGGCAAATCGGCGCTACAAAGAAGTCTGGCTTGCCAGAGGTCAAAAGGGCCATGCTGAAAAAAGTGTAAAAACCGGAAATGCAGGACAGGCCATGGAGACATGGGAGCCTTGCTACGCTGATGGGCGGGATGGAAATTGCCAACAGCCACTCTGGAGAAGTGTACGCTGCGTCCTGAAACATGGAATAAACACAGCTTAGAGAGCATAGGGCACTTCCACTCATGGGCGTAGAAATCGGGAAACCTAAAAATCAACAAGACACAGGCACCCCAAAGTTTAGGGCTGCTCTGTTTCCAAGAACCTCCACTTCGGTACACCTTAAATATCCCAGGAAAGAGAAAAATGGATAAAGAAGTTGTGGTACTTATGCACAATGGAATATCACTCAGCCATAAATCAGTGTCATAAGGCTAGTAGCAGCATGATGAGTGGATTTAGGGACGATGACTCTAAGTGAAGTAAGTCACACAGAAAAGGACACTTATCCTAAGATATCACTTATAGAGGGAATGTCAAAATCGCTACACCTGAACTGAATTCCAAAACACAACAGAGTCACACATTTAGAAAACACACTATGGCTGCTTAACGGGAAAGGTGAGGTGGGGCGATGCATAAAACAAGGGTTTGAAATTAGCTCAGATACCGTTCCACAAGCCAAATATGTAATAGACAAGACCTACTCCCTGCTCAGTGAACTGGACTCAACACCCCCTATTCACCACCGAAGAATATATCTGACTAGGAAGAGTCTTAAAACCTATGTATTGATATCTCTCTGGAAGTGAATCAAGAGGGTGTAAAGCGGCATAAACACAGCAAGGAAAAGAAGCTAAACCCCCTTATAAAAATTGACTACTTAAAAAAAAAACCCATAAAACAAAGACAGTGAAAGAGAGAGAAATTCTTACAAAATCCGTTCAGGGGCTCTGATGCAACCTGGATTGACCATATCTAGACCCACAGCTGGATGAGACATAAGGCTGGACACTCTTGGGGCTCAGAGGATTGGTGAGGTTGGGCGAGCAAACGCAGACCCTTTAAAGTAATACTGCGTGGTACCCATCCCATGGGTCCCAAATCTCCAGGTGCAACGGCATCTTCCTACATCGAAAACATGCCTGGGAAACCCAGAAGATGGTACACCGTGTGATCGGGAAAGGTTTCTAAAACGCACCTCATTTCTCCTCTCCTTGTGCTCGGGTTCGCCATTCCAGCCGCTTCACTAACAATCTCCCTACGTGGAGAATCAGCACCGTTGACCTCCTGTTTCGTACAGGTCGCAATTTGTCCCGAGGATGAACGGGAAGAGGGGGAACCAATGAGAGACTAGCTCTAGGTGTTGGGACAGGCACAGGTCACTCTATTTTCCCATCAGGAAGAAGAATGAACCACAGGCTCAGCCTGCCCCCCGGAACCAGAATAGGGCCTGAAGCAATCCTGCGCTTTTGCGGCCAGCTCCCAAAAAAGCGAGTTGACAAATGGAGCTCAGGGGCACTGCAATTCACAAACCTGCAGAGTTGTAAATGATAACTCTCGTCCACAAATATATTGAGGGAAGGCAACGAAGAGGATTTGAAAGCAAGGCAGAATTGCAGGAAACCGGTTTCAGGAGGTAGATTCGACTCGCCTTGAAAGCACATGAAAAGCGGCAAAGCGTTGACAATGATGCCCTTGGCCAAAAAGGGCGTATGCGTTTTTTCCTGAATATATTCAGGAAAAAACGCATACGCCCTTTTTGGCCAACCAAGCAAGCCGGAAATGCAAATCGGCGCTACAAAGAAGTCTGGCTTGCCAGCGGTCAAAAGGGCCATGCTGAAAAAAGTGTAAAAACCGGAAATGCAGGACAGGCCATGGAGACATGGGAGCCTTGCTACGCTGATGGGCGGGGTGGAAATTGCCAACAGCCACTCTGGAGAAGTGTACGCTGCGTCCTGAAACATGTAATAAACACAACTTAGAGAGCATAGGGCACTTCCACTCATGGGCGTAGAAATCGGGAAACCTAAAAATCAACAAGACACAGGCACCCCAAAGTTTAGGGCTGCTCTGTTTCCAAGAACCTCCACTTCGGTACACCTTAAATATCCCAGGAAAGAGAAAAATGGATAAAGAAGTTGTGGTACTTATGCACAATGGAATATCACTCAGCCATGAAATCAGTGTCATAAGGCTAGTAGCAGCATGATGAGTGGATTTAGGGACGATGACTCTAAGTGAAGTAAGTCACACAGAAAAGGACACTTATCCTAAGATATCACTTATAGAGGGAATGTCAAAATCGCTACACCTGAATTGAATTCCAAAACACAACAGAGTCACACATTTAGAAAACACACTATGGCTGCTTAACGGGAAAGGTGAGGTGGGGCGATGCATAAAACAAGGGTTTGAAATTAGTTCAGATACCGTTCCACAAGCCAAATATGTAATAGACAAGACCTACTCCCTGCTCAGTGAACTGGACTCAACACCCCCTATTCACCGCCCAAGAATATATCTGACTAGGAAGAGTCTTAAAACCTATTTATTGATATCTCTCTGGAATTGAATCAAGAGGGTGTAAAGCGGCATAAACACAGCAGGGAAAAGCAGCTAAATCCCGTTATAAAAATAAGCTACTTAAAAAAAAAACCCATAAAACAAAGACAGTGAAAGAGAGAGAAATTCTTACAAAATCCGTTCAGGGGCTCTGATGCAACCTGGATTGACCATATCTAGACCCACAGCTGGATGAGACATAAGGCTGGACACTCTTGGGGCTGAGAGGATTGGTGAGGTTGGGTGAGCAAACGCAGACCCTTTAAAGTAATACTGCGTGGTACCCATGCCATGGGTCCCAAATCTCCAGGTTCAAGGGCATCTTCCTACATCGAAAACATGCCTGGGAAACCCAGAAGATGGTACACCGTGTGATCGGGAAAGGTTTCTAAAACGCACCTCATTTCTCCTCTCCTTGTGCTCGGGTTCGCCATTCCAGCCGCTTCACTAACAATCTCCCTACGTGGAGAATCAGCACCGTTGACCTCCTGTTTCGTACAGGTCGCAATTTGTCCCGAGGATGAACGGGAAGAGGGGGAACCAATTAGAGACTAGCTCTAGGTGTTGGGACAGGCACAGGTCACCCTATTTTCCCATCAGGAAGAAGAATGAACCACAGGCTCAGCCTGCCCCCCGGAACCAGAATAAGGCCTGAAGCAATCCTGCGCTTTTGCGGCCAGCTTCCAAAAAAGCGAGTTGACAAATGGAGCTCAGGGGCACTGCAATTCACAAAACTGCAGAGTTGTAAATGATAACTCTCGTCCACAAATATATTGAGGGAAGGCAACAAAGAGGATTTGAAAGCAAGGCAGAATTGCAGGAAACCGGTTTCAGGAGGTAGATTCGACTCGCCTTGAAAGCACATGAAAAGCGGCAAAGCGTTGACAATGATGCCCTTGGCCAAAAAGGGCGTATGCGTTTTTTCCTGAATATATTCAGGAAAAAACGCATACGCCCTTTTTGGCCAACCAAGCAAGCCGGAAAGGCAAATCGGCGCTACAAAGAAGTCTGGCTTGCCAGAGGTCAAAAGGGCCATGCTGAAAAAAGTGTAAAAACCGGAAATGCAGGACAGGCCATGGAGACATGGGAGCCTTGCTACGCTGATGGGCGGGATGGAAATTGCCAACAGCCACTCTGGAGAAGTGTACGCTGCGTCCTGAAACATGGAATAAACACAGCTTAGAGAGCATAGGGCACTTCCACTCATGGGCGTAGAAATCGGGAAACCTAAAAATCAACAAGACACAGGCACCCCAAAGTTTAGGGCTGCTCTGTTTCCAAGAACCTCCACTTCGGTACACCTTAAATATCCCAGGAAAGAGAAAAATGGATAAAGAAGTTGTGGTACTTATGCACAATGGAATATCACTCAGCCATAAATCAGTGTCATAAGGCTAGTAGCAGCATGATGAGTGGATTTAGGGACGATGACTCTAAGTGAAGTAAGTCACACAGAAAAGGACACTTATCCTAAGATATCACTTATAGAGGGAATGTCAAAATCGCTACACCTGAACTGAATTCCAAAACACAACAGAGTCACACATTTAGAAAACACACTATGGCTGCTTAACGGGAAAGGTGAGGTGGGGCGATGCATAAAACAAGGGTTTGAAATTAGCTCAGATACCGTTCCACAAGCCAAATATGTAATAGACAAGACCTACTCCCTGCTCAGTGAACTGGACTCAACACCCCCTATTCACCACCGAAGAATATATCTGACTAGGAAGAGTCTTAAAACCTATGTATTGATATCTCTCTGGAAGTGAATCAAGAGGGTGTAAAGCGGCATAAACACAGCAAGGAAAAGAAGCTAAACCCCCTTATAAAAATTGACTACTTAAAAAAAAAACCCATAAAACAAAGACAGTGAAAGAGAGAGAAATTCTTACAAAATCCGTTCAGGGGCTCTGATGCAACCTGGATTGACCATATCTAGACCCACAGCTGGATGAGACATAAGGCTGGACACTCTTGGGGCTCAGAGGATTGGTGAGGTTGGGCGAGCAAACGCAGACCCTTTAAAGTAATACTGCGTGGTACCCATCCCATGGGTCCCAAATCTCCAGGTGCAACGGCATCTTCCTACATCGAAAACATGCCTGGGAAACCCAGAAGATGGTACACCGTGTGATCGGGAAAGGTTTCTAAAACGCACCTCATTTCTCCTCTCCTTGTGCTCGGGTTCGCCATTCCAGCCGCTTCACTAACAATCTCCCTACGTGGAGAATCAGCACCGTTGACCTCCTGTTTCGTACAGGTCGCAATTTGTCCCGAGGATGAACGGGAAGAGGGGGAACCAATGAGAGACTAGCTCTAGGTGTTGGGACAGGCACAGGTCACTCTATTTTCCCATCAGGAAGAAGAATGAACCACAGGCTCAGCCTGCCCCCCGGAACCAGAATAGGGCCTGAAGCAATCCTGCGCTTTTGCGGCCAGCTCCCAAAAAAGCGAGTTGACAAATGGAGCTCAGGGGCACTGCAATTCACAAACCTGCAGAGTTGTAAATGATAACTCTCGTCCACAAATATATTGAGGGAAGGCAACGAAGAGGATTTGAAAGCAAGGCAGAATTGCAGGAAACCGGTTTCAGGAGGTAGATTCGACTCGCCTTGAAAGCACATGAAAAGCGGCAAAGCGTTGACAATGATGCCCTTGGCCAAAAAGGGCGTATGCGTTTTTTCCTGAATATATTCAGGAAAAAACGCATACGCCCTTTTTGGCCAACCAAGCAAGCCGGAAATGCAAATCGGCGCTACAAAGAAGTCTGGCTTGCCAGCGGTCAAAAGGGCCATGCTGAAAAAAGTGTAAAAACCGGAAATGCAGGACAGGCCATGGAGACATGGGAGCCTTGCTACGCTGATGGGCGGGGTGGAAATTGCCAACAGCCACTCTGGAGAAGTGTACGCTGCGTCCTGAAACATGTAATAAACACAACTTAGAGAGCATAGGGCACTTCCACTCATGGGCATAGAAATCGGGAAACCTAAAAATCAACAAGACACAGGCACCCCAAAGTTTAGGGCTGCTCTGTTTCCAAGAACCTCCACTTCGGTACACCTTAAATATCCCAGGAAAGAGAAAAATGGATAAAGAAGTTGTGGTACTTATGCACAATGGAATATCACTCAGCCATGAAATCAGTGTCATAAGGCTAGTAGCAGCATGATGAGTGGATTTAGGGACGATGACTCTAAGTGAAGTAAGTCACACAGAAAAGGACACTTATCCTAAGATATCACTTATAGAGGGAATGTCAAAATCGCTACACATGAACTGAATTCCAAAACACAACAGAGTCACACATTTAGAAAACACACTATGGCTGCTTAACGGGAAAGGTGAGGTGGGGCGATGCATAAAACAAGGGTTTGAAATTAGTTCAGATACCGTTCCACAAGCCAAATATGTAATAGACAAGACCTACTCCCTGCTCAGTGAACTGGACTCAACACCCCCTATTCACCGCCCAAGAATATATCTGACTAGGAAGAGTCTTAAAACCTATTTATTGATATCTCTCTGGAATTGAATCAAGAGGGTGTAAAGCGGCATAAACACAGCAGGGAAAAGCAGCTAAATCCCGTTATAAAAATAAGCTACTTAAAAAAAAAAGCCCATAAAACAAAGACAGTGAAAGAGAGAGAAATTCTTACAAAATCCGTTCAGGGGCTCTGATGCAACCTGGATTGACCATATCTAGACCCACAGCTGGATGAGACATAAGGCTGGACACTCTTGGGGCTGAGAGGATTGGTGAGGTTGGGTGAGCAAACGCAGACCCTTTAAAGTAATACTGCGTGGTACCCATGCCATGGGTCCCAAATCTCCAGGTTCAAGGGCATCTTCCTACATCGAAAACATGCCTGGGAAACCCAGAAGATGGTACACCGTGTGATCGGGAAAGGTTTCTAAAACGCACCTCATTTCTCCTCTCCTTGTGCTCGGGTTCGCCATTCCAGCCGCTTCACTAACAATCTCCCTACGTGGAGAATCAGCACCGTTGACCTCCTGTTTCGTACAGGTCGCAATTTGTCCCGAGGATGAACGGGAAGAGGGGGAACCAATGAGAGACTAGCTCTAGATGTTGGGACAGGCACAGGTCACTCTATTTTCCCATCAGGAAGAAGAATGAACCACAGGCTCAGCCTACCCCCCCGGAACCAGAATAGGGCCTGAAGCAATCCTGCGCTTTTGCGGCCAGCTCCCAAAAAAGCGAGTTGACAAATGGAGCTCAGGGGCACTGCAATTCACAAACCTGCAGAGTTGTAAATGATAACTCTCGTCCACAAATATATTGAGGGAAGGCAACGAAGAGGATTTGAAAGCAAGGCAGAATTGCAGGAAACCGGTTTCAGGATGTAGATTCGACTCGCCTTGAAAGCACATGAAAAGCGGCAAAGCGTTGACAATGATGCCCTTGGCCAAAAAGGGCGTATGCGTTTTCTCCTGAATATATTCAGGAAAAAACGCATACGCCCTTTTTGGCCAACCAAGCAAGCCGGAAAGGCAAATCGGTGCTACAAAGAAGTCTGGCTTGCCAGAGGTCAAAAGGGCCATGCTGAAAAAAGTGTAAAAACCGGAAATGCAGGACAGGCCATGGAGACATGGGAGCCTTGCTACGCTGATGGGCGGGATGGAAATTGCCAACAGCCACTCTGGAGAAGTGTACGCTGCGTCCTGAAACATGGAATAAACACAGCTTAGAGAGCATAGGGCACTTCCACTCATGGGCGTAGAAATCGGGAAACCTAAAAATCAACAAGACACAGGCACCCCAAAGTTTAGGGCTGCTCTGTTTCCAAGAACCTCCACTTCGGTACACCTTAAATATCCCAGGAAAGAGAAAAATGGATAAAGAAGTTGTGGTACTTATGCACAATGGAATATCACTCAGCCATAAATCAGTGTCATAAGGCTAGTAGCAGCATGATGAGTGGATTTAGGGACGATGACTCTAAGTGAAGTAAGTCACACAGAAAAGGACACTTATCCTAAGATATCACTTATAGAGGGAATGTCAAAATCGCTACACCTGAACTGAATTCCAAAACACAACAGAGTCACACATTTAGAAAACACACTATGGCTGCTTAACGGGAAAGGTGAGGTGGGGCGATGCATAAAACAAGGGTTTGAAATTAGCTCAGATACCGTTCCACAAGCCAAATATGTAATAGACAAGACCTACTCCCTGCTCAGTGAACTGGACTCAACACCCCCTATTCACCGCCCAAGAATATATCTGACTAGGAAGAGTCTTAAAACCTATGTATTGATATCTCTCTGGAAGTGAATCAAGAGGGTGTAAAGCGGCATAAACACAGCAGGGAAAAGCAGCTAAATCCCGTTATAAAAATAAGCTACTTAAAAAAAAAACCCATAAAACAAAGACAGTGAAAGAGAGAGAAATTCTTACAAAATCCGTTCAGGGGCTCTGATGCAACCTGGATTGACCATATCTAGACCCACAGCTGGATGAGACATAAGGCTGGACACTCTTGGGGCTGAGAGGATTGGTGAGGTTGGGTGAGCAAACGCAGACCCTTTGAAGTAATACTGCGTGGTACCCATCCCATGGGTCCCAAATCTCCAGGTGCAACGGCATCTTCCTACATCGAAAACATGCATGGGAAACCCAGAAGATGGTACAATGTGTGATCGGGAAAGGTTTCTAAAACGCACCTCATTTCTCCTCTCCTTGTGCTCGGGTTCGCCATTCCAGCCGCTTTACTAACAATCTCCCTACTTGGAGAATCAGCACCGTTGACCTCCTGTTTCGTACAGGTTGCAATTTGTCCTGAGGATGAACGGGAAGAGGGGGAACCAATGACAGACTAGCTCTAGATGTTGGGACAGGCACAGGTCACTCTATTTTCCCATCAGGAAGAAGAATGAACCACAGGCTCAGCCTACCCCCCCGGAACCAGAATAGGGCCTGAAGCAATCCTGCGCTTTTGCGGCCAGCTCCCAAAAAAGCGAGTTGACAAATGGAGCTCAGGGGCACTGCAATTCACAAACCTGCAGAGTTGTAAATGATAACTCTCGTCCACAAATATATTGAGGGAAGGCAACGAAGAGGATTTGAAAGCAAGGCAGAATTGCAGGAAACCGGTTTCAGGATGTAGATTCGACTCGCCTTGAAAGCACATGAAAAGCGGCAAAGCGTTGACAATGATGCCCTTGGCCAAAAAGGGCGTATGCGTTTTTTCCTGAATATATTCAGGAAAAAACGCATACGCCCTTTTTGGCCAACCAAGCAAGCCGGAAAGGCAAATCGGCGCTACAAAGAAGTCTGGCTTGCCAGAGGTCAAAAGGGCCATGCTGAAAAAAGTGTAAAAACCGGAAATGCAGGACAGGCCATGGAGACATGGGAGCCTTGCTACGCTGATGGGCGGGATGGAAATTGCCAACAGCCACTCTGGAGAAGTGTACGCTGCGTCCTGAAACATGGAATAAACACAGCTTAGAGAGCATAGGGCACTTCCACTCATGGGCGTAGAAATCGGGAAACCTAAAAATCAACAAGACACAGGCACCCCAAAGTTTAGGGCTGCTCTGTTTCCAAGAACCTCCACTTCGGTACACCTTAAATATCCCAGGAAAGAGAAAAATGGATAAAGAAGTTGTGGTACTTATGCACAATGGAATATCACTCAGCCATAAATCAGTGTCATAAGGCTAGTAGCAGCATGATGAGTGGATTTAGGGACGATGACTCTAAGTGAAGTAAGTCACACAGAAAAGGACACTTATCCTAAGATATCACTTATAGAGGGAATGTCAAAATCGCTACACCTGAACTGAATTCCAAAACACAACAGAGTCACACATTTAGAAAACACACTATGGCTGCTTAACGGGAAAGGTGAGGTGGGGCGATGCATAAAACAAGGGTTTGAAATTAGCTCAGATACCGTTCCACAAGCCAAATATGTAATAGACAAGACCTACTCCCTGCTCAGTGAACTGGACTCAACACCCCCTATTCACCACCCAAGAATATATCTGACTAGGAAGAGTCTTAAAACCTATGTATTGATATCTCTCTGGAAGTGAATCAAGAGGGTGTAAAGCGGCATAAACACAGCAAGGAAAAGAAGCTAAACCCCCTTATAAAAATTGACTACTTAAAAAAAAAAACCCATAAAACAAAGACAGTGAAAGAGAGAGAAATTCTTACAAAATCCGTTCAGGGGCTCTGATGCAACCTGGATTGACCATATCTAGACCCACAGCTGGATGAGACATAAGGCTGGACACTCTTGGGGCTCAGAGGATTGGTGAGGTTGGGCGAGCAAACGCAGACCCTTTGAAGTAATACTGCGTGGTACCCATCCCATGGGTCCCAAATCTCCAGGTGCAACGGCATCTTCCTACATCGAAAACATGCATGGGAAACCCAGAAGATGGTACAATGTGTGATCGGGAAAGGTTTCTAAAACGCACCTCATTTCTCCTCTCCTTGTGCTCGGGTTCGCCATTCCAGCCGCTTTACTAACAATCTCCCTACTTGGAGAATCAGCACCGTTAACCTCCTGTTTCGTACAGGTTGCAATTTGTCCTGAGGATGAACGGGAAGAGGGGGAACCAATGACAGACTAGCTCTAGATGTTGGGACAGGCACAGGTCACTCTATTTTCCCATCAGGAAGAAGAATGAACCACAGGCTCAGCCTACCCCCCCGGAACCAGAATAGGGCCTGAAGCAATCCTGCGCTTTTGCGGCCAGCTCCCAAAAAAGCGAGTTGACAAATGGAGCTCAGGGGCACTGCAATTCACAAACCTGCAGAGTTGTAAATGATAACTCTCGTCCACAAATATACTGAGGGAAGGCAACGAAGAGGATTTGAAAGCAAGGCAGAATTGCAGGAAACCGGTTTCAGGATGTAGATTCGACTCGCCTTGAAAGCACATGAAAAGCGGCAAAGCGTTGACAATGATGCCCTTGGCCAAAAAGGGCGTATGCGTTTTTTCCTGAATATATTCAGGAAAAAACGCATACGCCCTTTTTGGCCAACCAAGCAAGCCGGAAAGGCAAATCGGCGCTACAAAGAAGTCTGGCTTGCCAGAGGTCAAAAGGGCCATGCTGAAAAAAGTGTAAAAACCGGAAATGCAGGACAGGCCATGGAGACATGGGAGCCTTGCTACGCTGATGGGCGGGATGGAAATTGCCAACAGCCACTCTGGAGAAGTGTACGCTGCGTCCTGAAACATGGAATAAACACAGCTTAGAGAGCATAGGGCACTTCCACTCATGGGCGTAGAAATCGGGAAACCTAAAAATCAACAAGACACAGGCACCCCAAAGTTTAGGGCTGCTCTGTTTCCAAGAACCTCCACTTCGGTACACCTTAAATATCCCAGGAAAGAGAAAAATGGATAAAGAAGTTGTGGTACTTATGCACAATGGAATATCACTCAGCCATAAATCAGTGTCATAAGGCTAGTAGCAGCATGATGAGTGGATTTAGGGACGATGACTCTAAGTGAAGTAAGTCACACAGAAAAGGACACTTATCCTAAGATATCACTTATAGAGGGAATGTCAAAATCGCTACACCTGAACTGAATTCCAAAACACAACAGAGTCACACATTTAGAAAACACACTATGGCTGCTTAAAGGGAAAGGTGAGGTGGGGCGATGCATAAAACAAGGGTTTGAAATTAGCTCAGATACCGTTCCACAAGCCAAATATGTAATAGACAAGACCAACTCCCTGCTCAGTGAACTGGACTCAACACCCCCTATTCACCACCCAAGAATATATCTGACTAGGAAGAGTCTTAAAACCTATGTATTGATATCTCTCTGGAAGTGAATCAAGAGGGTGTAAAGCGGCATAAACACAGCAAGGAAAAGAAGCTAAACCCCCTTATAAAAATTGACTACTTAAAAAAAAAAAACCCATAAAACAAAGACAGTGAAAGAGAGAGAAATTCTTACAAAATCCGTTCAGGGGCTCTGATGCAACCTGGATTGACCATATCTAGACCCACAGCTGGATGAGACATAAGGCTGGACACTCTTGGGGCTGAGAGGATTGGTGAGGTTGGGTGAGCAAACGCAGACCCTTTAAAGTAATACTGCGTGGTACCCATGCCATGGGTCCCAAATCTCCAGGTTCAAGGGCATCTTCCTACATCGAAAACATGCCTGGGAAACCCAGAAGATGGTACACCGTGTGATCGGGAAAGGTTTCTAAAACGCACCTCATTTCTCCTCTCCTTGTGCTCGGGTTCGCCATTCCAGCCGCTTCACTAACAATCTCCCTACGTGGAGAATCAGCACCGTTGACCTCCTGTTTCGTACAGGTCGCAATTTGTCCCGAGGATGAACGGGAAGAGGGGGAACCAATGAGAGACTAGCTCTAGGTGTTGGGACAGGCACAGGTCACTCTATTTTCCCATCAGGAAGAAGAATGAACCACAGGCTCAGCCTGCCCCCCGGAACCAGAATAGGGCCTGAAGCAATCCTGCGCTTTTGCGGCCAGCTCCCAAAAAAGCGAGTTGACAAATGGAGCTCAGGGGCACTGCAATTCACAAACCTGCAGAGTTGTAAATGATAACTCTCGTCCACAAATATATTGAGGGAAGGCAACGAAGAGGATTTGAAAGCAAGGCAGAATTGCAGGAAACCGGTTTCAGGAGGTAGATTCGACTCGCCTTGAAAGCACATGAAAAGCGGCAAAGCGTTGACAATGATGCCCTTGGCCAAAAAGGGCGTATGCGTTTTTTCCTGAATATATTCAGGAAAAAACGCATACGCCCTTTTTGGCCAACCAAGCAAGCCGGAAATGCAAATCGGCGCTACAAAGAAGTCTGGCTTGCCAGCGGTCAAAAGGGCCATGCTGAAAAAAGTGTAAAAACCGGAAATGCAGGACAGGCCATGGAGACATGGGAGCCTTGCTACGCTGATGGGCGGGGTGGAAATTGCCAACAGCCACTCTGGAGAAGTGTATGCTGCGTCCTGAAACATGTAATAAACACAACTTAGAGAGCATAGGGCACTTCCACTCATGGGCGTAGAAATCGGGAAACCTAAAAATCAACAAGACACAGGCACCCCAAAGTTTAGGGCTGCTGTTTCCAAGAACCTCCACTTCGGTACACCTTAAATATCCCAGGAAAGAGAAAAATGGATAAAGAAGTTGTGGTACTTATGCACAATGGAATATCACTCAGCCATGAAATCAGTGTCATAAGGTTAGTAGCAGCATGATGAGTGGATTTAGGGACGATGACTCTAAGTGAAGTAAGTCACACAGAAAAGGACACTTATCCTAAGATATGACTTATAGAGGGAATGTCAAAATCGCTACACCTGAACTGAATTCCAAAACACAACAGAGTCACACATTTAGAAAACACACTATGGCTGCTTAAAGGGAAAGGTGAGGTGGGGCGATGCATAAAACAAGGGTTTGAAATTAGCTCAGATACCGTTCCACAAGCTAAATATGTAATAGACAAGACCTACTCCCTGCTCAGTGAACTGGACTCAACACCCCCTATTCACCACCCAAGAATATATCTGACTAGGAAGAGTCTTAAAACCTATGTATTTATATCTCTCTGGAAGTGAATCAAGAGGGTGTAAAGCGGCATAAACACAGCAGGGAAAAGCAGCTAAATCCCGTTATAAAAATAAGCTACTTAAAAAAAAAAACCCATAAAACAAAGACAGTGAAAGAGAGAGAAATTCTTACAAAATCCGTTCAGGGGCTCTGATGCAACCTGGATTGACCATATCTAGACCCACAGCTGGATGAGACATAAGGCTGGACACTCTTGGGGCTCAGAGGATTGGTGAGGTTGGGCGAGCAAACGCAGACCCTTTGAAGTAATACTGCGTGGTACCCATCCCATGGGTCCCAAATCTCCAGGTGCAACGGCATCTTCCTACATCGAAAACATGCATGGGAAACCCAGAAGATGGTACAATGTGTGATCGGGAAAGGTTTCTAAAACGCACCTCATTTCTCCTCTCCTTGTGCTCGGGTTCGCCATTCCAGCCGCTTTACTAACAATCTCCCTACTTGGAGAATCAGCACCGTTAACCTCCTGTTTCGTACAGGTTGCAATTTGTCCTGAGGATGAACGGGAAGAGGGGGAACCAATGACAGACTAGCTCTAGATGTTGGGACAGGCACAGGTCACTCTATTTTCCCATCAGGAAGAAGAATGAACCACAGGCTCAGCCTACCCCCCCGGAACCAGAATAGGGCCTGAAGCAATCCTGCGCTTTTGCGGCCAGCTCCCAAAAAAGCGAGTTGACAAATGGAGCTCAGGGGCACTGCAATTCACAAACCTGCAGAGTTGTAAATGATAACTCTCGTCCACAAATATACTGAGGGAAGGCAACGAAGAGGATTTGAAAGCAAGGCAGAATTGCAGGAAACCGGTTTCAGGAGGTAGATTCGACTCGCCTTGAAAGCACATGAAAAGCGGCAAAGCGTTGACAATGATGCCCTTGGCCAAAAAGGGCGTATGCGTTTTTTCCTGAATATATTCAGGAAAAAACGCATACGCCCTTTTTGGCCAACCAAGCAAGCCGGAAATGCAAATCGGCGCTACAAAGAAGTCTGGCTTGCCAGCGGTCAAAAGGGCCATGCTGAAAAAAGTGTAAAAACCGGAAATGCAGGACAGGCCATGGAGACATGGGAGCCTTGCTACGCTGATGGGCGGGGTGGAAATTGCCAACAGCCACTCTGGAGAAGTGTACGCTGCGTCCTGAAACATGTAATAAACACAACTTAGAGAGCATAGGGCACTTCCACTCATGGGCATAGAAATCGGGAAACCTAAAAATCAACAAGACACAGGCACCCCAAAGTTTAGGGCTGCTCTGTTTCCAAGAACCTCCACTTCGGTACACCTTAAATATCCCAGGAAAGAGAAAAATGGATAAAGAAGTTGTGGTACTTATGCACAATGGAATATCACTCAGCCATGAAATCAGTGTCATAAGGCTAGTAGCAGCATGATGAGTGGATTTAGGGACGATGACTCTAAGTGAAGTAAGTCACACAGAAAAGGACACTTATCCTAAGATATCACTTATAGAGGGAATGTCAAAATCGCTACACCTGAACTGAATTCCAAAACACAACAGAGTCACACATTTAGAAAACACACTATGGCTGCTTAACGGGAAAGGTGAGGTGGGGCGATGCATAAAACAAGGGTTTGAAATTAGTTCAGATACCGTTCCACAAGCCAAATATGTAATAGACAAGACCTACTCCCTGCTCAGTGAACTGGACTCAACACCCCCTATTCACCGCCCAAGAATATATCTGACTAGGAAGAGTCTTAAAACCTATTTATTGATATCTCTCTGGAATTGAATCAAGAGGGTGTAAAGCGGCATAAACACAGCAGGGAAAAGCAGCTAAATCCCGTTATAAAAATAAGCTACTTAAAAAAAAAAGCCCATAAAACAAAGACAGTGAAAGAGAGAGAAATTCTTACAAAATCCGTTCAGGGGCTCTGATGCAACCTGGATTGACCATATCTAGACCCACAGCTGGATGAGACATAAGGCTGGACACTCTTGGGGCTGAGAGGATTGGTGAGGTTGGGTGAGCAAACGCAGACCCTTTAAAGTAATACTGCGTGGTACCCATGCCATGGGTCCCAAATCTCCAGGTTCAAGGGCATCTTCCTACATCGAAAACATGCCTGGGAAACCCAGAAGATGGTACACCGTGTGATCGGGAAAGGTTTCTAAAACGCACCTCATTTCTCCTCTCCTTGTGCTCGGGTTCGCCATTCCAGCCGCTTCACTAACAATCTCCCTACGTGGAGAATCAGCACCGTTGACCTCCTGTTTCGTACAGGTCGCAATTTGTCCCGAGGATGAACGGGAAGAGGGGGAACCAATGAGAGACTAGCTCTAGATGTTGGGACAGGCACAGGTCACTCTATTTTCCCATCAGGAAGAAGAATGAACCACAGGCTCAGCCTACCCCCCCGGAACCAGAATAGGGCCTGAAGCAATCCTGCGCTTTTGCGGCCAGCTCCCAAAAAAGCGAGTTGACAAATGGAGCTCAGGGGCACTGCAATTCACAAACCTGCAGAGTTGTAAATGATAACTCTCGTCCACAAATATATTGAGGGAAGGCAACGAAGAGGATTTGAAAGCAAGGCAGAATTGCAGGAAACCGGTTTCAGGATGTAGATTCGACTCGCCTTGAAAGCACATGAAAAGCGGCAAAGCGTTGACAATGATGCCCTTGGCCAAAAAGGGCGTATGCGTTTTCTCCTGAATATATTCAGGAAAAAACGCATACGCCCTTTTTGGCCAACCAAGCAAGCCGGAAAGGCAAATCGGTGCTACAAAGAAGTCTGGCTTGCCAGAGGTCAAAAGGGCCATGCTGAAAAAAGTGTAAAAACCGGAAATGCAGGACAGGCCATGGAGACATGGGAGCCTTGCTACGCTGATGGGCGGGATGGAAATTGCCAACAGCCACTCTGGAGAAGTGTACGCTGCGTCCTGAAACATGGAATAAACACAGCTTAGAGAGCATAGGGCACTTCCACTCATGGGCGTAGAAATCGGGAAACCTAAAAATCAACAAGACACAGGCACCCCAAAGTTTAGGGCTGCTCTGTTTCCAAGAACCTCCACTTCGGTACACCTTAAATATCCCAGGAAAGAGAAAAATGGATAAAGAAGTTGTGGTACTTATGCACAATGGAATATCACTCAGCCATAAATCAGTGTCATAAGGCTAGTAGCAGCATGATGAGTGGATTTAGGGACGATGACTCTAAGTGAAGTAAGTCACACAGAAAAGGACACTTATCCTAAGATATCACTTATAGAGGGAATGTCAAAATCGCTACACCTGAACTGAATTCCAAAACACAACAGAGTCACACATTTAGAAAACACACTATGGCTGCTTAACGGGAAAGGTGAGGTGGGGCGATGCATAAAACAAGGGTTTGAAATTAGCTCAGATACCGTTCCACAAGCCAAATATGTAATAGACAAGACCTACTCCCTGCTCAGTGAACTGGACTCAACACCCCCTATTCACCGCCCAAGAATATATCTGACTAGGAAGAGTCTTAAAACCTATGTATTGATATCTCTCTGGAAGTGAATCAAGAGGGTGTAAAGCGGCATAAACACAGCAGGGAAAAGCAGCTAAATCCCGTTATAAAAATAAGCTACTTAAAAAAAAAAACCCATAAAACAAAGACAGTGAAAGAGAGAGAAATTCTTACAAAATCCGTTCAGGGGCTCTGATGCAACCTGGATTGACCATATCTAGACCCACAGCTGGATGAGACATAAGGCTGGACACTCTTGGGGCTGAGAGGATTGGTGAGGTTGGGTGAGCAAACGCAGACCCTTTAAAGTAATACTGCGTGGTACCCATGCCATGGGTCCCAAATCTCCAGGTTCAAGGGCATCTTCCTACATCGAAAACATGCCTGGGAAACCCAGAAGATGGTACACCGTGTGATCGGGAAAGGTTTCTAAAACGCACCTCATTTCTCCTCTCCTTGTGCTCGGGTTCGCCATTCCAGCCGCTTCACTAACAATCTCCCTACGTGGAGAATCAGCACCGTTGACCTCCTGTTTCGTACAGGTCGCAATTTGTCCCGAGGATGAACGGGAAGAGGGGGAACCAATTAGAGACTAGCTCTAGGTGTTGGGACAGGCGCAGGTCACCCTATTTTCCCATCAGGAAGAAGAATGAACCACAGGCTCAGCCTGCCCCCCGGAACCAGAATAAGGCCTGAAGCAATCCTGCGCTTTTGCGCCCAGCTCCCAAAAAAGCGAGTTGACAAATGGAGCTCAGGGGCACTGCAATTCACAAAACTGCAGAGTTGTAAATGATAACTCTCGTCCACAAATATATTGAGGGAAGGCAACAAAGAGGATTTGAAAGCAAGGCAGAATTGCAGGAAACCGGTTTCAGGAGGTAGATTCGACTCGCCTTGAAAGCACATGAAAAGCGGCAAAGCGTTGACAATGATGCCCTTGGCCAAAAAGGGCGTATGCGTTTTTTCCTGAATATATTCAGGAAAAAACGCATACGCCCTTTTTGGCCAACCAAGCAAGCCGGAAAGGCAAATCGGCGCTACAAAGAAGTCTGGCTTGCCAGAGGTCAAAAGGGCCATGCTGAAAAAAGTGTAAAAACCGGAAATGCAGGACAGGCCATGGAGACATGGGAGCCTTGCTACGCTGATGGGCGGGATGGAAATTGCCAACAGCCACTCTGGAGAAGTGTACGCTGCGTCCTGAAACATGGAATAAACACAGCTTAGAGAGCATAGGGCACTTCCACTCATGGGCGTAGAAATCGGGAAACCTAAAAATCAACAAGACACAGGCACCCCAAAGTTTAGGGCTGCTCTGTTTCCAAGAACCTCCACTTCGGTACACCTTAAATATCCCAGGAAAGAGAAAAATGGATAAAGAAGTTGTGGTACTTATGCACAATGGAATATCACTCAGCCATAAATCAGTGTCATAAGGCTAGTAGCAGCATGATGAGTGGATTTAGGGACGATGACTCTAAGTGAAGTAAGTCACACAGAAAAGGACACTTATCCTAAGATATCACTTATAGAGGGAATGTCAAAATCGCTACACCTGAACTGAATTCCAAAACACAACAGAGTCACACATTTAGAAAACACACTATGGCTGCTTAACGGGAAAGGTGAGGTGGGGCGATGCATAAAACAAGGGTTTGAAATTAGCTCAGATACCGTTCCACAAGCCAAATATGTAATAGACAAGACCTACTCCCTGCTCAGTGAACTGGACTCAACACCCCCTATTCACCACCGAAGAATATATCTGACTAAGAAGAGTCTTAAAACCTATGTATTGATATCTCTCTGGAAGTGAATCAAGAGGGTGTAAAGCGGCATAAACACAGCAAGGAAAAGAAGCTAAACCCCCTTATAAAAATTGACTACTTAAAAAAAAAAACCCATAAAACAAAGACAGTGAAAGAGAGAGAAATTCTTACAAAATCCGTTCAGGGGCTCTGATGCAACCTGGATTGACCATATCTAGACCCACAGCTGGATGAGACATAAGGCTGGACACTCTTGGGGCTCAGAGGATTGGTGAGGTTGGGCGAGCAAACGCAGACCCTTTGAAGTAATACTGCGTGGTACCCATCCCATGGGTCCCAAATCTCCAGGTGCAACGGCATCTTCCTACATCGAAAACATGCATGGGAAACCCAGAAGATGGTACAATGTGTGATCGGGAAAGGTTTCTAAAACGCACCTCATTTCTCCTCTCCTTGTGCTCGGGTTCGCCATTCCAGCCGCTTTACTAACAATCTCCCTACTTGGAGAATCAGCACCGTTGACCTCCTGTTTCGTACAGGTTGCAATTTGTCCTGAGGATGAACGGGAAGAGGGGGAACCAATGACAGACTAGCTCTAGATGTTGGGACAGGCACAGGTCACTCTATTTTCCCATCAGGAAGAAGAATGAACCACAGGCTCAGCCTACCCCCCCGGAACCAGAATAGGGCCTGAAGCAATCCTGCGCTTTTGCGGCCAGCTCCCAAAAAAGCGAGTTGACAAATGGAGCTCAGGGGCACTGCAATTCACAAACCTGCAGAGTTGTAAATGATAACTCTCGTCCACAAATATATTGAGGGAAGGCAACGAAGAGGATTTGAAAGCAAGGCAGAATTGCAGGAAACCGGTTTCAGGATGTAGATTCGACTCGCCTTGAAAGCACATGAAAAGCGGCAAAGCGTTGACAATGATGCCCTTGGCCAAAAAGGGCGTATGCGTTTTTTCCTGAATATATTCAGGAAAAAACGCATACGCCCTTTTTGGCCAACCAAGCAAGCCGGAAAGGCAAATCGGCGCTACAAAGAAGTCTGGCTTGCCAGAGGTCAAAAGGGCCATGCTGAAAAAAGTGTAAAAACCGGAAATGCAGGACAGGCCATGGAGACATGGGAGCCTTGCTACGCTGATGGGCGGGATGGAAATTGCCAACAGCCACTCTGGAGAAGTGTACGCTGCGTCCTGAAACATGGAATAAACACAGCTTAGAGAGCATAGGGCACTTCCACTCATGGGCGTAGAAATCGGGAAACCTAAAAATCAACAAGACACAGGCACCCCAAAGTTTAGGGCTGCTCTGTTTCCAAGAACCTCCACTTCGGTACACCTTAAATATCCCAGGAAAGAGAAAAATGGATAAAGAAGTTGTGGTACTTATGCACAATGGAATATCACTCAGCCATAAATCAGTGTCATAAGGCTAGTAGCAGCATGATGAGTGGATTTAGGGACGATGACTCTAAGTGAAGTAAGTCACACAGAAAAGGACACTTATCCTAAGATATGACTTATAGAGGGAATGTCAAAATCGCTACACCTGAACTGAATTCCAAAACACAACAGAGTCACACATTTAGAAAACACACTATGGCTGCTTAACGGGAAAGGTGAGGTGGGGCGATGCATAAAACAAGGGTTTGAAATTAGCTCAGATACCGTTCCACAAGCCAAATATGTAATAGACAAGACCTACTCCCTGCTCAGTGAACTGGACTCAACACCCCCTATTCACCACCCAAGAATATATCTGACTAGGAAGAGTCTTAAAACCTATGTATTGATATCTCTCTGGAAGTGAATCAAGAGGGTGTAAAGCGGCATAAACACAGCAAGGAAAAGAAGCTAAACCCCCTTATAAAAATTGACTACTTAAAAAAAAAAACCCATAAAACAAAGACAGTGAAAGAGAGAGAAATTCTTACAAAATCCGTTCAGGGGCTCTGATGCAACCTGGATTGACCATATCTAGACCCACAGCTGGATGAGACATAAGGCTGGACACTCTTGGGGCTCAGAGGATTGGTGAGGTTGGGCGAGCAAACGCAGACCCTTTGAAGTAATACTGCGTGGTACCCATCCCATGGGTCCCAAATCTCCAGGTGCAACGGCATCTTCCTACATCGAAAACATGCATGGGAAACCCAGAAGATGGTACAATGTGTGATCGGGAAAGGTTTCTAAAACGCACCTCATTTCTCCTCTCCTTGTGCTCGGGTTCGCCATTCCAGCCGCTTTACTAACAATCTCCCTACTTGGAGAATCAGCACCGTTAACCTCCTGTTTCGTACAGGTTGCAATTTGTCCTGAGGATGAACGGGAAGAGGGGGAACCAATGACAGACTAGCTCTAGATGTTGGGACAGGCACAGGTCACTCTATTTTCCCATCAGGAAGAAGAATGAACCACAGGCTCAGCCTACCCCCCCGGAACCAGAATAGGGCCTGAAGCAATCCTGCGCTTTTGCGGCCAGCTCCCAAAAAAGCGAGTTGACAAATGGAGCTCAGGGGCACTGCAATTCACAAACCTGCAGAGTTGTAAATGATAACTCTCGTCCACAAATATACTGAGGGAAGGCAACGAAGAGGATTTGAAAGCAAGGCAGAATTGCAGGAAACCGGTTTCAGGATGTAGATTCGACTCGCCTTGAAAGCACATGAAAAGCGGCAAAGCGTTGACAATGATGCCCTTGGCCAAAAAGGGCGTATGCGTTTTTTCCTGAATATATTCAGGAAAAAACGCATACGCCCTTTTTGGCCAACCAAGCAAGCCGGAAAGGCAAATCGGCGCTACAAAGAAGTCTGGCTTGCCAGAGGTCAAAAGGGCCATGCTGAAAAAAGTGTAAAAACCGGAAATGCAGGACAGGCCATGGAGACATGGGAGCCTTGCTACGCTGATGGGCGGGATGGAAATTGCCAACAGCCACTCTGGAGAAGTGTACGCTGCGTCCTGAAACATGGAATAAACACAGCTTAGAGAGCATAGGGCACTTCCACTCATGGGCGTAGAAATCGGGAAACCTAAAAATCAACAAGACACAGGCACCCCAAAGTTTAGGGCTGCTCTGTTTCCAAGAACCTCCACTTCGGTACACCTTAAATATCCCAGGAAAGAGAAAAATGGATAAAGAAGTTGTGGTACTTATGCACAATGGAATATCACTCAGCCATAAATCAGTGTCATAAGGCTAGTAGCAGCATGATGAGTGGATTTAGGGACGATGACTCTAAGTGAAGTAAGTCACACAGAAAAGGACACTTATCCTAAGATATCACTTATAGAGGGAATGTCAAAATCGCTACACCTGAACTGAATTCCAAAACACAACAGAGTCACACATTTAGAAAACACACTATGGCTGCTTAAAGGGAAAGGTGAGGTGGGGCGATGCATAAAACAAGGGTTTGAAATTAGCTCAGATACCGTTCCACAAGCCAAATATGTAATAGACAAGACCAACTCCCTGCTCAGTGAACTGGACTCAACACCCCCTATTCACCACCCAAGAATATATCTGACTAGGAAGAGTCTTAAAACCTATGTATTGATATCTCTCTGGAAGTGAATCAAGAGGGTGTAAAGCGGCATAAACACAGCAAGGAAAAGAAGCTAAACCCCCTTATAAAAATTGACTACTTAAAAAAAAAAACCCATAAAACAAAGACAGTGAAAGAGAGAGAAATTCTTACAAAATCCGTTCAGGGGCTCTGATGCAACCTGGATTGACCATATCTAGACCCACAGCTGGATGAGACATAAGGCTGGACACTCTTGGGGCTGAGAGGATTGGTGAGGTTGGGTGAGCAAACGCAGACCCTTTAAAGTAATACTGCGTGGTACCCATGCCATGGGTCCCAAATCTCCAGGTTCAAGGGCATCTTCCTACATCGAAAACATGCCTGGGAAACCCAGAAGATGGTACACCGTGTGATCGGGAAAGGTTTCTAAAACGCACCTCATTTCTCCTCTCCTTGTGCTCGGGTTCGCCATTCCAGCCGCTTCACTAACAATCTCCCTACGTGGAGAATCAGCACCGTTGACCTCCTGTTTCGTACAGGTCGCAATTTGTCCCGAGGATGAACGGGAAGAGGGGGAACCAATGAGAGACTAGCTCTAGGTGTTGGGACAGGCACAGGTCACTCTATTTTCCCATCAGGAAGAAGAATGAACCACAGGCTCAGCCTGCCCCCCGGAACCAGAATAGGGCCTGAAGCAATCCTGCGCTTTTGCGGCCAGCTCCCAAAAAAGCGAGTTGACAAATGGAGCTCAGGGGCACTGCAATTCACAAACCTGCAGAGTTGTAAATGATAACTCTCGTCCACAAATATATTGAGGGAAGGCAACGAAGAGGATTTGAAAGCAAGGCAGAATTGCAGGAAACCGGTTTCAGGAGGTAGATTCGACTCGCCTTGAAAGCACATGAAAAGCGGCAAAGCGTTGACAATGATGCCCTTGGCCAAAAAGGGCGTATGCGTTTTTTCCTGAATATATTCAGGAAAAAACGCATACGCCCTTTTTGGCCAAGCAAGCAAGCCGGAAATGCAAATCGGCGCTACAAAGAAGTCTGGCTTGCCAGCGGTCAAAAGGGCCATGCTGAAAAAAGTGTAAAAACCGGAAATGCAGGACAGGCCATGGAGACATGGGAGCCTTGCTACGCTGATGGGCGGGGTGGAAATTGCCAACAGCCACTCTGGAGAAGTGTATGCTGCGTCCTGAAACATGTAATAAACACAACTTAGAGAGCATAGGGCACTTCCACTCATGGGCGTAGAAATCGGGAAACCTAAAAATCAACAAGACACAGGCACCCCAAAGTTTAGGGCTGCTCTGTTTCCAAGAACCTCCACTTCGGTACACCTTAAATATCCCAGGAAAGAGAAAAATGGATAAAGAAGTTGTGGTACTTATGCACAATGGAATATCACTCAGCCATGAAATCAGTGTCATAAGGTTAGTAGCAGCATGATGAGTGGATTTAGGGACGATGACTCTAAGTGAAGTAAGTCACACAGAAAAGGACACTTATCCTAAGATATCACTTATAGAGGGAATGTCAAAATCGCTACACCTGAACTGAATTCCAAAACACAACAGAGTCACACATTTAGAAAACACACTATGGCTGCTTAAAGGGAAAGGTGAGGTGGGGCGATGCATAAAACAAGGGTTTGAAATTAGCTCAGATACCGTTCCACAAGCTAAATATGTAATAGACAAGACCTACTCCCTGCTCAGTGAACTGGACTCAACACCCCCTATTCACCACCCAAGAATATATCTGACTAGGAAGAGTCTTAAAACCTATGTATTTATATCTCTCTGGAAGTGAATCAAGAGGGTGTAAAGCGGCATAAACACAGCAGGGAAAAGCAGCTAAATCCCGTTATAAAAATAAGCTACTTAAAAAAAAAAACCCATAAAACAAAGACAGTGAAAGAGAGAGAAATTCTTACAAAATCCGTTCAGGGGCTCTGATGCAACCTGGATTGACCATATCTAGACCCACAGCTGGATGAGACATAAGGCTGGACACTCTTGGGGCTCAGAGGATTGGTGAGGTTGGGCGAGCAAACGCAGACCCTTTGAAGTAATACTGCGTGGTACCCATCCCATGGGTCCCAAATCTCCAGGTGCAACGGCATCTTCCTACATCGAAAACATGCATGGGAAACCCAGAAGATGGTACAATGTGTGATCGGGAAAGGTTTCTAAAACGCACCTCATTTCTCCTCTCCTTGTGCTCGGGTTCGCCATTCCAGCCGCTTTACTAACAATCTCCCTACTTGGAGAATCAGCACCGTTAACCTCCTGTTTCGTACAGGTTGCAATTTGTCCTGAGGATGAACGGGAAGAGGGGGAACCAATGACAGACTAGCTCTAGATGTTGGGACAGGCACAGGTCACTCTATTTTCCCATCAGGAAGAAGAATGAACCACAGGCTCAGCCTACCCCCCCGGAACCAGAATAGGGCCTGAAGCAATCCTGCGCTTTTGCGGCCAGCTCCCAAAAAAGCGAGTTGACAAATGGAGCTCAGGGGCACTGCAATTCACAAACCTGCAGAGTTGTAAATGATAACTCTCGTCCACAAATATACTGAGGGAAGGCAACGAAGAGGATTTGAAAGCAAGGCAGAATTGCAGGAAACCGGTTTCAGGAGGTAGATTCGACTCGCCTTGAAAGCACATGAAAAGCGGCAAAGCGTTGACAATGATGCCCTTGGCCAAAAAGGGCGTATGCGTTTTTTCCTGAATATATTCAGGAAAAAACGCATACGCCCTTTTTGGCCAACCAAGCAAGCCGGAAAGGCAAATCGGCGCTACAAAGAAGTCTGGCTTGCCAGAGGTCAAAAGGGCCATGCTGAAAAAAGTGTAAAAACCGGAAATGCAGGACAGGCCATGGAGACATGGGAGCCTTGCTACGCTGATGGGCGGGATGGAAATTGCCAACAGCCACTCTGGAGAAGTGTACGCTGCGTCCTGAAACATGGAATAAACACAGCTTAGAGAGCATAGGGCACTTCCACTCATGGGCGTAGAAATCGGGAAACCTAAAAATCAACAAGACACAGGCACCCCAAAGTTTAGGGCTGCTCTGTTTCCAAGAACCTCCACTTCGGTACACCTTAAATATCCCAGGAAAGAGAAAAATGGATAAAGAAGTTGTGGTACTTATGCACAATGGAATATCACTCAGCCATAAATCAGTGTCATAAGGCTAGTAGCAGCATGATGAGTGGATTTAGGGACGATGACTCTAAGTGAAGTAAGTCACACAGAAAAGGACACTTATCCTAAGATATCACTTATAGAGGGAATGTCAAAATCGCTACACCTGAACTGAATTCCAAAACACAACAGAGTCACACATTTAGAAAACACACTATGGCTGCTTAACGGGAAAGGTGAGGTGGGGCGATGCATAAAACAAGGGTTTGAAATTAGCTCAGATACCGTTCCACAAGCCAAATATGTAATAGACAAGACCTACTCCCTGCTCAGTGAACTGGACTCAACACCCCCTATTCACCACCCAAGAATATATCTGACTAGGAAGAGTCTTAAAACCTATGTATTGATATCTCTCTGGAAGTGAATCAAGAGGGTGTAAAGCGGCATAAACACAGCAAGGAAAAGAAGCTAAACCCCCTTATAAAAATTGACTACTTAAAAAAAAAAACCCATAAAACAAAGACAGTGAAAGAGAGAGAAATTCTTACAAAATCCGTTCAGGGGCTCTGATGCAACCTGGATTGACCATATCTAGACCCACAGCTGGATGAGACATAAGGCTGGACACTCTTGGGGCTCAGAGGATTGGTGAGGTTGGGCGAGCAAACGCAGACCCTTTGAAGTAATACTGCGTGGTACCCATCCCATGGGTCCCAAATCTCCAGGTGCAACGGCATCTTCCTACATCGAAAACATGCATGGGAAACCCAGAAGATGGTACAATGTGTGATCGGGAAAGGTTTCTAAAACGCACCTCATTTCTCCTCTCCTTGTGCTCGGGTTCGCCATTCCAGCCGCTTTACTAACAATCTCCCTACTTGGAGAATCAGCACCGTTAACCTCCTGTTTCGTACAGGTTGCAATTTGTCCTGAGGATGAACGGGAAGAGGGGGAACCAATGACAGACTAGCTCTAGATGTTGGGACAGGCACAGGTCACTCTATTTTCCCATCAGGAAGAAGAATGAACCACAGGCTCAGCCTACCCCCCCGGAACCAGAATAGGGCCTGAAGCAATCCTGCGCTTTTGCGGCCAGCTCCCAAAAAAGCGAGTTGACAAATGGAGCTCAGGGGCACTGCAATTCACAAACCTGCAGAGTTGTAAATGATAACTCTCGTCCACAAATATACTGAGGGAAGGCAACGAAGAGGATTTGAAAGCAAGGCAGAATTGCAGGAAACCGGTTTCAGGATGTAGATTCGACTCGCCTTGAAAGCACATGAAAAGCGGCAAAGCGTTGACAATGATGCCCTTGGCCAAAAAGGGCGTATGCGTTTTTTCCTGAATATATTCAGGAAAAAACGCATACGCCCTTTTTGGCCAACCAAGCAAGCCGGAAAGGCAAATCGGCGCTACAAAGAAGTCTGGCTTGCCAGAGGTCAAAAGGGCCATGCTGAAAAAAGTGTAAAAACCGGAAATGCAGGACAGGCCATGGAGACATGGGAGCCTTGCTACGCTGATGGGCGGGATGGAAATTGCCAACAGCCACTCTGGAGAAGTGTACGCTGCGTCCTGAAACATGGAATAAACACAGCTTAGAGAGCATAGGGCACTTCCACTCATGGGCGTAGAAATCGGGAAACCTAAAAATCAACAAGACACAGGCACCCCAAAGTTTAGGGCTGCTCTGTTTCCAAGAACCTCCACTTCGGTACACCTTAAATATCCCAGGAAAGAGAAAAATGGATAAAGAAGTTGTGGTACTTATGCACAATGGAATATCACTCAGCCATAAATCAGTGTCATAAGGCTAGTAGCAGCATGATGAGTGGATTTAGGGACGATGACTCTAAGTGAAGTAAGTCACACAGAAAAGGACACTTATCCTAAGATATCACTTATAGAGGGAATGTCAAAATCGCTACACCTGAACTGAATTCCAAAACACAACAGAGTCACACATTTAGAAAACACACTATGGCTGCTTAAAGGGAAAGGTGAGGTGGGGCGATGCATAAAACAAGGGTTTGAAATTAGCTCAGATACCGTTCCACAAGCCAAATATGTAATAGACAAGACCAACTCCCTGCTCAGTGAACTGGACTCAACACCCCCTATTCACCACCCAAGAATATATCTGACTAGGAAGAGTCTTAAAACCTATGTATTGATATCTCTCTGGAAGTGAATCAAGAGGGTGTAAAGCGGCATAAACACAGCAAGGAAAAGAAGCTAAACCCCCTTATAAAAATTGACTACTTAAAAAAAAAAACCCATAAAACAAAGACAGTGAAAGAGAGAGAAATTCTTACAAAATCCGTTCAGGGGCTCTGATGCAACCTGGATTGACCATATCTAGACCCACAGCTGGATGAGACATAAGGCTGGACACTCTTGGGGCTGAGAGGATTGGTGAGGTTGGGTGAGCAAACGCAGACCCTTTAAAGTAATACTGCGTGGTACCCATGCCATGGGTCCCAAATCTCCAGGTTCAAGGGCATCTTCCTACATCGAAAACATGCCTGGGAAACCCAGAAGATGGTACACCGTGTGATCGGGAAAGGTTTCTAAAACGCACCTCATTTCTCCTCTCCTTGTGCTCGGGTTCGCCATTCCAGCCGCTTCACTAACAATCTCCCTACGTGGAGAATCAGCACCGTTGACCTCCTGTTTCGTACAGGTCGCAATTTGTCCCGAGGATGAACGGGAAGAGGGGGAACCAATGAGAGACTAGCTCTAGGTGTTGGGACAGGCACAGGTCACTCTATTTTCCCATCAGGAAGAAGAATGAACCACAGGCTCAGCCTGCCCCCCGGAACCAGAATAGGGCCTGAAGCAATCCTGCGCTTTTGCGGCCAGCTCCCAAAAAAGCGAGTTGACAAATGGAGCTCAGGGGCACTGCAATTCACAAACCTGCAGAGTTGTAAATGATAACTCTCGTCCACAAATATATTGAGGGAAGGCAACGAAGAGGATTTGAAAGCAAGGCAGAATTGCAGGAAACCGGTTTCAGGAGGTAGATTCGACTCGCCTTGAAAGCACATGAAAAGCGGCAAAGCGTTGACAATGATGCCCTTGGCCAAAAAGGGCGTATGCGTTTTTTCCTGAATATATTCAGGAAAAAACGCATACGCCCTTTTTGGCCAAGCAAGCAAGCCGGAAATGCAAATCGGCGCTACAAAGAAGTCTGGCTTGCCAGCGGTCAAAAGGGCCATGCTGAAAAAAGTGTAAAAACCGGAAATGCAGGACAGGCCATGGAGACATGGGAGCCTTGCTACGCTGATGGGCGGGGTGGAAATTGCCAACAGCCACTCTGGAGAAGTGTATGCTGCGTCCTGAAACATGTAATAAACACAACTTAGAGAGCATAGGGCACTTCCACTCATGGGCGTAGAAATCGGGAAACCTAAAAATCAACAAGACACAGGCACCCCAAAGTTTAGGGCTGCTCTGTTTCCAAGAACCTCCACTTCGGTACACCTTAAATATCCCAGGAAAGAGAAAAATGGATAAAGAAGTTGTGGTACTTATGCACAATGGAATATCACTCAGCCATGAAATCAGTGTCATAAGGTTAGTAGCAGCATGATGAGTGGATTTAGGGACGATGACTCTAAGTGAAGTAAGTCACACAGAAAAGGACACTTATCCTAAGATATCACTTATAGAGGGAATGTCAAAATCGCTACACCTGAACTGAATTCCAAAACACAACAGAGTCACACATTTAGAAAACACACTATGGCTGCTTAAAGGGAAAGGTGAGGTGGGGCGATGCATAAAACAAGGGTTTGAAATTAGCTCAGATACCGTTCCACAAGCTAAATATGTAATAGACAAGACCTACTCCCTGCTCAGTGAACTGGACTCAACACCCCCTATTCACCACCCAAGAATATATCTGACTAGGAAGAGTCTTAAAACCTATGTATTTATATCTCTCTGGAAGTGAATCAAGAGGGTGTAAAGCGGCATAAACACAGCAGGGAAAAGCAGCTAAATCCCGTTATAAAAATAAGCTACTTAAAAAAAAAAACCCATAAAACAAAGACAGTGAAAGAGAGAGAAATTCTTACAAAATCCGTTCAGGGGCTCTGATGCAACCTGGATTGACCATATCTAGACCCACAGCTGGATGAGACATAAGGCTGGACACTCTTGGGGCTCAGAGGATTGGTGAGGTTGGGCGAGCAAACGCAGACCCTTTGAAGTAATACTGCGTGGTACCCATCCCATGGGTCCCAAATCTCCAGGTGCAACGGCATCTTCCTACATCGAAAACATGCATGGGAAACCCAGAAGATGGTACAATGTGTGATCGGGAAAGGTTTCTAAAACGCACCTCATTTCTCCTCTCCTTGTGCTCGGGTTCGCCATTCCAGCCGCTTTACTAACAATCTCCCTACTTGGAGAATCAGCACCGTTAACCTCCTGTTTCGTACAGGTTGCAATTTGTCCTGAGGATGAACGGGAAGAGGGGGAACCAATGACAGACTAGCTCTAGATGTTGGGACAGGCACAGGTCACTCTATTTTCCCATCAGGAAGAAGAATGAACCACAGGCTCAGCCTACCCCCCCGGAACCAGAATAGGGCCTGAAGCAATCCTGCGCTTTTGCGGCCAGCTCCCAAAAAAGCGAGTTGACAAATGGAGCTCAGGGGCACTGCAATTCACAAACCTGCAGAGTTGTAAATGATAACTCTCGTCCACAAATATACTGAGGGAAGGCAACGAAGAGGATTTGAAAGCAAGGCAGAATTGCAGGAAACCGGTTTCAGGAGGTAGATTCGACTCGCCTTGAAAGCACATGAAAAGCGGCAAAGCGTTGACAATGATGCCCTTGGCCAAAAAGGGCGTATGCGTTTTTTCCTGAATATATTCAGGAAAAAACGCATACGCCCTTTTTGGCCAACCAAGCAAGCCGGAAAGGCAAATCGGCGCTACAAAGAAGTCTGGCTTGCCAGAGGTCAAAAGGGCCATGCTGAAAAAAGTGTAAAAACCGGAAATGCAGGACAGGCCATGGAGACATGGGAGCCTTGCTACGCTGATGGGCGGGATGGAAATTGCCAACAGCCACTCTGGAGAAGTGTACGCTGCGTCCTGAAACATGGAATAAACACAGCTTAGAGAGCATAGGGCACTTCCACTCATGGGCGTAGAAATCGGGAAACCTAAAAATCAACAAGACACAGGCACCCCAAAGTTTAGGGCTGCTCTGTTTCCAAGAACCTCCACTTCGGTACACCTTAAATATCCCAGGAAAGAGAAAAATGGATAAAGAAGTTGTGGTACTTATGCACAATGGAATATCACTCAGCCATAAATCAGTGTCATAAGGCTAGTAGCAGCATGATGAGTGGATTTAGGGACGATGACTCTAAGTGAAGTAAGTCACACAGAAAAGGACACTTATCCTAAGATATCACTTATAGAGGGAATGTCAAAATCGCTACACCTGAACTGAATTCCAAAACACAACAGAGTCACACATTTAGAAAACACACTATGGCTGCTTAAAGGGAAAGGTGAGGTGGGGCGATGCATAAAACAAGGGTTTGAAATTAGCTCAGATACCGTTCCACAAGCCAAATATGTAATAGACAAGACCAACTCCCTGCTCAGTGAACTGGACTCAACACCCCCTATTCACCACCCAAGAATATATCTGACTAGGAAGAGTCTTAAAACCTATGTATTGATATCTCTCTGGAAGTGAATCAAGAGGGTGTAAAGCGGCATAAACACAGCAAGGAAAAGAAGCTAAACCCCCTTATAAAAATTGACTACTTAAAAAAAAAAACCCATAAAACAAAGACAGTGAAAGAGAGAGAAATTCTTACAAAATCCGTTCAGGGGCTCTGATGTAACCTGGATTGACCATATCTAGACCCACAGCTGGATGAGACATAAGGCTGGACACTCTTGGGGCTGAGAGGATTGGTGAGGTTGGGTGAGCAAACGCAGACCCTTTAAAGTAATACTGCGTGGTACCCATGCCATGGGTCCCAAATCTCCAGGTTCAAGGGCATCTTCCTACATCGAAAACATGCCTGGGAAACCCAGAAGATGGTACACCGTGTGATCGGGAAAGGTTTCTAAAACGCACCTCATTTCTCCTCTCCTTGTGCTCGGGTTCGCCATTCCAGCCGCTTCACTAACAATCTCCCTACGTGGAGAATCAGCACCGTTGACCTCCTGTTTCGTACACGTCGCAATTTGTCCCGAGGATGAACGGGAAGAGGGGGAACCAATGAGAGACTAGCTCTAGGTGTTGGGACAGGCACAGGTCACTCTATTTTCCCATCAGGAAGAAGAATGAACCACAGGCTCAGCCTGCCCCCCGGAACCAGAATAGGGCCTGAAGCAATCCTGCGCTTTTGCGGCCAGCTCCCAAAAAAGCGAGTTGACAAATGGAGCTCAGGGGCACTGCAATTCACAAACCTGCAGAGTTGTAAATGATAACTCTCGTCCACAAATATATTGAGGGAAGGCAACGAAGAGGATTTGAAAGCAAGGCAGAATTGCAGGAAACCGGTTTCAGGAGGTAGATTCGACTCGCCTTGAAAGCACATGAAAAGCGGCAAAGCGTTGACAATGATGCCCTTGGCCAAAAAGGGCGTATGCGTTTTTTCCTGAATATATTCAGGAAAAAACGCATACGCCCTTTTTGGCCAAGCAAGCAAGCCGGAAATGCAAATCGGCGCTACAAAGAAGTCTGGCTTGCCAGAGGTCAAAAGGGCCATGCTGAAAAAAGTGTAAAAACCGGAAATGCAGGACAGGCCATGGAGACATGGGAGCCTTGCTACGCTGATGGGCGGGGTGGAAATTGCCAACAGCCACTCTGGAGAAGTGTATGCTGCGTCCTGAAACATGTAATAAACACAACTTAGAGAGCATAGGGCACTTCCACTCATGGGCGTAGAAATCGGGAAACCTAAAAATCAACAAGACACAGGCACCCCAAAGTTTAGGGCTGCTCTGTTTCCAAGAACCTCCACTTCGGTACACCTTAAATATCCCAGGAAAGAGAAAAATGGATAAAGAAGTTGTGGTACTTATGCACAATGGAATATCACTCAGCCATGAAATCAGTGTCATAAGGTTAGTAGCAGCATGATGAGTGGATTTAGGGACGATGACTCTAAGTGAAGTAAGTCACACAGAAAAGGACACTTATCCTAAGATATCACTTATAGAGGGAATGTCAAAATCGCTACACCTGAACTGAATTCCAAAACACAACAGAGTCACACATTTAGAAAACACACTATGGCTGCTTAAAGGGAAAGGTGAGGTGGGGCGATGCATAAAACAAGGGTTTGAAATTAGCTCAGATACCGTTCCACAAGCTAAATATGTAATAGACAAGACCTACTCCCTGCTCAGTGAACTGGACTCAACACCCCCTATTCACCACCCAAGAATATATCTGACTAGGAAGAGTCTTAAAACCTATGTATTTATATCTCTCTGGAAGTGAATCAAGAGGGTGTAAAGCGGCATAAACACAGCAGGGAAAAGCAGCTAAATCCCGTTATAAAAATAAGCTACTTAAAAAAAAAACCCATAAAACAAAGACAGTGAAAGAGAGAGAAATTCTTACAAAATCCGTTCAGGGGCTCTGATGCAACCTGGATTGACCATATCTAGACCCACAGCTGGATGAGACATAAGGCTGGACACTCTTGGGGCTGAGAGGATTGGTGAGGTTGGGTGAGCAAACGCAGACCCTTTAAAGTAATACTGCGTGGTACCCATGCCATGGGTCCCAAATCTCCAGGTTCAAGGGCATCTTCCTACATCGAAAACATGCCTGGGAAACCCAGAAGATGGTACACCGTGTGATCGGGAAAGGTTTCTAAAACGCACCTCATTTCTCCTCTCCTTGTGCTCGGGTTCGCCATTCCAGCCGCTTCACTAACAATCTCCCTACGTGGAGAATCAGCACCGTTGACCTCCTGTTTCGTACAGGTCGCAATTTGTCCCGAGGATGAACGGGAAGAGGGGGAACCAATTAGAGACTAGCTCTAGGTGTTGGGACAGGCACAGGTCACCCTATTTTCCCATCAGGAAGAAGAATGAACCACAGGCTCAGCCTGCCCCCCGGAACCAGAATAAGGCCTGAAGCAATCCTGCGCTTTTGCGGCCAGCTCCCAAAAAAGCGAGTTGACAAATGGAGCTCAGGGGCACTGCAATTCACAAACCTGCAGAGTTGTAAATGATAACTCTCGTCCACAAATATATTGAGGGAAGGCAACAAAGAGGATTTGAAAGCAAGGCAGAATTGCAGGAAACCGGTTTCAGGAGGTAGATTCGACTCGCCTTGAAAGCACATGAAAAGCGGCAAAGCGTTGACAATGATGCCCTTGGCCAAAAAGGGCGTATGCGTTTTTTCCTGAATATATTCAGGAAAAAACGCATACGCCCTTTTTGGCCAACCAAGCAAGCCGGAAAGGCAAATCGGCGCTACAAAGAAGTCTGGCTTGCCAGAGGTCAAAAGGGCCATGCTGAAAAAAGTGTAAAAACCGGAAATGCAGGACAGGCCATGGAGACATGGGAGCCTTGCTACGCTGATGGGCGGGATGGAAATTGCCAACAGCCACTCTGGAGAAGTGTACGCTGCGTCCTGAAACATGGAATAAACACAGCTTAGAGAGCATAGGGCACTTCCACTCATGGGCGTAGAAATCGGGAAACCTAAAAATCAACAAGACACAGGCACCCCAAAGTTTAGGGCTGCTCTGTTTCCAAGAACCTCCACTTCGGTACACCTTAAATATCCCAGGAAAGAGAAAAATGGATAAAGAAGTTGTGGTACTTATGCACAATGGAATATCACTCAGCCATAAATCAGTGTCATAAGGCTAGTAGCAGCATGATGAGTGGATTTAGGGACGATGACTCTAAGTGAAGTAAGTCACACAGAAAAGGACACTTATCCTAAGATATCACTTATAGAGGGAATGTCAAAATCGCTACACCTGAACTGAATTCCAAAACACAACAGAGTCACACATTTAGAAAACACACTATGGCTGCTTAAAGGGAAAGGTGAGGTGGGGCGATGCATAAAACAAGGGTTTGAAATTAGCTCAGATACCGTTCCACAAGCCAAATATGTAATAGACAAGACCAACTCCCTGCTCAGTGAACTGGACTCAACACCCCCTATTCACCACCCAAGAATATATCTGACTAGGAAGAGTCTTAAAACCTATGTATTGATATCTCTCTGGAAGTGAATCAAGAGGGTGTAAAGCGGCATAAACACAGCAAGGAAAAGAAGCTAAACCCCCTTATAAAAATTGACTACTTAAAAAAAAAAACCCATAAAACAAAGACAGTGAAAGAGAGAGAAATTCTTACAAAATCCGTTCAGGGGCTCTGATGCAACCTGGATTGACCATATCTAGACCCACAGCTGGATGAGACATAAGGCTGGACACTCTTGGGGCTGAGAGGATTGGTGAGGTTGGGTGAGCAAACGCAGACCCTTTAAAGTAATACTGCGTGGTACCCATGCCATGGGTCCCAAATCTCCAGGTTCAAGGGCATCTTCCTACATCGAAAACATGCCTGGGAAACCCAGAAGATGGTACACCGTGTGATCGGGAAAGGTTTCTAAAACGCACCTCATTTCTCCTCTCCTTGTGCTCGGGTTCGCCATTCCAGCCGCTTCACTAACAATCTCCCTACGTGGAGAATCAGCACCGTTGACCTCCTGTTTCGTACAGGTCGCAATTTGTCCCGAGGATGAACGGGAAGAGGGGGAACCAATGAGAGACTAGCTCTAGGTGTTGGGACAGGCACAGGTCACTCTATTTTCCCATCAGGAAGAAGAATGAACCACAGGCTCAGCCTGCCCCCCGGAACCAGAATAGGGCCTGAAGCAATCCTGCGCTTTTGCGGCCAGCTCCCAAAAAAGCGAGTTGACAAATGGAGCTCAGGGGCACTGCAATTCACAAACCTGCAGAGTTGTAAATGATAACTCTCGTCCACAAATATATTGAGGGAAGGCAACGAAGAGGATTTGAAAGCAAGGCAGAATTGCAGGAAACCGGTTTCAGGAGGTAGATTCGACTCGCCTTGAAAGCACATGAAAAGCGGCAAAGCGTTGACAATGATGCCCTTGGCCAAAAAGGGCGTATGCGTTTTTTCCTGAATATATTCAGGAAAAAACGCATACGCCCTTTTTGGCCAACCAAGCAAGCCGGAAATGCAAATCGGCGCTACAAAGAAGTCTGGCTTGCCAGCGGTCAAAAGGGCCATGCTGAAAAAAGTGTAAAAACCGGAAATGCAGGACAGGCCATGGAGACATGGGAGCCTTGCTACGCTGATGGGCGGGGTGGAAATTGCCAACAGCCACTCTGGAGAAGTGTATGCTGCGTCCTGAAACATGTAATAAACACAACTTAGAGAGCATAGGGCACTTCCACTCATGGGCGTAGAAATCGGGAAACCTAAAAATCAACAAGACACAGGCACCCCAAAGTTTAGGGCTGCTCTGTTTCCAAGAACCTCCACTTCGGTACACCTTAAATATCCCAGGAAAGAGAAAAATGGATAAAGAAGTTGTGGTACTTATGCACAATGGAATATCACTCAGCCATGAAATCAGTGTCATAAGGTTAGTAGCAGCATGATGAGTGGATTTAGGGACGATGACTCTAAGTGAAGTAAGTCACACAGAAAAGGACACTTATCCTAAGATATCACTTATAGAGGGAATGTCAAAATCGCTACACCTGAACTGAATTCCAAAACACAACAGAGTCACACATTTAGAAAACACACTATGGCTGCTTAAAGGGAAAGGTGAGGTGGGGCGATGCATAAAACAAGGGTTTGAAATTAGCTCAGATACCGTTCCACAAGCTAAATATGTAATAGACAAGACCTACTCCCTGCTCAGTGAACTGGACTCAACACCCCCTATTCACCACCCAAGAATATATCTGACTAGGAAGAGTCTTAAAACCTATGTATTTATATCTCTCTGGAAGTGAATCAAGAGGGTGTAAAGCGGCATAAACACAGCAGGGAAAAGCAGCTAAATCCCGTTATAAAAATAAGCTACTTAAAAAAAAAAACCCATAAAACAAAGACAGTGAAAGAGAGAGAAATTCTTACAAAATCCGTTCAGGGGCTCTGATGCAACCTGGATTGACCATATCTAGACCCACAGCTGGATGAGACATAAGGCTGGACACTCTTGGGGCTGAGAGGATTGGTGAGGTTGGGTGAGCAAACGCAGACCCTTTAAAGTAATACTGCGTGGTACCCATGCCATGGGTCCCAAATCTCCAGGTTCAAGGGCATCTTCCTACATCGAAAACATGCCTGGGAAACCCAGAAGATGGTACACCGTGTGATCGGGAAAGGTTTCTAAAACGCACCTCATTTCTCCTCTCCTTGTGCTCGGGTTCGCCATTCCAGCCGCTTTACTAACAATCTCCCTACTTGGAGAATCAGCACCGTTAACCTCCTGTTTCGTACAGGTTGCAATTTGTCCTGAGGATGAACGGGAAGAGGGGGAACCAATGACAGACTAGCTCTAGATGTTGGGACAGGCACAGGTCACTCTATTTTCCCATCAGGAAGAAGAATGAACCACAGGCTCAGCCTACCCCCCCGGAACCAGAATAGGGCCTGAAGCAATCCTGCGCTTTTGCGGCCAGCTCCCAAAAAAGCGAGTTGACAAATGGAGCTCAGGGGCACTGCAATTCACAAACCTGCAGAGTTGTAAATGATAACTCTCGTCCACAAATATACTGAGGGAAGGCAACGAAGAGGATTTGAAAGCAAGGCAGAATTGCAGGAAACCGGTTTCAGGAGGTAGATTCGACTCGCCTTGAAAGCACATGAAAAGCGGCAAAGCGTTGACAATGATGCCCTTGGCCAAAAAGGGCGTATGCGTTTTTTCCTGAATATATTCAGGAAAAAACGCATACGCCCTTTTTGGCCAACCAAGCAAGCCGGAAAGGCAAATCGGCGCTACAAAGAAGTCTGGCTTGCCAGAGGTCAAAAGGGCCATGCTGAAAAAAGTGTAAAAACCGGAAATGCAGGACAGGCCATGGAGACATGGGAGCCTTGCTACGCTGATGGGCGGGATGGAAATTGCCAACAGCCACTCTGGAGAAGTGTACGCTGCGTCCTGAAACATGGAATAAACACAGCTTAGAGAGCATAGGGCACTTCCACTCATGGGCGTAGAAATCGGGAAACCTAAAAATCAACAAGACACAGGCACCCCAAAGTTTAGGGCTGCTCTGTTTCCAAGAACCTCCACTTCGGTACACCTTAAATATCCCAGGAAAGAGAAAAATGGATAAAGAAGTTGTGGTACTTATGCACAATGGAATATCACTCAGCCATAAATCAGTGTCATAAGGCTAGTAGCAGCATGATGAGTGGATTTAGGGACGATGACTCTAAGTGAAGTAAGTCACACAGAAAAGGACACTTATCCTAAGATATCACTTATAGAGGGAATGTCAAAATCGCTACACCTGAACTGAATTCCAAAACACAACAGAGTCACACATTTAGAAAACACACTATGGCTGCTTAAAGGGAAAGGTGAGGTGGGGCGATGCATAAAACAAGGGTTTGAAATTAGCTCAGATACCGTTCCACAAGCCAAATATGTAATAGACAAGACCAACTCCCTGCTCAGTGAACTGGACTCAACACCCCCTATTCACCACCCAAGAATATATCTGACTAGGAAGAGTCTTAAAACCTATGTATTGATATCTCTCTGGAAGTGAATCAAGAGGGTGTAAAGCGGCATAAACACAGCAAGGAAAAGAAGCTAAACCCCCTTATAAAAATTGACTACTTAAAAAAAAAACCCATAAAACAAAGACAGTGAAAGAGAGAGAAATTCTTACAAAATCCGTTCAGGGGCTCTGATGCAACCTGGATTGACCATATCTAGACCCACAGCTGGATGAGACATAAGGCTGGACACTCTTGGGGCTGAGAGGATTGGTGAGGTTGGGTGAGCAAACGCAGACCCTTTAAAGTAATACTGCGTGGTACCCATGCCATGGGTCCCAAATCTCCAGGTTCAAGGGCATCTTCCTACATCGAAAACATGCCTGGGAAACCCAGAAGATGGTACACCGTGTGATCGGGAAAGGTTTCTAAAACGCACCTCATTTCTCCTCTCCTTGTGCTCGGGTTCGCCATTCCAGCCGCTTCACTAACAATCTCCCTACGTGGAGAATCAGCACCGTTGACCTCCTGTTTCGTACACGTCGCAATTTGTCCCGAGGATGAACGGGAAGAGGGGGAACCAATGAGAGACTAGCTCTAGGTGTTGGGACAGGCACAGGTCACTCTATTTTCCCATCAGGAAGAAGAATGAACCACAGGCTCAGCCTGCCCCCCGGAACCAGAATAGGGCCTGAAGCAATCCTGCGCTTTTGCGGCCAGCTCCCAAAAAAGCGAGTTGACAAATGGAGCTCAGGGGCACTGCAATTCACAAACCTGCAGAGTTGTAAATGATAACTCTCGTCCACAAATATATTGAGGGAAGGCAACGAAGAGGATTTGAAAGCAAGGCAGAATTGCAGGAAACCGGTTTCAGGAGGTAGATTCGACTCGCCTTGAAAGCACATGAAAAGCGGCAAAGCGTTGACAATGATGCCCTTGGCCAAAAAGGGCGTATGCGTTTTTTCCTGAATATATTCAGGAAAAAACGCATACGCCCTTTTTGGCCAAGCAAGCAAGCCGGAAATGCAAATCGGCGCTACAAAGAAGTCTGGCTTGCCAGAGGTCAAAAGGGCCATGCTGAAAAAAGTGTAAAAACCGGAAATGCAGGACAGGCCATGGAGACATGGGAGCCTTGCTACGCTGATGGGCGGGGTGGAAATTGCCAACAGCCACTCTGGAGAAGTGTATGCTGCGTCCTGAAACATGTAATAAACACAACTTAGAGAGCATAGGGCACTTCCACTCATGGGCGTAGAAATCGGGAAACCTAAAAATCAACAAGACACAGGCACCCCAAAGTTTAGGGCTGCTCTGTTTCCAAGAACCTCCACTTCGGTACACCTTAAATATCCCAGGAAAGAGAAAAATGGATAAAGAAGTTGTGGTACTTATGCACAATGGAATATCACTCAGCCATGAAATCAGTGTCATAAGGTTAGTAGCAGCATGATGAGTGGATTTAGGGACGATGACTCTAAGTGAAGTAAGTCACACAGAAAAGGACACTTATCCTAAGATATCACTTATAGAGGGAATGTCAAAATCGCTACACCTGAACTGAATTCCAAAACACAACAGAGTCACACATTTAGAAAACACACTATGGCTGCTTAAAGGGAAAGGTGAGGTGGGGCGATGCATAAAACAAGGGTTTGAAATTAGCTCAGATACCGTTCCACAAGCTAAATATGTAATAGACAAGACCTACTCCCTGCTCAGTGAACTGGACTCAACACCCCCTATTCACCACCCAAGAATATATCTGACTAGGAAGAGTCTTAAAACCTATGTATTTATATCTCTCTGGAAGTGAATCAAGAGGGTGTAAAGCGGCATAAACACAGCAGGGAAAAGCAGCTAAATCCCGTTATAAAAATAAGCTACTTAAAAAAAAAAACCCATAAAACAAAGACAGTGAAAGAGAGAGAAATTCTTACAAAATCCGTTCAGGGGCTCTGATGCAACCTGGATTGACCATATCTAGACCCACAGCTGGATGAGACATAAGGCTGGACACTCTTGGGGCTGAGAGGATTGGTGAGGTTGGGTGAGCAAACGCAGACCCTTTAAAGTAATACTGCGTGGTACCCATGCCATGGGTCCCAAATCTCCAGGTTCAAGGGCATCTTCCTACATCGAAAACATGCCTGGGAAACCCAGAAGATGGTACACCGTGTGATCGGGAAAGGTTTCTAAAACGCACCTCATTTCTCCTCTCCTTGTGCTCGGGTTCGCCATTCCAGCCGCTTCACTAACAATCTCCCTACGTGGAGAATCAGCACCGTTGACCTCCTGTTTCGTACAGGTCGCAATTTGTCCCGAGGATGAACGGGAAGAGGGGGAACCAATTAGAGACTAGCTCTAGGTGTTGGGACAGGCACAGGTCACCCTATTTTCCCATCAGGAAGAAGAATGAACCACAGGCTCAGCCTGCCCCCCGGAACCAGAATAAGGCCTGAAGCAATCCTGCGCTTTTGCGGCCAGCTCCCAAAAAAGCGAGTTGACAAATGGAGCTCAGGGGCACTGCAATTCACAAACCTGCAGAGTTGTAAATGATAACTCTCGTCCACAAATATATTGAGGGAAGGCAACAAAGAGGATTTGAAAGCAAGGCAGAATTGCAGGAAACCGGTTTCAGGAGGTAGATTCGACTCGCCTTGAAAGCACATGAAAAGCGGCAAAGCGTTGACAATGATGCCCTTGGCCAAAAAGGGCGTATGCGTTTTTTCCTGAATATATTCAGGAAAAAACGCATACGCCCTTTTTGGCCAACCAAGCAAGCCGGAAAGGCAAATCGGCGCTACAAAGAAGTCTGGCTTGCCAGAGGTCAAAAGGGCCATGCTGAAAAAAGTGTAAAAACCGGAAATGCAGGACAGGCCATGGAGACATGGGAGCCTTGCTACGCTGATGGGCGGGATGGAAATTGCCAACAGCCACTCTGGAGAAGTGTACGCTGCGTCCTGAAACATGGAATAAACACAGCTTAGAGAGCATAGGGCACTTCCACTCATGGGCGTAGAAATCGGGAAACCTAAAAATCAACAAGACACAGGCACCCCAAAGTTTAGGGCTGCTCTGTTTCCAAGAACCTCCACTTCGGTACACCTTAAATATCCCAGGAAAGAGAAAAATGGATAAAGAAGTTGTGGTACTTATGCACAATGGAATATCACTCAGCCATAAATCAGTGTCATAAGGCTAGTAGCAGCATGATGAGTGGATTTAGGGACGATGACTCTAAGTGAAGTAAGTCACACAGAAAAGGACACTTATCCTAAGATATCACTTATAGAGGGAATGTCAAAATCGCTACACCTGAACTGAATTCCAAAACACAACAGAGTCACACATTTAGAAAACACACTATGGCTGCTTAAAGGGAAAGGTGAGGTGGGGCGATGCATAAAACAAGGGTTTGAAATTAGCTCAGATACCGTTCCACAAGCCAAATATGTAATAGACAAGACCAACTCCCTGCTCAGTGAACTGGACTCAACACCCCCTATTCACCACCCAAGAATATATCTGACTAGGAAGAGTCTTAAAACCTATGTATTGATATCTCTCTGGAAGTGAATCAAGAGGGTGTAAAGCGGCATAAACACAGCAAGGAAAAGAAGCTAAACCCCCTTATAAAAATTGACTACTTAAAAAAAAAAACCCATAAAACAAAGACAGTGAAAGAGAGAGAAATTCTTACAAAATCCGTTCAGGGGCTCTGATGCAACCTGGATTGACCATATCTAGACCCACAGCTGGATGAGACATAAGGCTGGACACTCTTGGGGCTGAGAGGATTGGTGAGGTTGGGTGAGCAAACGCAGACCCTTTAAAGTAATACTGCGTGGTACCCATGCCATGGGTCCCAAATCTCCAGGTTCAAGGGCATCTTCCTACATCGAAAACATGCCTGGGAAACCCAGAAGATGGTACACCGTGTGATCGGGAAAGGTTTCTAAAACGCACCTCATTTCTCCTCTCCTTGTGCTCGGGTTCGCCATTCCAGCCGCTTCACTAACAATCTCCCTACGTGGAGAATCAGCACCGTTGACCTCCTGTTTCGTACAGGTCGCAATTTGTCCCGAGGATGAACGGGAAGAGGGGGAACCAATGAGAGACTAGCTCTAGGTGTTGGGACAGGCACAGGTCACTCTATTTTCCCATCAGGAAGAAGAATGAACCACAGGCTCAGCCTGCCCCCCGGAACCAGAATAGGGCCTGAAGCAATCCTGCGCTTTTGCGGCCAGCTCCCAAAAAAGCGAGTTGACAAATGGAGCTCAGGGGCACTGCAATTCACAAACCTGCAGAGTTGTAAATGATAACTCTCGTCCACAAATATATTGAGGGAAGGCAACGAAGAGGATTTGAAAGCAAGGCAGAATTGCAGGAAACCGGTTTCAGGAGGTAGATTCGACTCGCCTTGAAAGCACATGAAAAGCGGCAAAGCGTTGACAATGATGCCCTTGGCCAAAAAGGGCGTATGCGTTTTTTCCTGAATATATTCAGGAAAAAACGCATACGCCCTTTTTGGCCAACCAAGCAAGCCGGAAATGCAAATCGGCGCTACAAAGAAGTCTGGCTTGCCAGCGGTCAAAAGGGCCATGCTGAAAAAAGTGTAAAAACCGGAAATGCAGGACAGGCCATGGAGACATGGGAGCCTTGCTACGCTGATGGGCGGGGTGGAAATTGCCAACAGCCACTCTGGAGAAGTGTATGCTGCGTCCTGAAACATGTAATAAACACAACTTAGAGAGCATAGGGCACTTCCACTCATGGGCGTAGAAATCGGGAAACCTAAAAATCAACAAGACACAGGCACCCCAAAGTTTAGGGCTGCTCTGTTTCCAAGAACCTCCACTTCGGTACACCTTAAATATCCCAGGAAAGAGAAAAATGGATAAAGAAGTTGTGGTACTTATGCACAATGGAATATCACTCAGCCATGAAATCAGTGTCATAAGGTTAGTAGCAGCATGATGAGTGGATTTAGGGACGATGACTCTAAGTGAAGTAAGTCACACAGAAAAGGACACTTATCCTAAGATATCACTTATAGAGGGAATGTCAAAATCGCTACACCTGAACTGAATTCCAAAACACAACAGAGTCACACATTTAGAAAACACACTATGGCTGCTTAAAGGGAAAGGTGAGGTGGGGCGATGCATAAAACAAGGGTTTGAAATTAGCTCAGATACCGTTCCACAAGCTAAATATGTAATAGACAAGACCTACTCCCTGCTCAGTGAACTGGACTCAACACCCCCTATTCACCACCCAAGAATATATCTGACTAGGAAGAGTCTTAAAACCTATGTATTTATATCTCTCTGGAAGTGAATCAAGAGGGTGTAAAGCGGCATAAACACAGCAGGGAAAAGCAGCTAAATCCCGTTATAAAAATAAGCTACTTAAAAAAAAAAACCCATAAAACAAAGACAGTGAAAGAGAGAGAAATTCTTACAAAATCCGTTCAGGGGCTCTGATGCAACCTGGATTGACCATATCTAGACCCACAGCTGGATGAGACATAAGGCTGGACACTCTTGGGGCTGAGAGGATTGGTGAGGTTGGGTGAGCAAACGCAGACCCTTTAAAGTAATACTGCGTGGTACCCATGCCATGGGTCCCAAATCTCCAGGTTCAAGGGCATCTTCCTACATCGAAAACATGCCTGGGAAACCCAGAAGATGGTACACCGTGTGATCGGGAAAGGTTTCTAAAACGCACCTCATTTCTCCTCTCCTTGTGCTCGGGTTCGCCATTCCAGCCGCTTCACTAACAATCTCCCTACGTGGAGAATCAGCACCGTTGACCTCCTGTTTCGTACAGGTCGCAATTTGTCCCGAGGATGAACGGGAAGAGGGGGAACCAATTAGAGACTAGCTCTAGGTGTTGGGACAGGCACAGGTCACCCTATTTTCCCATCAGGAAGAAGAATGAACCACAGGCTCAGCCTGCCCCCCGGAACCAGAATAAGGCCTGAAGCAATCCTGCGCTTTTGCGGCCAGCTCCCAAAAAAGCGAGTTGACAAATGGAGCTCAGGGGCACTGCAATTCACAAACCTGCAGAGTTGTAAATGATAACTCTCGTCCACAAATATATTGAGGGAAGGCAACAAAGAGGATTTGAAAGCAAGGCAGAATTGCAGGAAACCGGTTTCAGGAGGTAGATTCGACTCGCCTTGAAAGCACATGAAAAGCGGCAAAGCGTTGACAATGATGCCCTTGGCCAAAAAGGGCGTATGCGTTTTTTCCTGAATATATTCAGGAAAAAACGCATACGCCCTTTTTGGCCAACCAAGCAAGCCGGAAAGGCAAATCGGCGCTACAAAGAAGTCTGGCTTGCCAGAGGTCAAAAGGGCCATGCTGAAAAAAGTGTAAAAACCGGAAATGCAGGACAGGCCATGGAGACATGGGAGCCTTGCTACGCTGATGGGCGGGATGGAAATTGCCAACAGCCACTCTGGAGAAGTGTACGCTGCGTCCTGAAACATGGAATAAACACAGCTTAGAGAGCATAGGGCACTTCCACTCATGGGCGTAGAAATCGGGAAACCTAAAAATCAACAAGACACAGGCACCCCAAAGTTTAGGGCTGCTCTGTTTCCAAGAACCTCCACTTCGGTACACCTTAAATATCCCAGGAAAGAGAAAAATGGATAAAGAAGTTGTGGTACTTATGCACAATGGAATATCACTCAGCCATAAATCAGTGTCATAAGGCTAGTAGCAGCATGATGAGTGGATTTAGGGACGATGACTCTAAGTGAAGTAAGTCACACAGAAAAGGACACTTATCCTAAGATATCACTTATAGAGGGAATGTCAAAATCGCTACACCTGAACTGAATTCCAAAACACAACAGAGTCACACATTTAGAAAACACACTATGGCTGCTTAACGGGAAAGGTGAGGTGGGGCGATGCATAAAACAAGGGTTTGAAATTAGCTCAGATACCGTTCCACAAGCCAAATATGTAATAGACAAGACCTACTCCCTGCTCAGTGAACTGGACTCAACACCCCCTATTCACCACCGAAGAATATATCTGACTAGGAAGAGTCTTAAAACCTATGTATTGATATCTCTCTGGAAGTGAATCAAGAGGGTGTAAAGCGGCATAAACACAGCAAGGAAAAGAAGCTAAACCCCCTTATAAAAATTGACTACTTAAAAAAAAAACCCATAAAACAAAGACAGTGAAAGAGAGAGAAATTCTTACAAAATCCGTTCAGGGGCTCTGATGCAACCTGGATTGACCATATCTAGACCCACAGCTGGATGAGACATAAGGCTGGACACTCTTGGGGCTCAGAGGATTGGTGAGGTTGGGCGAGCAAACGCAGACCCTTTGAAGTAATACTGCGTGGTACCCATGCCATGGGTCCCAAATCTCCAGGTTCAAGGGCATCTTCCTACATCGAAAACATGCCTGGGAAACCCAGAAGATGGTACACCGTGTGATCGGGAAAGGTTTCTAAAACGCACCTCATTTCTCCTCTCCTTGTGCTCGGGTTCGCCATTCCAGCCGCTTCACTAACAATCTCCCTACGTGGAGAATCAGCACCGTTGACCTCCTGTTTCGTACAGGTCGCAATTTGTCCCGAGGATGAACGGGAAGAGGGGGAACCAATGAGAGACTAGCTCTAGGTGTTGGGACAGGCACAGGTCACTCTATTTTCCCATCAGGAAGAAGAATGAACCACAGGCTCAGCCTGCCCCCCGGAACCAGAATAGGGCCTGAAGCAATCCTGCGCTTTTGCGGCCAGCTCCCAAAAAAGCGAGTTGACAAATGGAGCTCAGGGGCACTGCAATTCACAAACCTGCAGAGTTGTAAATGATAACTCTCGTCCACAAATATATTGAGGGAAGGCAACGAAGAGGATTTGAAAGCAAGGCAGAATTGCAGGAAACCGGTTTCAGGAGGTAGATTCGACTCGCCTTGAAAGCACATGAAAAGCGGCAAAGCGTTGACAATGATGCCCTTGGCCAAAAAGGGCGTATGCGTTTTTTCCTGAATATATTCAGGAAAAAACGCATACGCCCTTTTTGGCCAACCAAGCAAGCCGGAAATGCAAATCGGCGCTACAAAGAAGTCTGGCTTGCCAGCGGTCAAAAGGGCCATGCTGAAAAAAGTGTAAAAACCGGAAATGCAGGACAGGCCATGGAGACATGGGAGCCTTGCTACGCTGATGGGCGGGGTGGAAATTGCCAACAGCCACTCTGGAGAAGTGTATGCTGCGTCCTGAAACATGTAATAAACACAACTTAGAGAGCATAGGGCACTTCCACTCATGGGCGTAGAAATCGGGAAACCTAAAAATCAACAAGACACAGGCACCCCAAAGTTTAGGGCTGCTCTGTTTCCAAGAACCTCCACTTCGGTACACCTTAAATATCCCAGGAAAGAGAAAAATGGATAAAGAAGTTGTGGTACTTATGCACAATGGAATATCACTCAGCCATGAAATCAGTGTCATAAGGTTAGTAGCAGCATGATGAGTGGATTTAGGGACGATGACTCTAAGTGAAGTAAGTCACACAGAAAAGGACACTTATCCTAAGATATCACTTATAGAGGGAATGTCAAAATCGCTACACCTGAACTGAATTCCAAAACACAACAGAGTCACACATTTAGAAAACACACTATGGCTGCTTAAAGGGAAAGGTGAGGTGGGGCGATGCATAAAACAAGGGTTTGAAATTAGCTCAGATACCGTTCCACAAGCTAAATATGTAATAGACAAGACCTACTCCCTGCTCAGTGAACTGGACTCAACACCCCCTATTCACCACCCAAGAATATATCTGACTAGGAAGAGTCTTAAAACCTATGTATTTATATCTCTCTGGAAGTGAATCAAGAGGGTGTAAAGCGGCATAAACACAGCAGGGAAAAGCAGCTAAATCCCGTTATAAAAATAAGCTACTTAAAAAAAAAACCCATAAAACAAAGACAGTGAAAGAGAGAGAAATTCTTACAAAATCCGTTCAGGGGCTCTGATGCAACCTGGATTGACCATATCTAGACCCACAGCTGGATGAGACATAAGGCTGGACACTCTTGGGGCTGAGAGGATTGGTGAGGTTGGGTGAGCAAACGCAGACCCTTTAAAGTAATACTGCGTGGTACCCATGCCATGGGTCCCAAATCTCCAGGTTCAAGGGCATCTTCCTACATCGAAAACATGCCTGGGAAACCCAGAAGATGGTACACCGTGTGATCGGGAAAGGTTTCTAAAACGCACCTCATTTCTCCTCTCCTTGTGCTCGGGTTCGCCATTCCAGCCGCTTCACTAACAATCTCCCTACGTGGAGAATCAGCACCGTTGACCTCCTGTTTCGTACAGGTCGCAATTTGTCCCGAGGATGAACGGGAAGAGGGGGAACCAATTAGAGACTAGCTCTAGGTGTTGGGACAGGCACAGGTCACCCTATTTTCCCATCAGGAAGAAGAATGAACCACAGGCTCAGCCTGCCCCCCGGAACCAGAATAAGGCCTGAAGCAATCCTGCGCTTTTGCGGCCAGCTCCCAAAAAAGCGAGTTGACAAATGGAGCTCAGGGGCACTGCAATTCACAAACCTGCAGAGTTGTAAATGATAACTCTCGTCCACAAATATATTGAGGGAAGGCAACAAAGAGGATTTGAAAGCAAGGCAGAATTGCAGGAAACCGGTTTCAGGAGGTAGATTCGACTCGCCTTGAAAGCACATGAAAAGCGGCAAAGCGTTGACAATGATGCCCTTGGCCAAAAAGGGCGTATGCGTTTTTTCCTGAATATATTCAGGAAAAAACGCATACGCCCTTTTTGGCCAACCAAGCAAGCCGGAAAGGCAAATCGGCGCTACAAAGAAGTCTGGCTTGCCAGAGGTCAAAAGGGCCATGCTGAAAAAAGTGTAAAAACCGGAAATGCAGGACAGGCCATGGAGACATGGGAGCCTTGCTACGCTGATGGGCGGGATGGAAATTGCCAACAGCCACTCTGGAGAAGTGTACGCTGCGTCCTGAAACATGGAATAAACACAGCTTAGAGAGCATAGGGCACTTCCACTCATGGGCGTAGAAATCGGGAAACCTAAAAATCAACAAGACACAGGCACCCCAAAGTTTAGGGCTGCTCTGTTTCCAAGAACCTCCACTTCGGTACACCTTAAATATCCCAGGAAAGAGAAAAATGGATAAAGAAGTTGTGGTACTTATGCACAATGGAATATCACTCAGCCATAAATCAGTGTCATAAGGCTAGTAGCAGCATGATGAGTGGATTTAGGGACGATGACTCTAAGTGAAGTAAGTCACACAGAAAAGGACACTTATCCTAAGATATCACTTATAGAGGGAATGTCAAAATCGCTACACCTGAACTGAATTCCAAAACACAACAGAGTCACACATTTAGAAAACACACTATGGCTGCTTAACGGGAAAGGTGAGGTGGGGCGATGCATAAAACAAGGGTTTGAAATTAGCTCAGATACCGTTCCACAAGCCAAATATGTAATAGACAAGACCTACTCCCTGCTCAGTGAACTGGACTCAACACCCCCTATTCACCACCGAAGAATATATCTGACTAGGAAGAGTCTTAAAACCTATGTATTGATATCTCTCTGGAAGTGAATCAAGAGGGTGTAAAGCGGCATAAACACAGCAAGGAAAAGAAGCTAAACCCCCTTATAAAAATTGACTACTTAAAAAAAAAAACCCATAAAACAAAGACAGTGAAAGAGAGAGAAATTCTTACAAAATCCGTTCAGGGGCTCTGATGCAACCTGGATTGACCATATCTAGACCCACAGCTGGATGAGACATAAGGCTGGACACTCTTGGGGCTCAGAGGATTGGTGAGGTTGGGCGAGCAAACGCAGACCCTTTGAAGTAATACTGCGTGGTACCCATCCCATGGGTCCCAAATCTCCAGGTGCAACGGCATCTTCCTACATCGAAAACATGCATGGGAAACCCAGAAGATGGTACAATGTGTGATCGGGAAAGGTTTCTAAAACGCACCTCATTTCTCCTCTCCTTGTGCTCGGGTTCGCCATTCCAGCCGCTTTACTAACAATCTCCCTACTTGGAGAATCAGCACCGTTAACCTCCTGTTTCGTACAGGTTGCAATTTGTCCTGAGGATGAACGGGAAGAGGGGGAACCAATGAGAGACTAGCTCTAGATGTTGGGACAGGCACAGGTCACTCTATTTTCCCATCAGGAAGAAGAATGAACCACAGGCTCAGCCTACCCCCCCGGAACCAGAATAGGGCCTGAAGCAATCCTGCGCTTTTGCGGCCAGCTCCCAAAAAAGCGAGTTGACAAATGGAGCTCAGGGGCACTGCAATTCACAAACCTGCAGAGTTGTAAATGATAACTCTCGTCCACAAATATACTGAGGGAAGGCAACGAAGAGGATTTGAAAGCAAGGCAGAATTGCAGGAAACCGGTTTCAGGATGTAGATTCGACTCGCCTTGAAAGCACATGAAAAGCGGCAAAGCGTTGACAATGATGCCCTTGGCCAAAAAGGGCGTATGCGTTTTTTCCTGAATATATTCAGGAAAAAACGCATACGCCCTTTTTGGCCAACCAAGCAAGCCGGAAAGGCAAATCGGCGCTACAAAGAAGTCTGGCTTGCCAGAGGTCAAAAGGGCCATGCTGAAAAAAGTGTAAAAACCGGAAATGCAGGACAGGCCATGGAGACATGGGAGCCTTGCTACGCTGATGGGCGGGATGGAAATTGCCAACAGCCACTCTGGAGAAGTGTACGCTGCGTCCTGAAACATGGAATAAACACAGCTTAGAGAGCATAGGGCACTTCCACTCATGGGCGTAGAAATCGGGAAACCTAAAAATCAACAAGACACAGGCACCCCAAAGTTTAGGGCTGCTCTGTTTCCAAGAACCTCCACTTCGGTACACCTTAAATATCCCAGGAAAGAGAAAAATGGATAAAGAAGTTGTGGTACTTATGCACAATGGAATATCACTCAGCCATAAATCAGTGTCATAAGGCTAGTAGCAGCATGATGAGTGGATTTAGGGACGATGACTCTAAGTGAAGTAAGTCACACAGAAAAGGACACTTATCCTAAGATATCACTTATAGAGGGAATGTCAAAATCGCTACACCTGAACTGAATTCCAAAACACAACAGAGTCACACATTTAGAAAACACACTATGGCTGCTTAACGGGAAAGGTGAGGTGGGGCGATGCATAAAACAAGGGTTTGAAATTAGCTCAGATAGCGTTCCACAAGCCAAATATGTAATAGACAAGACGTACTCCCTGCTCAGTGAACTGGACTTAACACCCCCTATTCACCACCGAAGAATATATCTGACTAGGAAGAGTCTTAAAACCTATGTATTGATATCTCTCTGGAAGTGAATCAAGAGGGTGTAAAGCGGCATAAACACAGCAAGGAAATGAAGCTAAACCCCCTTATAAAAATTGACTACTTAAAAAAAAAAACCCATAAAACAAAGACAGTGAAAGAGAGAGAAATTCTTACAAAATCCGTTCAGGGGCTCTGATGCAACCTGGATTGACCATATCTAGACCCACAGCTGGATGAGACATAAGGCTGGACACTCTTGGGGCTCAGAGGATTGGTGAGGTTGGGCGAGCAAACGCAGACCCTTTGAAGTAATACTGCGTGGTACCCATCCCATGGGTCCCAAATCTCCAGGTGCAACGGCATCTTCCTACATCGAAAACATGCATGGGAAACCCAGAAGATGGTACAATGTGTGATCGGGAAAGGTTTCTAAAACGCACCTCATTTCTCCTCTCCTTGTGCTCGGGTTCGCCATTCCAGCCGCTTTACTAACAATCTCCCTACTTGGAGAATCAGCACCGTTAACCTCCTGTTTCGTACAGGTTGCAATTTGTCCTGAGGATGAACGGGAAGAGGGGGAACCAATGAGAGACTAGCTCTAGATGTTGGGACAGGCACAGGTCACTCTATTTTCCCATCAGGAAGAAGAATGAACCACAGGCTCAGCCTACCCCCCCGGAACCAGAATAGGGCCTGAAGCAATCCTGCGCTTTTGCGGCCAGCTCCCAAAAAAGCGAGTTGACAAATGGAGCTCAGGGGCACTGCAATTCACAAACCTGCAGAGTTGTAAATGATAACTCTCGTCCACAAATATATTGAGGGAAGGCAACGAAGAGGATTTGAAAGCAAGGCAGAATTGCAGGAAACCGGTTTCAGGAGGTAGATTCGACTCGCCTTGAAAGCACATGAAAAGCGGCAAAGCGTTGACAATGATGCCCTTGGCCAAAAAGGGCGTATGCGTTTTTTCCTGAATATATTCAGGAAAAAACGCATACGCCCTTTTTGGCCAACCAAGCAAGCCGGAAAGGCAAATCGGCGCTACAAAGAAGTCTGGCTTGCCAGAGGTCAAAAGGGCCATGCTGAAAAAAGTGTAAAAACCGGAAATGCAGGACAGGCCATGGAGACATGGGAGCCTTGCTACGCTGATGGGCGGGATGGAAATTGCCAACAGCCACTCTGGAGAAGTGTACGCTGCGTCCTGAAACATGGAATAAACACAGCTTAGAGAGCATAGGGCACTTCCACTCATGGGCGTAGAAATCGGGAAACCTAAAAATCAACAAGACACAGGCACCCCAAAGTTTAGGGCTGCTCTGTTTCCAAGAACCTCCACTTCGGTACACCTTAAATATCCCAGGAAAGAGAAAAATGGATAAAGAAGTTGTGGTACTTATGCACAATGGAATATCACTCAGCCATAAATCAGTGTCATAAGGCTAGTAGCAGCATGATGAGTGGATTTAGGGACGATGACTCTAAGTGAAGTAAGTCACACAGAAAAGGACACTTATCCTAAGATATCACTTATAGAGGGAATGTCAAAATCGCTACACCTGAACTGAATTCCAAAACACAACAGAGTCACACATTTAGAAAACACACTATGGCTGCTTAAAGGGAAAGGTGAGGTGGGGCGATGCATAAAACAAGGGTTTGAAATTAGCTCAGATACCGTTCCACAAGCCAAATATGTAATAGACAAGACCAACTCCCTGCTCAGTGAACTGGACTCAACACCCCCTATTCACCACCCAAGAATATATCTGACTAGGAAGAGTCTTAAAACCTATGTATTGATATCTCTCTGGAAGTGAATCAAGAGGGTGTAAAGCGGCATAAACACAGCAAGGAAAAGAAGCTAAACCCCCTTATAAAAATTGACTACTTAAAAAAAAAAAACCCATAAAACAAAGACAGTGAAAGAGAGAGAAATTCTTACAAAATCCGTTCAGGGGCTCTGATGCAACCTGGATTGACCATATCTAGACCCACAGCTGGATGAGACATAAGGCTGGACACTCTTGGGGCTGAGAGGATTGGTGAGGTTGGGTGAGCAAACGCAGACCCTTTAAAGTAATACTGCGTGGTACCCATGCCATGGGTCCCAAATCTCCAGGTTCAAGGGCATCTTCCTACATCGAAAACATGCCTGGGAAACCCAGAAGATGGTACACCGTGTGATCGGGAAAGGTTTCTAAAACGCACCTCATTTCTCCTCTCCTTGTGCTCGGGTTCGCCATTCCAGCCGCTTCACTAACAATCTCCCTACGTGGAGAATCAGCACCGTTGACCTCCTGTTTCGTACAGGTCGCAATTTGTCCCGAGGATGAACGGGAAGAGGGGGAACCAATGAGAGACTAGCTCTAGGTGTTGGGACAGGCACAGGTCACTCTATTTTCCCATCAGGAAGAAGAATGAACCACAGGCTCAGCCTGCCCCCCGGAACCAGAATAGGGCCTGAAGCAATCCTGCGCTTTTGCGGCCAGCTCCCAAAAAAGCGAGTTGACAAATGGAGCTCAGGGGCACTGCAATTCACAAACCTGCAGAGTTGTAAATGATAACTCTCGTCCACAAATATATTGAGGGAAGGCAACGAAGAGGATTTGAAAGCAAGGCAGAATTGCAGGAAACCGGTTTCAGGAGGTAGATTCGACTCGCCTTGAAAGCACATGAAAAGCGGCAAAGCGTTGACAATGATGCCCTTGGCCAAAAAGGGCGTATGCGTTTTTTCCTGAATATATTCAGGAAAAAACGCATACGCCCTTTTTGGCCAACCAAGCAAGCCGGAAATGCAAATCGGCGCTACAAAGAAGTCTGGCTTGCCAGCGGTCAAAAGGGCCATGCTGAAAAAAGTGTAAAAACCGGAAATGCAGGACAGGCCATGGAGACATGGGAGCCTTGCTACGCTGATGGGCGGGGTGGAAATTGCCAACAGCCACTCTGGAGAAGTGTACGCTGCGTCCTGAAACATGTAATAAACACAACTTAGAGAGCATAGGGCACTTCCACTCATGGCCGTAGAAATCGGGAAACCTAAAAATCAACAAGACACAGGCACCCCAAAGTTTAGGGCTGCTCTGTTTCCAAGAACCTCCACTTCGGTACACCTTAAATATCCCAGGAAAGAGAAAAATGGATAAAGAAGTTGTGGTACTTATGCACAATGGAATATCACTCAGCCATGAAATCAGTGTCATAAGGCTAGTAGCAGCATGATGAGTGGATTTAGGGACGATGACTCTAAGTGAAGTAAGTCACACAGAAAAGGACACTTATCCTAAGATATCACTTATAGAGGGAATGTCAAAATCGCTACACCTGAACTGAATTCCAAAACACAACAGAGTCACACATTTAGAAAACACACTATGGCTGCTTAACGGGAAAGGTGAGGTGGGGCGATGCATAAAACAAGGGTTTGAAATTAGTTCAGATACCGTTCCACAAGCCAAATATGTAATAGACAAGACCTACTCCCTGCTCAGTGAACTGGACTCAACACCCCCTATTCACCGCCCAAGAATATATCTGACTAGGAAGAGTCTTAAAACCTATGTATTGATATCTCTCTGGAAGTGAATCAAGAGGGTGTAAAGCGGCATAAACACAGCAGGGAAAAGCAGCTGAATCCCGTTATAAAAATAAGCTACTTAAAAAAAAAAACCCATAAAACAAAGACAGTGAAAGAGAGAGAAATTCTTACAAAATCCGTTCAGGGGCTCTGATGCAACCTGGATTGACCATATCTAGACCCACAGCTGGATGAGACATAAGGCTGGACACTCTTGGGGCTGAGAGGATTGGTGAGGTTGGGTGAGCAAACGCAGACCCTTTAAAGTAATACTGCGTGGTACCCATGCCATGGGTCCCAAATCTCCAGGTTCAAGGGCATCTTCCTACATCGAAAACATGCCTGGGAAACCCAGAAGATGGTACAACGTGTGATCGGGAAAGGTTTCTAAAACGCACCTCATTTCTCCTCTCCTTGTGCTCGGGTTCGCCATTCCAGCCGCTTCACTAACAATCTCCCTACGTGGAGAATCAGCACCGTTGACCTCCTGTTTCGTACAGGTCGCAATTTGTCCCGAGGATGAACGGGAAGAGGGGGAACCAATTAGAGACTAGCTCTAGGTGTTGGGACAGGCACAGGTCACCCTATTTTCCCATCAGGAAGAAGAATGAACCACAGGCTCAGCCTGCCCCCCGGAACCAGTATAAGGCCTGAAGCAATCCTGCGCTTTTGCGGCCAGCTCCCAAAAAAGCGAGTTGACAAATGGAGCTCAGGGGCACTGCAATTCACAAACCTGCAGAGTTGTAAATGATAACTCTCGTCCACAAATATATTGAGGGAAGGCAACAAAGAGGATTTGAAAGCAAGGCAGAATTGCAGGAAACCGGTTTCAGGAGGTAGATTCGACTCGCCTTGAAAGCACATGAAAAGCGGCAAAGCGTTGACAATGATGCCCTTGGCCAAAAAGGGCGTATGCGTTTTTTCCTGAATATATTCAGGAAAAAACGCATACGCCCTTTTTGGCCAACCAAGCAAGCCGGAAAGGCAAATCGGCGCTACAAAGAAGTCTGGCTTGCCAGAGGTCAAAAGGGCCATGCTGAAAAAAGTGTAAAAACCGGAAATGCAGGACAGGCCATGGAGACATGGGAGCCTTGCTACGCTGATGGGCGGGATGGAAATTGCCAACAGCCACTCTGGAGAAGTGTACGCTGCGTCCTGAAACATGGAATAAACACAGCTTAGAGAGCATAGGGCACTTCCACTCATGGGCGTAGAAATCGGGAAACCTAAAAATCAACAAGACACAGGCACCCCAAAGTTTAGGGCTGCTCTGTTTCCAAGAACCTCCACTTCGGTACACCTTAAATATCCCAGGAAAGAGAAAAATGGATAAAGAAGTTGTGGTACTTATGCACAATGGAATATCACTCAGCCATAAATCAGTGTCATAAGGCTAGTAGCAGCATGATGAGTGGATTTAGGGACGATGACTCTAAGTGAAGTAAGTCACACAGAAAAGGACACTTATCCTAAGATATCACTTATAGAGGGAATGTCAAAATCGCTACACCTGAACTGAATTCCAAAACACAACAGAGTCACACATTTAGAAAACACACTATGGCTGCTTAACGGGAAAGGTGAGGTGGGGCGATGCATAAAACAAGGGTTTGAAATTAGCTCAGATACCGTTCCACAAGCCAAATATGTAATAGACAAGACCTACTCCCTGCTCAGTGAACTGGACTCAACACCCCCTATTCACCACCGAAGAATATATCTGACTAGGAAGAGTCTTAAAACCTATGTATTGATATCTCTCTGGAAGTGAATCAAGAGGGTGTAAAGCGGCATAAACACAGCAAGGAAAAGAAGCTAAACCCCCTTATAAAAATTGACTACTTAAAAAAAAAAACCCATAAAACAAAGACAGTGAAAGAGAGAGAAATTCTTACAAAATCCGTTCAGGGGCTCTGATGCAACCTGGATTGACCATATCTAGACCCACAGCTGGATGAGACATAAGGCTGGACACTCTTGGGGCTCAGAGGATTGGTGAGGTTGGGCGAGCAAACGCAGACCCTTTGAAGTAATACTGCGTGGTACCCATCCCATGGGTCCCAAATCTCCAGGTGCAACGGCATCTTCCTACATCGAAAACATGCATGGGAAACCCAGAAGATGGTACAATGTGTGATCGGGAAAGGTTTCTAAAACGCACCTCATTTCTCCTCTCCTTGTGCTCGGGTTCGCCATTCCAGCCGCTTTACTAACAATCTCCCTACTTGGAGAATCAGCACCGTTAACCTCCTGTTTCGTACAGGTTGCAATTTGTCCTGAGGATGAACGGGAAGAGGGGGAACCAATGAGAGACTAGCTCTAGATGTTGGGACAGGCACAGGTCACTCTATTTTCCCATCAGGAAGAAGAATGAACCACAGGCTCAGCCTACCCCCCCGGAACCAGAATAGGGCCTGAAGCAATCCTGCGCTTTTGCGGCCAGCTCCCAAAAAAGCGAGTTGACAAATGGAGCTCAGGGGCACTGCAATTCACAAACCTGCAGAGTTGTAAATGATAACTCTCGTCCACAAATATACTGAGGGAAGGCAACGAAGAGGATTTGAAAGCAAGGCAGAATTGCAGGAAACCGGTTTCAGGATGTAGATTCGACTCGCCTTGAAAGCACATGAAAAGCGGCAAAGCGTTGACAATGATGCCCTTGGCCAAAAAGGGCGTATGCGTTTTTTCCTGAATATATTCAGGAAAAAACGCATACGCCCTTTTTGGCCAACCAAGCAAGCCGGAAAGGCAAATCGGCGCTACAAAGAAGTCTGGCTTGCCAGAGGTCAAAAGGGCCATGCTGAAAAAAGTGTAAAAACCGGAAATGCAGGACAGGCCATGGAGACATGGGAGCCTTGCTACGCTGATGGGCGGGATGGAAATTGCCAACAGCCACTCTGGAGAAGTGTACGCTGCGTCCTGAAACATGGAATAAACACAGCTTAGAGAGCATAGGGCACTTCCACTCATGGGCGTAGAAATCGGGAAACCTAAAAATCAACAAGACACAGGCACCCCAAAGTTTAGGGCTGCTCTGTTTCCAAGAACCTCCACTTCGGTACACCTTAAATATCCCAGGAAAGAGAAAAATGGATAAAGAAGTTGTGGTACTTATGCACAATGGAATATCACTCAGCCATAAATCAGTGTCATAAGGCTAGTAGCAGCATGATGAGTGGATTTAGGGACGATGACTCTAAGTGAAGTAAGTCACACAGAAAAGGACACTTATCCTAAGATATCACTTATAGAGGGAATGTCAAAATCGCTACACCTGAACTGAATTCCAAAACACAACAGAGTCACACATTTAGAAAACACACTATGGCTGCTTAACGGGAAAGGTGAGGTGGGGCGATGCATAAAACAAGGGTTTGAAATTAGCTCAGATACCGTTCCACAAGCCAAATATGTAATAGACAAGACGTACTCCCTGCTCAGTGAACTGGACTCAACACCCCCTATTCACCACCCAAGAATATATCTGACTAGGAAGAGTCTTAAAACCTATGTATTGATATCTCTCTGGAAGTGAATCAAGAGGGTGTAAAGCGGCATAAACACAGCAAGGAAAAGAAGCTAAACCCCCTTATAAAAATTGACTACTTAAAAAAAAAAACCCATAAAACAAAGACAGTGAAAGAGAGAGAAATTCTTACAAAATCCGTTCAGGGGCTCTGATGAAACCTGGATTGACCATATCTAGACCCACAGCTGGATGAGACATAAGGCTGGACACTCTTGGGGCTCAGAGGATTGGTGAGGTTGGGCGAGCAAACGCAGACCCTTTGAAGTAATACTGCGTGGTACCCATCCCATGGGTCCCAAATCTCCAGGTGCAACGGCATCTTCCTACATCGAAAACATGCATGGGAAACCCAGAAGATGGTACAATGTGTGATCGGGAAAGGTTTCTAAAACGCACCTCATTTCTCCTCTCCTTGTGCTCGGGTTCGCCATTCCAGCCGCTTTACTAACAATCTCCCTACTTGGAGAATCAGCACCGTTAACCTCCTGTTTCGTACAGGTTGCAATTTGTCCTGAGGATGAACGGGAAGAGGGGGAACCAATGAGAGACTAGCTCTAGATGTTGGGACAGGCACAGGTCACTCTATTTTCCCATCAGGAAGAAGAATGAACCACAGGCTCAGCCTACCCCCCCGGAACCAGAATAGGGCCTGAAGCAATCCTGCGCTTTTGCGGCCAGCTCCCAAAAAAGCGAGTTGACAAATGGAGCTCAGGGGCACTGCAATTCACAAACCTGCAGAGTTGTAAATGATAACTCTCGTCCACAAATATATTGAGGGAAGGCAACGAAGAGGATTTGAAAGCAAGGCAGAATTGCAGGAAACCGGTTTCAGGAGGTAGATTCGACTCGCCTTGAAAGCACATGAAAAGCGGCAAAGCGTTGACAATGATGCCCTTGGCCAAAAAGGGCGTATGCGTTTTTTCCTGAATATATTCAGGAAAAAACGCATACGCCCTTTTTGGCCAACCAAGCAAGCCGGAAAGGCAAATCGGCGCTACAAAGAAGTCTGGCTTGCCAGAGGTCAAAAGGGCCATGCTGAAAAAAGTGTAAAAACCGGAAATGCAGGACAGGCCATGGAGACATGGGAGCCTTGCTACGCTGATGGGCGGGATGGAAATTGCCAACAGCCACTCTGGAGAAGTGTACGCTGCGTCCTGAAACATGGAATAAACACAGCTTAGAGAGCATAGGGCACTTCCACTCATGGGCGTAGAAATCGGGAAACCTAAAAATCAACAAGACACAGGCACCCCAAAGTTTAGGGCTGCTCTGTTTCCAAGAACCTCCACTTCGGTACACCTTAAATATCCCAGGAAAGAGAAAAATGGATAAAGAAGTTGTGGTACTTATGCACAATGGAATATCACTCAGCCATAAATCAGTGTCATAAGGCTAGTAGCAGCATGATGAGTGGATTTAGGGACGATGACTCTAAGTGAAGTAAGTCACACAGAAAAGGACACTTATCCTAAGATATCACTTATAGAGGGAATGTCAAAATCGCTACACCTGAACTGAATTCCAAAACACAACAGAGTCACACATTTAGAAAACACACTATGGCTGCTTAACGGGAAAGGTGAGGTGGGGCGATGCATAAAACAAGGGTTTGAAATTAGCTCAGATAGCGTTCCACAAGCCAAATATGTAATAGACAAGACGTACTCCCTGCTCAGTGAACTGGACTTAACACCCCCTATTCACCACCGAAGAATATATCTGACTAGGAAGAGTCTTAAAACCTATGTATTGATATCTCTCTGGAAGTGAATCAAGAGGGTGTAAAGCGGCATAAACACAGCAAGGAAATGAAGCTAAACCCCCTTATAAAAATTGACTACTTAAAAAAAAAAACCCATAAAACAAAGACAGTGAAAGAGAGAGAAATTCTTACAAAATCCGTTCAGGGGCTCTGATGCAACCTGGATTGACCATATCTAGACCCACAGCTGGATGAGACATAAGGCTGGACACTCTTGGGGCTCAGAGGATTGGTGAGGTTGGGCGAGCAAACGCAGACCCTTTGAAGTAATACTGCGTGGTACCCATCCCATGGGTCCCAAATCTCCAGGTGCAACGGCATCTTCCTACATCGAAAACATGCATGGGAAACCCAGAAGATGGTACAATGTGTGATCGGGAAAGGTTTCTAAAACGCACCTCATTTCTCCTCTCCTTGTGCTCGGGTTCGCCATTCCAGCCGCTTTACTAACAATCTCCCTACTTGGAGAATCAGCACCGTTAACCTCCTGTTTCGTACAGGTTGCAATTTGTCCTGAGGATGAACGGGAAGAGGGGGAACCAATGAGAGACTAGCTCTAGATGTTGGGACAGGCACAGGTCACTCTATTTTCCCATCAGGAAGAAGAATGAACCACAGGCTCAGCCTACCCCCCCGGAACCAGAATAGGGCCTGAAGCAATCCTGCGCTTTTGCGGCCAGCTCCCAAAAAAGCGAGTTGACAAATGGAGCTCAGGGGCACTGCAATTCACAAACCTGCAGAGTTGTAAATGATAACTCTCGTCCACAAATATATTGAGGGAAGGCAACGAAGAGGATTTGAAAGCAAGGCAGAATTGCAGGAAACCGGTTTCAGGATGTAGATTCGACTCGCCTTGAAAGCACATGAAAAGCGGCAAAGCGTTGACAATGATGCCCTTGGCCAAAAAGGGCGTATGCGTTTTTTCCTGAATATATTCAGGAAAAAACGCATACGCCCTTTTTGGCCAACCAAGCAAGCCGGAAAGGCAAATCGGCGCTACAAAGAAGTCTGGCTTGCCAGAGGTCAAAAGGGCCATGCTGAAAAAAGTGTAAAAACCGGAAATGCAGGACAGGCCATGGAGACATGGGAGCCTTGCTACGCTGATGGGCGGGATGGAAATTGCCAACAGCCACTCTGGAGAAGTGTACGCTGCGTCCTGAAACATGGAATAAACACAGCTTAGAGAGCATAGGGCACTTCCACTCATGGGCGTAGAAATCGGGAAACCTAAAAATCAACAAGACACAGGCACCCCAAAGTTTAGGGCTGCTCTGTTTCCAAGAACCTCCACTTCGGTACACCTTAAATATCCCAGGAAAGAGAAAAATGGATAAAGAAGTTGTGGTACTTATGCACAATGGAATATCACTCAGCCATAAATCAGTGTCATAAGGCTAGTAGCAGCATGATGAGTGGATTTAGGGACGATGACTCTAAGTGAAGTAAGTCACACAGAAAAGGACACTTATCCTAAGATATCACTTATAGAGGGAATGTCAAAATCGCTACACCTGAACTGAATTCCAAAACACAACAGAGTCACACATTTAGAAAACACACTATGGCTGCTTAAAGGGAAAGGTGAGGTGGGGCGATGCATAAAACAAGGGTTTGAAATTAGCTCAGATACCGTTCCACAAGCCAAATATGTAATAGACAAGACCAACTCCCTGCTCAGTGAACTGGACTCAACACCCCCTATTCACCACCCAAGAATATATCTGACTAGGAAGAGTCTTAAAACCTATGTATTGATATCTCTCTGGAAGTGAATCAAGAGGGTGTAAAGCGGCATAAACACAGCAAGGAAAAGAAGCTAAACCCCCTTATAAAAATTGACTACTTAAAAAAAAAAAACCCATAAAACAAAGACAGTGAAAGAGAGAGAAATTCTTACAAAATCCGTTCAGGGGCTCTGATGCAACCTGGATTGACCATATCTAGACCCACAGCTGGATGAGACATAAGGCTGGACACTCTTGGGGCTGAGAGGATTGGTGAGGTTGGGTGAGCAAACGCAGACCCTTTAAAGTAATACTGCGTGGTACCCATGCCATGGGTCCCAAATCTCCAGGTTCAAGGGCATCTTCCTACATCGAAAACATGCCTGGGAAACCCAGAAGATGGTACACCGTGTGATCGGGAAAGGTTTCTAAAACGCACCTCATTTCTCCTCTCCTTGTGCTCGGGTTCGCCATTCCAGCCGCTTCACTAACAATCTCCCTACGTGGAGAATCAGCACCGTTGACCTCCTGTTTCGTACAGGTCGCAATTTGTCCCGAGGATGAACGGGAAGAGGGGGAACCAATGAGAGACTAGCTCTAGGTGTTGGGACAGGCACAGGTCACTCTATTTTCCCATCAGGAAGAAGAATGAACCACAGGCTCAGCCTGCCCCCCGGAACCAGAATAGGGCCTGAAGCAATCCTGCGCTTTTGCGGCCAGCTCCCAAAAAAGCGAGTTGACAAATGGAGCTCAGGGGCACTGCAATTCACAAACCTGCAGAGTTGTAAATGATAACTCTCGTCCACAAATATATTGAGGGAAGGCAACGAAGAGGATTTGAAAGCAAGGCAGAATTGCAGGAAACCGGTTTCAGGAGGTAGATTCGACTCGCCTTGAAAGCACATGAAAAGCGGCAAAGCGTTGACAATGATGCCCTTGGCCAAAAAGGGCGTATGCGTTTTTTCCTGAATATATTCAGGAAAAAACGCATACGCCCTTTTTGGCCAACCAAGCAAGCCGGAAATGCAAATCGGCGCTACAAAGAAGTCTGGCTTGCCAGCGGTCAAAAGGGCCATGCTGAAAAAAGTGTAAAAACCGGAAATGCAGGACAGGCCATGGAGACATGGGAGCCTTGCTACGCTGATGGGCGGGGTGGAAATTGCCAACAGCCACTCTGGAGAAGTGTACGCTGCGTCCTGAAACATGTAATAAACACAACTTAGAGAGCATAGGGCACTTCCACTCATGGCCGTAGAAATCGGGAAACCTAAAAATCAACAAGACACAGGCACCCCAAAGTTTAGGGCTGCTCTGTTTCCAAGAACCTCCACTTCGGTACACCTTAAATATCCCAGGAAAGAGAAAAATGGATAAAGAAGTTGTGGTACTTATGCACAATGGAATATCACTCAGCCATGAAATCAGTGTCATAAGGCTAGTAGCAGCATGATGAGTGGATTTAGGGACGATGACTCTAAGTGAAGTAAGTCACACAGAAAAGGACACTTATCCTAAGATATCACTTATAGAGGGAATGTCAAAATCGCTACACCTGAACTGAATTCCAAAACACAACAGAGTCACACATTTAGAAAACACACTATGGCTGCTTAACGGGAAAGGTGAGGTGGGGCGATGCATAAAACAAGGGTTTGAAATTAGTTCAGATACCGTTCCACAAGCCAAATATGTAATAGACAAGACCTACTCCCTGCTCAGTGAACTGGACTCAACACCCCCTATTCACCGCCCAAGAATATATCTGACTAGGAAGAGTCTTAAAACCTATGTATTGATATCTCTCTGGAAGTGAATCAAGAGGGTGTAAAGCGGCATAAACACAGCAGGGAAAAGCAGCTAAATCCCGTTATAAAAATAAGCTACTTAAAAAAAAAAACCCATAAAACAAAGACAGTGAAAGAGAGAGAAATTCTTACAAAATCCGTTCAGGGGCTCTGATGCAACCTGGATTGACCATATCTAGACCCACAGCTGGATGAGACATAAGGCTGGACACTCTTGGGGCTGAGAGGATTGGTGAGGTTGGGTGAGCAAACGCAGACCCTTTAAAGTAATACTGCGTGGTACCCATGCCATGGGTCCCAAATCTCCAGGTTCAAGGGCATCTTCCTACATCGAAAACATGCCTGGGAAACCCAGAAGATGGTACAACGTGTGATCGGGAAAGGTTTCTAAAACGCACCTCATTTCTCCTCTCCTTGTGCTCGGGTTCGCCATTCCAGCCGCTTCACTAACAATCTCCCTACGTGGAGAATCAGCACCGTTGACCTCCTGTTTCGTACAGGTCGCAATTTGTCCCGAGGATGAACGGGAAGAGGGGGAACCAATTAGAGACTAGCTCTAGGTGTTGGGACAGGCACAGGTCACCCTATTTTCCCATCAGGAAGAAGAATGAACCACAGGCTCAGCCTGCCCCCCGGAACCAGTATAAGGCCTGAAGCAATCCTGCGCTTTTGCGGCCAGCTCCCAAAAAAGCGAGTTGACAAATGGAGCTCAGGGGCACTGCAATTCACAAACCTGCAGAGTTGTAAATGATAACTCTCGTCCACAAATATATTGAGGGAAGGCAACAAAGAGGATTTGAAAGCAAGGCAGAATTGCAGGAAACCGGTTTCAGGAGGTAGATTCGACTCGCCTTGAAAGCACATGAAAAGCGGCAAAGCGTTGACAATGATGCCCTTGGCCAAAAAGGGCGTATGCGTTTTTTCCTGAATATATTCAGGAAAAAACGCATACGCCCTTTTTGGCCAACCAAGCAAGCCGGAAAGGCAAATCGGCGCTACAAAGAAGTCTGGCTTGCCAGAGGTCAAAAGGGCCATGCTGAAAAAAGTGTAAAAACCGGAAATGCAGGACAGGCCATGGAGACATGGGAGCCTTGCTACGCTGATGGGCGGGATGGAAATTGCCAACAGCCACTCTGGAGAAGTGTACGCTGCGTCCTGAAACATGGAATAAACACAGCTTAGAGAGCATAGGGCACTTCCACTCATGGGCGTAGAAATCGGGAAACCTAAAAATCAACAAGACACAGGCACCCCAAAGTTTAGGGCTGCTCTGTTTCCAAGAACCTCCACTTCGGTACACCTTAAATATCCCAGGAAAGAGAAAAATGGATAAAGAAGTTGTGGTACTTATGCACAATGGAATATCACTCAGCCATAAATCAGTGTCATAAGGCTAGTAGCAGCATGATGAGTGGATTTAGGGACGATGACTCTAAGTGAAGTAAGTCACACAGAAAAGGACACTTATCCTAAGATATCACTTATAGAGGGAATGTCAAAATCGCTACACCTGAACTGAATTCCAAAACACAACAGAGTCACACATTTAGAAAACACACTATGGCTGCTTAACGGGAAAGGTGAGGTGGGGCGATGCATAAAACAAGGGTTTGAAATTAGCTCAGATACCGTTCCACAAGCCAAATATGTAATAGACAAGACCTACTCCCTGCTCAGTGAACTGGACTCAACACCCCCTATTCACCACCGAAGAATATATCTGACTAGGAAGAGTCTTAAAACCTATGTATTGATATCTCTCTGGAAGTGAATCAAGAGGGTGTAAAGCGGCATAAACACAGCAAGGAAAAGAAACTAAACCCCCTTATAAAAATTGACTACTTAAAAAAAAAACCCATAAAACAAAGACAGTGAAAGAGAGAGAAATTCTTACAAAATCCGTTCAGGGGCTCTGATGCAACCTGGATTGACCATATCTAGACCCACAGCTGGATGAGACATAAGGCTGGACACTCTTGGGGCTGAGAGGATTGGTGAGGTTGGGTGAGCAAACGCAGACCCTTTAAAGTAATACTGCGTGGTACCCATGCCATGGGTCCCAAATCTCCAGGTTCAAGGGCATCTTCCTACATCGAAAACATGCCTGGGAAACCCAGAAGATGGTACACCGTGTGATCGGGAAAGGTTTCTAAAACGCACCTCATTTCTCCTCTCCTTGTGCTCGGGTTCGCCATTCCAGCCGCTTCACTAACAATCTCCCTACTTGGAGAATCAGCACCGTTGACCTCCTGTTTCGTACAGGTCGCAATTTGTCCTGAGGATGAACGGGAAGAGGGGGAACCAATGAGAGACTAGCTCTAGGTGTTGGGACAGGCACAGGTCACTCTATTTTCCCATCAGGAAGAAGAATGAACCACAGGCTCAGCCTGCCCCCCGGAACCAGAATAGGGCCTGAAGCAATCCTGCGCTTTTGCGGCCAGCTCCCAAAAAAGCGAGTTGACAAATGGAGCTCAGGGGCACTGCAATTCACAAACCTGCAGAGTTGTAAATGATAACTCTCGTCCACAAATATATTGAGGGAAGGCAACGAAGAGGATTTGAAAGCAAGGCAGAATTGCAGGAAACCGGTTTCAGGAGGTAGATTCCACTCGCCTTGAAAGCACATGAAAAGCGGCAAAGCGTTGACAATGATGCCCTTGGCCAAAAAGGGCGTATGCGTTTTTTCCTGAATATATTCAGGAAAAAACGCATACGCCCTTTTTGGCCAACCAAGCAAGCCGGAAATGCAAATCGGCGCTACAAAGAAGTCTGGCTTGCCAGCGGTCAAAAGGGCCATGCTGAAAAAAGTGTAAAAACCGGAAATGCAGGACAGGCCATGGAGACATGGGAGCCTTGCTACGCTGATGGGCGGGGTGGAAATTGCCAACAGCCACTCTGGAGAAGTGTACGCTGCGTCCGGAAACATGTAATAAACACAACTTAGAGAGCATAGGGCACTTCCACTCATGGGCGTAGAAATCGGGAAACCTAAAAATCAACAAGACACAGGCACCCCAAAGTTTAGGGCTGCTCTGTTTCCAAGAACTTCCACTTCGGTACACCTTAAATATCCCAGGAAAGAGAAAAATGGATAAAGAAGTTGTGGTACTTATGCACAATGGAATATCACTCAGCCATGAAATCAGTGTCATAAGGCTAGTAGCAGCATGATGAGTGGATTTAGGGACGATGACTCTAAGTGAAGTAAGTCACACAGAAAAGGACACTTATCCTAAGATATCACTTATAGAGGGAATGTCAAAATCGCTACACCTGAACTGAATTCCAAAACACAACAGAGTCACACATTTAGAAAACACACTATGGCTGCTTAACGGGAAAGGTGAGGTGGGGCGATGCATAAAACAAGGGTTTGAAATTAGCTCAGATACCGTTCCACAAGCCAAATATGTAATAGACAAGACCTACTCCCTGCTCAGTGAACTGGACTCAACACCCCCTATTCACCACCCAAGAATATATCTGACTAGGAAGAGTCTTAAAACCTATGTATTGATATCTCTCTGGAAGTGAATCAAGAGGGTGTAAAGCGGCATAAACACAGCAAGGAAAAGAAGCTAAACCCCCTTATAAAAATTGACTACTTAAAAAAAAAACCCATAAAACAAAGACAGTGAAAGAGAGAGAAATTCTTACAAAATCCGTTCAGGGGCTCTGATGCAACCTGGATTGACCATATCTAGACCCACAGCTGGATGAGACATAAGGCTGCACACTCTTGGGGCTCAGAGGATTGGTGAGGTTGGGCGAGCAAACGCAGACCCTTTGAAGTAATACTGCGTGGTACCCATCCCATGGGTCCCAAATCTCCAGGTGCAACGGCATCTTCCTACATCGAAAACATGCATGGGAAACCCAGAAGATGGTACAATGTGTGATCGGGAAAGGTTTCTAAAACGCACCTCATTTCTCCTCTCCTTGTGCTCGGGTTCGCCATTCCAGCCGCTTTACTAACAATCTCCCTACTTGGAGAATCAGCACCGTTAACCTCCTGTTTCGTACAGGTTGCAATTTGTCCTGAGGATGAACGGGAAGAGGGGGAACCAATGAGAGACTAGCTCTAGATGTTGGGACAGGCACAGGTCACTCTATTTTCCCATCAGGAAGAAGAATGAACCACAGGCTCAGCCTATCCCCCCGGAACCAGAATAGGGCCTGAAGCAATCCTGCGCTTTTGCGGCCAGCTCCCAAAAAAGCGAGTTGACAAATGGAGCTCAGGGGCACTGCAATTCACAAACCTGCAGAGTTGTAAATGATAACTCTCGTCCACAAATATATTGAGTGAAGGCAACGAAGAGGATTTGAAAGCAAGGCAGAATTGCAGGAAACCGGTTTCAGGAGGTAGATTCGACTCGCCTTGAAAGCACATGAAAAGCGGCAAAGCGTTGACAATGATGCCCTTGGCCAAAAAGGGCGTATGCGTTTTTTCCTGAATATATTCAGGAAAAAACGCATACGCCCTTTTTGGCCAACCAAGCAAGCCGGAAATGCAAATCGGCGCTACAAAGAAGTCTGGCTTGCCAGCGGTCAAAAGGGCCATGCTGAAAAAAGTGTAAAAACCGGAAATGCAGGACAGGCCATGGAGACATGGGAGCCTTGCTACGCTGATGGGCGGGGTGGAAATTGCCAACAGCCACTCTGGAGAAGTGTACGCTGCGTCCTGAAACATGTAATAAACACAACTTAGAGAGCATAGGGCACTTCCACTCATGGGCGTAGAAATCGGGAAACCTAAAAATCAACAAGACACAGGCACCCCAAAGTTTAGGGCTGCTCTGTTTCCAAGAACCTCCACTTCGGTACACCTTAAATATCCCAGGAAAGAGAAAAATGGATAAAGAAGTTGTGGTACTTATGCACAATGGAATATCACTCAGCCATGAAATCAGTGTCATAAGGCTAGTAGCAGCATGATGAGTGGATTTAGGGACGATGACTCTAAGTGAAGTAAGTCACACAGAAAAGGACACTTATCCTAAGATATCACTTATAGAGGGAATGTCAAAATCGCTACACCTGAACTGAATTCCAAAACACAACAGAGTCACACATTTAGAAAACACACTATGGCTGCTTAACGGGAAAGGTGAGGTGGGGCGATGCATAAAACAAGGGTTTGAAATTAGCTCAGATACCGTTCCACAAGCCAAATATGTAATAGACAAGACCTACTCCCTGCTCAGTGAACTGGACTCAACACCCCCTATTCACCACCCAAGAATATATCTGACTAGGAAGAGTCTTAAAACCTATGTATTGATATCTCTCTGGAAGTGAATCAAGAGGGTGTAAAGCGGCATAAACACAGCAAGGAAAAGAAGCTAAACCCCCTTATAAAAATTGACTACTTAAAAAAAAAACCCATAAAACAAAGACAGTGAAAGAGAGAGAAATTCTTACAAAATCCGTTCAGGGGCTCTGATGCAACCTGGATTGACCATATCTAGACCCACAGCTGGATGAGACATAAGGCTGGACACTCTTGGGGCTCAGAGGATTGGTGAGGTTGGGCGAGCAAACGCAGACCCTTTGAAGTAATACTGCGTGGTACCCATCCCATGGGTCCCAAATCTCCAGGTGCAACGGCATCTTCCTACATCGAAAACATGCATGGGAAACCCAGAAGATGGTACAATGTGTGATCGGGAAAGGTTTCTAAAACGCACCTCATTTCTCCTCTCCTTGTGCTCGGGTTCGCCATTCCAGCCGCTTTACTAACAATCTCCCTACTTGGAGAATCAGCACCGTTAACCTCCTGTTTCGTACAGGTTGCAATTTGTCCTGAGGATGAACGGGAAGAGGGGGAACCAATGAGAGACTAGCTCTAGATGTTGGGACAGGCACAGGTCACTCTATTTTCCCATCAGGAAGAAGAATGAACCACAGGCTCAGCCTATCCCCCCGGAACCAGAATAGGGCCTGAAGCAATCCTGCGCTTTTGCGGCCAGCTCCCAAAAAAGCGAGTTGACAAATGGAGCTCAGGGGCACTGCAATTCACAAACCTGCAGAGTTGTAAATGATAACTCTCGTCCACAAATATATTGAGGGAAGGCAACGAAGAGGATTTGAAAGCAAGGCAGAATTGCAGGAAACCGGTTTCAGGAGGTAGATTCGACTCGCCTTGAAAGCACATGAAAAGCGGCAAAGCGTTGACAATGATGCCCTTGGCCAAAAAGGGCGTATGCGTTTTTTCCTGAATATATTCAGGAAAAAACGCATACGCCCTTTTTGGCCAACCAAGCAAGCCGGAAATGCAAATCGGCGCTACAAAGAAGTCTGGCTTGCCAGCGGTCAAAAGGGCCATGCTGAAAAAAGTGTAAAAACCGGAAATGCAGGACAGGCCATGGAGACATGGGAGCCTTGCTACGCTGATGGGCGGGGTGGAAATTGCCAACAGCCACTCTGGAGAAGTGTACGCTGCGTCCTGAAACATGTAATAAACACAACTTAGAGAGCATAGGGCACTTCCACTCATGGCCGTAGAAATCGGGAAACCTAAAAATCAACAAGACACAGGCACCCCAAAGTTTAGGGCTGCTCTGTTTCCAAGAACCTCCACTTCGGTACACCTTAAATATCCCAGGAAAGAGAAAAATGGATAAAGAAGTTGTGGTACTTATGCACAATGGAATATCACTCAGCCATGAAATCAGTGTCATAAGGCTAGTAGCAGCATGATGAGTGGATTTAGGGACGATGACTCTAAGTGAAGTAAGTCACACAGAAAAGGACACTTATCCTAAGATATCACTTATAGAGGGAATGTCAAAATCGCTACACCTGAACTGAATTCCAAAACACAACAGAGTCACACATTTAGAAAACACACTATGGCTGCTTAACGGGAAAGGTGAGGTGGGGCGATGCATAAAACAAGGGTTTGAAATTAGTTCAGATACCGTTCCACAAGCCAAATATGTAATAGACAAGACCTACTCCCTGCTCAGTGAACTGGACTCAACACCCCCTATTCACCGCCCAAGAATATATCTGACTAGGAAGAGTCTTAAAACCTATGTATTGATATCTCTCTGGAAGTGAATCAAGAGGGTGTAAAGCGGCATAAACACAGCAGGGAAAAGCAGCTAAATCCCGTTATAAAAATAAGCTACTTAAAAAAAAAAACCCATAAAACAAAGACAGTGAAAGAGAGAGAAATTCTTACAAAATCCGTTCAGGGGCTCTGATGCAACCTGGATTGACCATATCTAGACCCACAGCTGGATGAGACATAAGGCTGGACACTCTTGGGGCTGAGAGGATTGGTGAGGTTGGGTGAGCAAACGCAGACCCTTTAAAGTAATACTGCGTGGTACCCATGCCATGGGTCCCAAATCTCCAGGTTCAAGGGCATCTTCCTACATCGAAAACATGCCTGGGAAACCCAGAAGATGGTACAACGTGTGATCGGGAAAGGTTTCTAAAACGCACCTCATTTCTCCTCTCCTTGTGCTCGGGTTCGCCATTCCAGCCGCTTCACTAACAATCTCCCTACGTGGAGAATCAGCACCGTTGACCTCCTGTTTCGTACAGGTCGCAATTTGTCCCGAGGATGAACGGGAAGAGGGGGAACCAATTAGAGACTAGCTCTAGGTGTTGGGACAGGCACAGGTCACCCTATTTTCCCATCAGGAAGAAGAATGAACCACAGGCTCAGCCTGCCCCCCGGAACCAGTATAAGGCCTGAAGCAATCCTGCGCTTTTGCGGCCAGCTCCCAAAAAAGCGAGTTGACAAATGGAGCTCAGGGGCACTGCAATTCACAAACCTGCAGAGTTGTAAATGATAACTCTCGTCCACAAATATATTGAGGGAAGGCAACAAAGAGGATTTGAAAGCAAGGCAGAATTGCAGGAAACCGGTTTCAGGAGGTAGATTCGACTCGCCTTGAAAGCACATGAAAAGCGGCAAAGCGTTGACAATGATGCCCTTGGCCAAAAAGGGCGTATGCGTTTTTTCCTGAATATATTCAGGAAAAAACGCATACGCCCTTTTTGGCCAACCAAGCAAGCCGGAAAGGCAAATCGGCGCTACAAAGAAGTCTGGCTTGCCAGAGGTCAAAAGGGCCATGCTGAAAAAAGTGTAAAAACCGGAAATGCAGGACAGGCCATGGAGACATGGGAGCCTTGCTACGCTGATGGGCGGGATGGAAATTGCCAACAGCCACTCTGGAGAAGTGTACGCTGCGTCCTGAAACATGGAATAAACACAGCTTAGAGAGCATAGGGCACTTCCACTCATGGGCGTAGAAATCGGGAAACCTAAAAATCAACAAGACACAGGCACCCCAAAGTTTAGGGCTGCTCTGTTTCCAAGAACCTCCACTTCGGTACACCTTAAATATCCCAGGAAAGAGAAAAATGGATAAAGAAGTTGTGGTACTTATGCACAATGGAATATCACTCAGCCATAAATCAGTGTCATAAGGCTAGTAGCAGCATGATGAGTGGATTTAGGGACGATGACTCTAAGTGAAGTAAGTCACACAGAAAAGGACACTTATCCTAAGATATCACTTATAGAGGGAATGTCAAAATCGCTACACCTGAACTGAATTCCAAAACACAACAGAGTCACACATTTAGAAAACACACTATGGCTGCTTAACGGGAAAGGTGAGGTGGGGCGATGCATAAAACAAGGGTTTGAAATTAGCTCAGATACCGTTCCACAAGCCAAATATGTAATAGACAAGACCTACTCCCTGCTCAGTGAACTGGACTCAACACCCCCTATTCACCACCGAAGAATATATCTGACTAGGAAGAGTCTTAAAACCTATGTATTGATATCTCTCTGGAAGTGAATCAAGAGGGTGTAAAGCGGCATAAACACAGCAAGGAAAAGAAACTAAACCCCCTTATAAAAATTGACTACTTAAAAAAAAAACCCATAAAACAAAGACAGTGAAAGAGAGAGAAATTCTTACAAAATCCGTTCAGGGGCTCTGATGCAACCTGGATTGACCATATCTAGACCCACAGCTGGATGAGACATAAGGCTGGACACTCTTGGGGCTGAGAGGATTGGTGAGGTTGGGTGAGCAAACGCAGACCCTTTAAAGTAATACTGCGTGGTACCCATGCCATGGGTCCCAAATCTCCAGGTTCAAGGGCATCTTCCTACATCGAAAACATGCCTGGGAAACCCAGAAGATGGTACACCGTGTGATCGGGAAAGGTTTCTAAAACGCACCTCATTTCTCCTCTCCTTGTGCTCGGGTTCGCCATTCCAGCCGCTTCACTAACAATCTCCCTACTTGGAGAATCAGCACCGTTGACCTCCTGTTTCGTACAGGTCGCAATTTGTCCTGAGGATGAACGGGAAGAGGGGGAACCAATGAGAGACTAGCTCTAGGTGTTGGGACAGGCACAGGTCACTCTATTTTCCCATCAGGAAGAAGAATGAACCACAGGCTCAGCCTGCCCCCCGGAACCAGAATAGGGCCTGAAGCAATCCTGCGCTTTTGCGGCCAGCTCCCAAAAAAGCGAGTTGACAAATGGAGCTCAGGGGCACTGCAATTCACAAACCTGCAGAGTTGTAAATGATAACTCTCGTCCACAAATATATTGAGGGAAGGCAACGAAGAGGATTTGAAAGCAAGGCAGAATTGCAGGAAACCGGTTTCAGGAGGTAGATTCCACTCGCCTTGAAAGCACATGAAAAGCGGCAAAGCGTTGACAATGATGCCCTTGGCCAAAAAGGGCGTATGCGTTTTTTCCTGAATATATTCAGGAAAAAACGCATACGCCCTTTTTGGCCAACCAAGCAAGCCGGAAATGCAAATCGGCGCTACAAAGAAGTCTGGCTTGCCAGCGGTCAAAAGGGCCATGCTGAAAAAAGTGTAAAAACCGGAAATGCAGGACAGGCCATGGAGACATGGGAGCCTTGCTACGCTGATGGGCGGGGTGGAAATTGCCAACAGCCACTCTGGAGAAGTGTACGCTGCGTCCGGAAACATGTAATAAACACAACTTAGAGAGCATAGGGCACTTCCACTCATGGGCGTAGAAATCGGGAAACCTAAAAATCAACAAGACACAGGCACCCCAAAGTTTAGGGCTGCTCTGTTTCCAAGAACTTCCACTTCGGTACACCTTAAATATCCCAGGAAAGAGAAAAATGGATAAAGAAGTTGTGGTACTTATGCACAATGGAATATCACTCAGCCATGAAATCAGTGTCATAAGGCTAGTAGCAGCATGATGAGTGGATTTAGGGACGATGACTCTAAGTGAAGTAAGTCACACAGAAAAGGACACTTATCCTAAGATATCACTTATAGAGGGAATGTCAAAATCGCTACACCTGAACTGAATTCCAAAACACAACAGAGTCACACATTTAGAAAACACACTATGGCTGCTTAACGGGAAAGGTGAGGTGGGGCGATGCATAAAACAAGGGTTTGAAATTAGCTCAGATACCGTTCCACAAGCCAAATATGTAATAGACAAGACCTACTCCCTGCTCAGTGAACTGGACTCAACACCCCCTATTCACCACCCAAGAATATATCTGACTAGGAAGAGTCTTAAAACCTATGTATTGATATCTCTCTGGAAGTGAATCAAGAGGGTGTAAAGCGGCATAAACACAGCAAGGAAAAGAAGCTAAACCCCCTTATAAAAATTGACTACTTAAAAAAAAAACCCATAAAACAAAGACAGTGAAAGAGAGAGAAATTCTTACAAAATCCGTTCAGGGGCTCTGATGCAACCTGGATTGACCATATCTAGACCCACAGCTGGATGAGACATAAGGCTGCACACTCTTGGGGCTCAGAGGATTGGTGAGGTTGGGCGAGCAAACGCAGACCCTTTGAAGTAATACTGCGTGGTACCCATCCCATGGGTCCCAAATCTCCAGGTGCAACGGCATCTTCCTACATCGAAAACATGCATGGGAAACCCAGAAGATGGTACAATGTGTGATCGGGAAAGGTTTCTAAAACGCACCTCATTTCTCCTCTCCTTGTGCTCGGGTTCGCCATTCCAGCCGCTTTACTAACAATCTCCCTACTTGGAGAATCAGCACCGTTAACCTCCTGTTTCGTACAGGTTGCAATTTGTCCTGAGGATGAACGGGAAGAGGGGGAACCAATGAGAGACTAGCTCTAGATGTTGGGACAGGCACAGGTCACTCTATTTTCCCATCAGGAAGAAGAATGAACCACAGGCTCAGCCTATCCCCCCGGAACCAGAATAGGGCCTGAAGCAATCCTGCGCTTTTGCGGCCAGCTCCCAAAAAAGCGAGTTGACAAATGGAGCTCAGGGGCACTGCAATTCACAAACCTGCAGAGTTGTAAATGATAACTCTCGTCCACAAATATATTGAGGGAAGGCAACGAAGAGGATTTGAAAGCAAGGCAGAATTGCAGGAAACCGGTTTCAGGATGTAGATTCGACTCGCCTTGAAAGCACATGAAAAGCGGCAAAGCGTTGACAATGATGCCCTTGGCCAAAAAGGGCGTATGCGTTTTTTCCTGAATATATTCAGGAAAAAACGCATACGCCCTTTTTGGCCAACCAAGCAAGCCGGAAATGCAAATCGGCGCTACAAAGAAGTCTGGCTTGCCAGCGGTCAAAAGGGCCATGCTGAAAAAAGTGTAAAAACCGGAAATGCAGGACAGGCCATGGAGACATGGGAGCCTTGCTACGCTGATGGGCGGGGTGGAAATTGCCAACAGCCACTCTGGAGAAGTGTACGCTGCGTCCTGAAACATGTAATAAACACAACTTAGAGAGCATAGGGCACTTCCACTCATGGGCGTAGAAATCGGGAAACCTAAAAATCAACAAGACACAGGCACCCCAAAGTTTAGGGCTGCTCTGTTTCCAAGAACCTCCACTTCGGTACACCTTAAATATCCCAGGAAAGAGAAAAATGGATAAAGAAGTTGTGGTACTTATGCACAATGGAATATCACTCAGCCATGAAATCAGTGTCATAAGGCTAGTAGCAGCATGATGAGTGGATTTAGGGACGATGACTCTAAGTGAAGTAAGTCACACAGAAAAGGACACTTATCCTAAGATATCACTTATAGAGGGAATGTCAAAATCGCTACACCTGAACTGAATTCCAAAACACAACAGAGTCACACATTTAGAAAACACACTATGGCTGCTTAACGGGAAAGGTGAGGTGGGGCGATGCATAAAACAAGGGTTTGAAATTAGCTCAGATACCGTTCCACAAGCCAAATATGTAATAGACAAGACCTACTCCCTGCTCAGTGAACTGGACTCAACACCCCCTGTTCACCACCCAAGAATATATCTGACTAGGAAGAGTCTTAAAACCTATGTATTGATATCTCTCTGGAAGTGAATCAAGAGGGTGTAAAGCGGCATAAACACAGCAAGGAAAAGAAGCTAAACCCCCTTATAAAAATTGACTACTTAAAAAAAAAACCCATAAAACAAAGACAGTGAAAGAGAGAGAAATTCTTACAAAATCCGTTCAGGGGCTCTGATGCAACCTGGATTGACCATATCTAGACCCACAGCTGGATGAGACATAAGGCTGGACACTCTTGGGGCTCAGAGGATTGGTGAGGTTGGGCGAGCAAACGCAGACCCTTTGAAGTAATACTGCGTGGTACCCATCCCATGGGTCCCAAATCTCCAGGTGCAACGGCATCTTCCTACATCGAAAACATGCATGGGAAACCCAGAAGATGGTACAATGTGTGATCGGGAAAGGTTTCTAAAACGCACCTCATTTCTCCTCTCCTTGTGCTCGGGTTCGCCATTCCAGCCGCTTTACTAACAATCTCCCTACTTGGAGAATCAGCACCGTTAACCTCCTGTTTCGTACAGGTTGCAATTTGTCCTGAGGATGAACGGGAAGAGGGGGAACCAATGAGAGACTAGCTCTAGATGTTGGGACAGGCACAGGTCACTCTATTTTCCCATCAGGAAGAAGAATGAACCACAGGCTCAGCCTATCCCCCCGGAACCAGAATAGGGCCTGAAGCAATCCTGCGCTTTTGCGGCCAGCTCCCAAAAAAGCGAGTTGACAAATGGAGCTCAGGGGCACTGCAATTCACAAACCTGCAGAGTTGTAAATGATAACTCTCGTCCACAAATATATTGAGGGAAGGCAACGAAGAGGATTTGAAAGCAAGGCAGAATTGCAGGAAACCGGTTTCAGGAGGTAGATTCCACTCGCCTTGAAAGCACATGAAAAGCGGCAAAGCGTTGACAATGATGCCCTTGGCCAAAAAGGGCGTATGCGTTTTTTCCTGAATATATTCAGGAAAAAACGCATACGCCCTTTTTGGCCAACCAAGCAAGCCGGAAATGCAAATCGGCGCTACAAAGAAGTCTGGCTTGCCAGCGGTCAAAAGGGCCATGCTGAAAAAAGTGTAAAAACCGGAAATGCAGGACAGGCCATGGAGACATGGGAGCCTTGCTACGCTGATGGGCGGGGTGGAAATTGCCAACAGCCACTCTGGAGAAGTGTACGCTGCGTCCTGAAACATGTAATAAACACAACTTAGAGAGCATAGGGCACTTCCACTCATGGGCGTAGAAATCGGGAAACCTAAAAATCAACAAGACACAGGCACCCCAAAGTTTAGGGCTGCTCTGTTTCCAAGAACCTCCACTTCGGTACACCTTAAATATCCCAGGAAAGAGAAAAATGGATAAAGAAGTTGTGGTACTTATGCACAATGGAATATCACTCAGCCATGAAATCAGTGTCATAAGGCTAGTAGCAGCATGATGAGTGGATTTAGGGACGATGACTCTAAGTGAAGTAAGTCACACAGAAAAGGACACTTATCCTAAGATATCACTTATAGAGGGAATGTCAAAATCGCTACACCTGAACTGAATTCCAAAACACAACAGAGTCACACATTTAGAAAACACACTATGGCTGCTTAACGGGAAAGCTGAGGTGGGGCGATGCATAAAACAAGGGTTTGAAATTAGTTCAGATACCGTTCCACAAGCCAAATATGTAATAGACAAGACCTACTCCCTGCTCAGTGAACTGGACTCAACACCCCCTATTCACCGCCCAAGAATATATCTGACTAGGAAGAGTCTTAAAACCTATTTATTGATATCTCTCTGGAATTGAATCAAGAGGGTGTAAAGCGGCATAAACACAGCAGGGAAAAGCAGCTAAATCCCGTTATAAAAATAAGCTACTTAAAAAAAAAAACCCATAAAACAAAGACAGTGAAAGAGAGAGAAATTCTTACAAAATCCGTTCAGGGGCTCTGATGCAACCTGGATTGACCATATCTAGACCCACAGCTGGATGAGACATAAGGCTGGACACTCTTGGGGCTGAGAGGATTGGTGAGGTTGGGTGAGCAAACGCAGACCCTTTAAAGTAATACTGCGTGGTACCCATGCCATGGGTCCCAAATCTCCAGGTTCAAGGGCATCTTCCTACATCGAAAACATGCCTGGGAAACCCAGAAGATGGTACACCGTGTGATCGGGAAAGGTTTCTAAAACGCACCTCATTTCTCCTCTCCTTGTGCTCGGGTTCGCCATTCCAGCCGCTTCACTAACAATCTCCCTACGTGGAGAATCAGCACCGTTGACCTCCTGTTTCGTACAGGTCGCAATTTGTCCCGAGGATGAACGGGAAGAGGGGGAACCAATGAGAGACTAGCTCTAGGTGTTGGGACAGGCACAGGTCACTCTATTTTCCCATCAGGAAGAAGAATGAACCACAGGCTCAGCCTGCCCCCCGGAACCAGAATAGGGCCTGAAGCAATCCTGCGCTTTTGCGGCCAGCTCCCAAAAAAGCGAGTTGACAAATGGAGCTCAGGGGCACTGCAATTCACAAACCTGCAGAGTTGTAAATGATAACTCTCGTCCACAAATATATTGAGGGAAGGCAACGAAGAGGATTTGAAAGCAAGGCAGAATTGCAGGAAACCGGTTTCAGGAGGTAGATTCGACTCGCCTTGAAAGCACATGAAAAGCGGCAAAGCGTTGACAATGATGCCCTTGGCCAAAAAGGGCGTATGCGTTTTTTCCTGAATATATTCAGGAAAAAACGCATACGCCCTTTTTGGCCAACCAAGCAAGCCGGAAATGCAAATCGGCGCTACAAAGAAGTCTGGCTTGCCAGCGGTCAAAAGGGCCATGCTGAAAAAAGTGTAAAAACCGGAAATGCAGGACAGGCCATGGAGACATGGGAGCCTTGCTACGCTGATGGGCGGGGTGGAAATTGCCAACAGCCACTCTGGAGAAGTGTACGCTGCGTCCTGAAACATGTAATAAACACAACTTAGAGAGCATAGGGCACTTCCACTCATGGGCGTAGAAATCGGGAAACCTAAAAATCAACAAGACACAGGCACCCCAAAGTTTAGGGCTGCTCTGTTTCCAAGAACCTCCACTTCGGTACACCTTAAATATCCCAGGAAAGAGAAAAATGGATAAAGAAGTTGTGGTACTTATGCACAATGGAATATCACTCAGCCATGAAATCAGTGTCATAAGGCTAGTAGCAGCATGATGAGTGGATTTAGGGACGATGACTCTAAGTGAAGTAAGTCACACAGAAAAGGACACTTATCCTAAGATATCACTTATAGAGGGAATGTCAAAATCGCTACACCTGAACTGAATTCCAAAACACAACAGAGTCACACATTTAGAAAACACACTATGGCTGCTTAACGGGAAAGGTGAGGTGGGGCGATGCATAAAACAAGGGTTTGAAATTAGCTCAGATACCGTTCCACAAGCCAAATATGTAATAGACAAGACCTACTCCCTGCTCAGTGAACTGGACTCAACACCCCCTATTCACCACCCAAGAATATATCTGACTAGGAAGAGTCTTAAAACCTATGTATTGATATCTCTCTGGAAGTGAATCAAGAGGGTGTAAAGCGGCATAAACACAGCAAGGAAAAGAAGCTAAACCCCCTTATAAAAATTGACTACTTAAAAAAAACCCCATAAAACAAAGACAGTGAAAGAGAGAGAAATTCTTACAAAATCCGTTCAGGGGCTCTGATGCAACCTGGATTGACCATATCTAGACCCACAGCTGGATGAGACATAAGGCTGGACACTCTTGGGGCTGAGAGGATTGGTGAGGTTGGGTGAGCAAACGCAGACCCTTTAAAGTAATACTGCGTGGTACCCATGCCATGGGTCCCAAATCTCCAGGTTCAAGGGCATCTTCCTACATCGAAAACATGCCTGGGAAACCCAGAAGATGGTACACCGTGTGATCGGGAAAGGTTTCTAAAACGCACCTCATTTCTCCTCTCCTTGTGCTCGGGTTCGCCATTCCAGCCGCTTCACTAACAATCTCCCTACGTGGAGAATCAGCACCGTTGACCTCCTGTTTCGTACAGGTCGCAATTTGTCCCGAGGATGAACGGGAAGAGGGGGAACCAATGAGAGACTAGCTCTAGGTGTTGGGACAGGCACAGGTCACTCTATTTTCCCATCAGGAAGAAGAATGAACCACAGGCTCAGCCTGCCCCCCGGAACCAGAATAGGGCCTGAAGCAATCCTGCGCTTTTGCGGCCAGCTCCCAAAAAAGCGAGTTGACAAATGGAGCTCAGGGGCACTGCAATTCACAAACCTGCAGAGTTGTAAATGATAACTCTCGTCCACAAATATATTGAGGGAAGGCAACGAAGAGGATTTGAAAGCAAGGCAGAATTGCAGGAAACCGGTTTCAGGAGGTAGATTCGACTCGCCTTGAAAGCACATGAAAAGCGGCAAAGCGTTGACAATGATGCCCTTGGCCAAAAAGGGCGTATGCGTTTTTTCCTGAATATATTCAGGAAAAAACGCATACGCCCTTTTTGGCCAACCAAGCAAGCCGGAAATGCAAATCGGCGCTACAAAGAAGTCTGGCTTGCCAGCGGTCAAAAGGGCCATGCTGAAAAAAGTGTAAAAACCGGAAATGCAGGACAGGCCATGGAGACATGGGAGCCTTGCTACGCTGATGGGCGGGGTGGAAATTGCCAACAGCCACTCTGGAGAAGTGTATGCTGCGTCCTGAAACATGTAATAAACACAACTTAGAGAGCATAGGGCACTTCCACTCATGGGCGTAGAAATCGGGAAACCTAAAAATCAACAAGACACAGGCACCCCAAAGTTTAGGGCTGCTCTGTTTCCAAGAACCTCCACTTCGGTACACCTTAAATATCCCAGGAAAGAGAAAAATGGATAAAGAAGTTGTGGTACTTATGCACAATGGAATATCACTCAGCCATGAAATCAGTGTCATAAGGTTAGTAGCAGCATGATGAGTGGATTTAGGGACGATGACTCTAAGTGAAGTAAGTCACACAGAAAAGGACACTTATCCTAAGATATCACTTATAGAGGGAATGTCAAAATCGCTACACCTGAACTGAATTCCAAAACACAACAGAGTCACACATTTAGAAAACACACTATGGCTGCTTAAAGGGAAAGGTGAGGTGGGGCGATGCATAAAACAAGGGTTTGAAATTAGCTCAGATACCGTTCCACAAGCTAAATATGTAATAGACAAGACCTACTCCCTGCTCAGTGAACTGGACTCAACACCCCCTATTCACCACCCAAGAATATATCTGACTAGGAAGAGTCTTAAAACCTATGTATTTATATCTCTCTGGAAGTGAATCAAGAGGGTGTAAAGCGGCATAAACACAGCAGGGAAAAGCAGCTAAATCCCGTTATAAAAATAAGCTACTTAAAAAAAAAAACCCATAAAACAAAGACAGTGAAAGAGAGAGAAATTCTTACAAAATCCGTTCAGGGGCTCTGATGCAACCTGGATTGACCATATCTAGACCCACAGCTGGATGAGACATAAGGCTGGACACTCTTGGGGCTGAGAGGATTGGTGAGGTTGGGTGAGCAAACGCAGACCCTTTAAAGTAATACTGCGTGGTACCCATGCCATGGGTCCCAAATCTCCAGGTTCAAGGGCATCTTCCTACATCGAAAACATGCCTGGGAAACCCAGAAGATGGTACACCGTGTGATCGGGAAAGGTTTCTAAAACGCACCTCATTTCTCCTCTCCTTGTGCTCGGGTTCGCCATTCCAGCCGCTTCACTAACAATCTCCCTACGTGGAGAATCAGCACCGTTGACCTCCTGTTTCGTACAGGTCGCAATTTGTCCCGAGGATGAACGGGAAGAGGGGGAACCAATGAGAGACTAGCTCTAGGTGTTGGGACAGGCACAGGTCACCCTATTTTCCCATCAGGAAGAAGAATGAACCACAGGCTCAGCCTGCCCCCCGGAACCAGAATAAGGCCTGAAGCAATCCTGCGCTTTTGCGGCCAGCTCCCAAAAAAGCGAGTTGACAAATGGAGCTCAGGGGCACTGCAATTCACAAACCTGCAGAGTTGTAAATGATAACTCTCGTCCACAAATATATTGAGGGAAGGCAACAAAGAGGATTTGAAAGCAAGGCAGAATTGCAGGAAACCGGTTTCAGGAGGTAGATTCGACTCGCCTTGAAAGCACATGAAAAGCGGCAAAGCGTTGACAATGATGCCCTTGGCCAAAAAGGGCGTATGCGTTTTTTCCTGAATATATTCAGGAAAAAACGCATACGCCCTTTTTGGCCAACCAAGCAAGCCGGAAAGGCAAATCGGCGCTACAAAGAAGTCTGGCTTGCCAGAGGTCAAAAGGGCCATGCTGAAAAAAGTGTAAAAACCGGAAATGCAGGACAGGCCATGGAGACATGGGAGCCTTGCTACGCTGATGGGCGGGATGGAAATTGCCAACAGCCACTCTGGAGAAGTGTACGCTGCGTCCTGAAACATGGAATAAACACAGCTTAGAGAGCATAGGGCACTTCCACTCATGGGCGTAGAAATCGGGAAACCTAAAAATCAACAAGACACAGGCACCCCAAAGTTTAGGGCTGCTCTGTTTCCAAGAACCTCCACTTCGGTACACCTTAAATATCCCAGGAAAGAGAAAAATGGATAAAGAAGTTGTGGTACTTATGCACAATGGAATATCACTCAGCCATAAATCAGTGTCATAAGGCTAGTAGCAGCATGATGAGTGGATTTAGGGACGATGACTCTAAGTGAAGTAAGTCACACAGAAAAGGACACTTATCCTAAGATATCACTTATAGAGGGAATGTCAAAATCGCTACACCTGAACTGAATTCCAAAACACAACAGAGTCACACATTTAGAAAACACACTATGGCTGCTTAACGGGAAAGGTGAGGTGGGGCGATGCATAAAACAAGGGTTTGAAATTAGCTCAGATACCGTTCCACAAGCCAAATATGTAATAGACAAGACCTACTCCCTGCTCAGTGAACTGGACTCAACACCCCCTATTCACCACCCAAGAATATATCTGACTAGGAAGAGTCTTAAAACCTATGTATTGATATCTCTCTGGAAGTGAATCAAGAGGGTGTAAAGCGGCATAAACACAGCAAGGAAAAGAAACTAAACCCCCTTATAAAAATTGACTACTTAAAAAAAAAACCCATAAAACAAAGACAGTGAAAGAGAGAGAAATTCTTACAAAATCCGTTCAGGGGCTCTGATGCAACCTGGATTGACCATATCTAGACCCACAGCTGGATGAGACATAAGGCTGGACACTCTTGGGGCTGAGAGGATTGGTGAGGTTGGGTGAGCAAACGCAGACCCTTTAAAGTAATACTGCGTGGTACCCATGCCATGGGTCCCAAATCTCCAGGTTCAAGGGCATCTTCCTACATCGAAAACATGCCTGGGAAACCCAGAAGATGGTACACCGTGTGATCGGGAAAGGTTTCTAAAACGCACCTCATTTCTCCTCTCCTTGTGCTCGGGTTCGCCATTCCAGCCGCTTCACTAACAATCTCCCTACTTGGAGAATCAGCACCGTTGACCTCCTGTTTCGTACAGGTCGCAATTTGTCCTGAGGATGAACGGGAAGAGGGGGAACCAATGAGAGACTAGCTCTAGGTGTTGGGACAGGCACAGGTCACTCTATTTTCCCATCAGGAAGAAGAATGAACCACAGGCTCAGCCTGCCCCCCGGAACCAGAATAGGGCCTGAAGCAATCCTGCGCTTTTGCGGCCAGCTCCCAAAAAAGCGAGTTGACAAATGGAGCTCAGGGGCACTGCAATTCACAAACCTGCAGAGTTGTAAATGATAACTCTCGTCCACAAATATATTGAGGGAAGGCAACGAAGAGGATTTGAAAGCAAGGCAGAATTGCAGGAAACCGGTTTCAGGAGGTAGATTCCACTCGCCTTGAAAGCACATGAAAAGCGGCAAAGCGTTGACAATGATGCCCTTGGCCAAAAAGGGCGTATGCGTTTTTTCCTGAATATATTCAGGAAAAAACGCATACGCCCTTTTTGGCCAACCAAGCAAGCCGGAAATGCAAATCGGCGCTACAAAGAAGTCTGGCTTGCCAGCGGTCAAAAGGGCCATGCTGAAAAAAGTGTAAAAACCGGAAATGCAGGACAGGCCATGGAGACATGGGAGCCTTGCTACGCTGATGGGCGGGGTGGAAATTGCCAACAGCCACTCTGGAGAAGTGTACGCTGCGTCCGGAAACATGTAATAAACACAACTTAGAGAGCATAGGGCACTTCCACTCATGGGCGTAGAAATCGGGAAACCTAAAAATCAACAAGACACAGGCACCCCAAAGTTTAGGGCTGCTCTGTTTCCAAGAACTTCCACTTCGGTACACCTTAAATATCCCAGGAAAGAGAAAAATGGATAAAGAAGTTGTGGTACTTATGCACAATGGAATATCACTCAGCCATGAAATCAGTGTCATAAGGCTAGTAGCAGCATGATGAGTGGATTTAGGGACGATGACTCTAAGTGAAGTAAGTCACACAGAAAAGGACACTTATCCTAAGATATCACTTATAGAGGGAATGTCAAAATCGCTACACCTGAACTGAATTCCAAAACACAACAGAGTCACACATTTAGAAAACACACTATGGCTGCTTAACGGGAAAGGTGAGGTGGGGCGATGCATAAAACAAGGGTTTGAAATTAGCTCAGATACCGTTCCACAAGCCAAATATGTAATAGACAAGACCTACTCCCTGCTCAGTGAACTGGACTCAACACCCCCTATTCACCACCCAAGAATATATCTGACTAGGAAGAGTCTTAAAACCTATGTATTGATATCTCTCTGGAAGTGAATCAAGAGGGTGTAAAGCGGCATAAACACAGCAAGGAAAAGAAGCTAAACCCCCTTATAAAAATTGACTACTTAAAAAAAAAACCCATAAAACAAAGACAGTGAAAGAGAGAGAAATTCTTACAAAATCCGTTCAGGGGCTCTGATGCAACCTGGATTGACCATATCTAGACCCACAGCTGGATGAGACATAAGGCTGCACACTCTTGGGGCTCAGAGGATTGGTGAGGTTGGGCGAGCAAACGCAGACCCTTTGAAGTAATACTGCGTGGTACCCATCCCATGGGTCCCAAATCTCCAGGTGCAACGGCATCTTCCTACATCGAAAACATGCATGGGAAACCCAGAAGATGGTACAATGTGTGATCGGGAAAGGTTTCTAAAACGCACCTCATTTCTCCTCTCCTTGTGCTCGGGTTCGCCATTCCAGCCGCTTTACTAACAATCTCCCTACTTGGAGAATCAGCACCGTTAACCTCCTGTTTCGTACAGGTTGCAATTTGTCCTGAGGATGAACGGGAAGAGGGGGAACCAATGAGAGACTAGCTCTAGATGTTGGGACAGGCACAGGTCACTCTATTTTCCCATCAGGAAGAAGAATGAACCACAGGCTCAGCCTATCCCCCCGGAACCAGAATAGGGCCTGAAGCAATCCTGCGCTTTTGCGGCCAGCTCCCAAAAAAGCGAGTTGACAAATGGAGCTCAGGGGCACTGCAATTCACAAACCTGCAGAGTTGTAAATGATAACTCTCGTCCACAAATATATTGAGGGAAGGCAACGAAGAGGATTTGAAAGCAAGGCAGAATTGCAGGAAACCGGTTTCAGGAGGTAGATTCGACTCGCCTTGAAAGCACATGAAAAGCGGCAAAGCGTTGACAATGATGCCCTTGGCCAAAAAGGGCGTATGCGTTTTTTCCTGAATATATTCAGGAAAAAACGCATACGCCCTTTTTGGCCAACCAAGCAAGCCGGAAATGCAAATCGGCGCTACAAAGAAGTCTGGCTTGCCAGCGGTCAAAAGGGCCATGCTGAAAAAAGTGTAAAAACCGGAAATGCAGGACAGGCCATGGAGACATGGGAGCCTTGCTACGCTGATGGGCGGGGTGGAAATTGCCAACAGCCACTCTGGAGAAGTGTACGCTGCGTCCTGAAACATGTAATAAACACAACTTAGAGAGCATAGGGCACTTCCACTCATGGGCGTAGAAATCGGGAAACCTAAAAATCAACAAGACACAGGCACCCCAAAGTTTAGGGCTGCTCTGTTTCCAAGAACCTCCACTTCGGTACACCTTAAATATCCCAGGAAAGAGAAAAATGGATAAAGAAGTTGTGGTACTTATGCACAATGGAATATCACTCAGCCATGAAATCAGTGTCATAAGGCTAGTAGCAGCATGATGAGTGGATTTAGGGACGATGACTCTAAGTGAAGTAAGTCACACAGAAAAGGACACTTATCCTAAGATATCACTTATAGAGGGAATGTCAAAATCGCTACACCTGAACTGAATTCCAAAACACAACAGAGTCACACATTTAGAAAACACACTATGGCTGCTTAACGGGAAAGGTGAGGTGGGGCGATGCATAAAACAAGGGTTTGAAATTAGCTCAGATACCGTTCCACAAGCCAAATATGTAATAGACAAGACCTACTCCCTGCTCAGTGAACTGGACTCAACACCCCCTATTCACCACCCAAGAATATATCTGACTAGGAAGAGTCTTAAAACCTATGTATTGATATCTCTCTGGAAGTGAATCAAGAGGGTGTAAAGCGGCATAAACACAGCAAGGAAAAGAAGCTAAACCCCCTTATAAAAATTGACTACTTAAAAAAAAAACCCATAAAACAAAGACAGTGAAAGAGAGAGAAATTCTTACAAAATCCGTTCAGGGGCTCTGATGCAACCTGGATTGACCATATCTAGACCCACAGCTGGATGAGACATAAGGCTGGACACTCTTGGGGCTCAGAGGATTGGTGAGGTTGGGCGAGCAAACGCAGACCCTTTGAAGTAATACTGCGTGGTACCCATCCCATGGGTCCCAAATCTCCAGGTGCAACGGCATCTTCCTACATCGAAAACATGCATGGGAAACCCAGAAGATGGTACACCGTGTGATCGGGAAAGGTTTCTAAAACGCACCTCATTTCTCCTCTCCTTGTGCTCGGGTTCGCCATTCCAGCCGCTTCACTAACAATCTCCCTACTTGGAGAATCAGCACCGTTGACCTCCTGTTTCGTACAGGTCGCAATTTGTCCTGAGGATGAACGGGAAGAGGGGGAACCAATGAGAGACTAGCTCTAGGTGTTGGGACAGGCACAGGTCACTCTATTTTCCCATCAGGAAGAAGAATGAACCACAGGCTCAGCCTGCCCCCCGGAACCAGAATAGGGCCTGAAGCAATCCTGCGCTTTTGCGGCCAGCTCCCAAAAAAGCGAGTTGACAAATGGAGCTCAGGGGCACTGCAATTCACAAACCTGCAGAGTTGTAAATGATAACTCTCGTCCACAAATATATTGAGGGAAGGCAACGAAGAGGATTTGAAAGCAAGGCAGAATTGCAGGAAACCGGTTTCAGGAGGTAGATTCCACTCGCCTTGAAAGCACATGAAAAGCGGCAAAGCGTTGACAATGATGCCCTTGGCCAAAAAGGGCGTATGCGTTTTTTCCTGAATATATTCAGGAAAAAACGCATACGCCCTTTTTGGCCAACCAAGCAAGCCGGAAATGCAAATCGGCGCTACAAAGAAGTCTGGCTTGCCAGCGGTCAAAAGGGCCATGCTGAAAAAAGTGTAAAAACCGGAAATGCAGGACAGGCCATGGAGACATGGGAGCCTTGCTACGCTGATGGGCGGGGTGGAAATTGCCAACAGCCACTCTGGAGAAGTGTACGCTGCGTCCGGAAACATGTAATAAACACAACTTAGAGAGCATAGGGCACTTCCACTCATGGGCGTAGAAATCGGGAAACCTAAAAATCAACAAGACACAGGCACCCCAAAGTTTAGGGCTGCTCTGTTTCCAAGAACTTCCACTTCGGTACACCTTAAATATCCCAGGAAAGAGAAAAATGGATAAAGAAGTTGTGGTACTTATGCACAATGGAATATCACTCAGCCATGAAATCAGTGTCATAAGGCTAGTAGCAGCATGATGAGTGGATTTAGGGACGATGACTCTAAGTGAAGTAAGTCACACAGAAAAGGACACTTATCCTAAGATATCACTTATAGAGGGAATGTCAAAATCGCTACACCTGAACTGAATTCCAAAACACAACAGAGTCACACATTTAGAAAACACACTATGGCTGCTTAACGGGAAAGGTGAGGTGGGGCGATGCATAAAACAAGGGTTTGAAATTAGCTCAGATACCGTTCCACAAGCCAAATATGTAATAGACAAGACCTACTCCCTGCTCAGTGAACTGGACTCAACACCCCCTATTCACCACCCAAGAATATATCTGACTAGGAAGAGTCTTAAAACCTATGTATTGATATCTCTCTGGAAGTGAATCAAGAGGGTGTAAAGCGGCATAAACACAGCAAGGAAAAGAAGCTAAACCCCCTTATAAAAATTGACTACTTAAAAAAAAAACCCATAAAACAAAGACAGTGAAAGAGAGAGAAATTCTTACAAAATCCGTTCAGGGGCTCTGATGCAACCTGGATTGACCATATCTAGACCCACAGCTGGATGAGACATAAGGCTGCACACTCTTGGGGCTCAGAGGATTGGTGAGGTTGGGCGAGCAAACGCAGACCCTTTGAAGTAATACTGCGTGGTACCCATCCCATGGGTCCCAAATCTCCAGGTGCAACGGCATCTTCCTACATCGAAAACATGCATGGGAAACCCAGAAGATGGTACAATGTGTGATCGGGAAAGGTTTCTAAAACGCACCTCATTTCTCCTCTCCTTGTGCTCGGGTTCGCCATTCCAGCCGCTTTACTAACAATCTCCCTACTTGGAGAATCAGCACCGTTAACCTCCTGTTTCGTACAGGTTGCAATTTGTCCTGAGGATGAACGGGAAGAGGGGGAACCAATGAGAGACTAGCTCTAGATGTTGGGACAGGCACAGGTCACTCTATTTTCCCATCAGGAAGAAGAATGAACCACAGGCTCAGCCTATCCCCCCGGAACCAGAATAGGGCCTGAAGCAATCCTGCGCTTTTGCGGCCAGCTCCCAAAAAAGCGAGTTGACAAATGGAGCTCAGGGGCACTGCAATTCACAAACCTGCAGAGTTGTAAATGATAACTCTCGTCCACAAATATATTGAGGGAAGGCAACGAAGAGGATTTGAAAGCAAGGCAGAATTGCAGGAAACCGGTTTCAGGATGTAGATTCGACTCGCCTTGAAAGCACATGAAAAGCGGCAAAGCGTTGACAATGATGCCCTTGGCCAAAAAGGGCGTATGCGTTTTTTCCTGAATATATTCAGGAAAAAACGCATACGCCCTTTTTGGCCAACCAAGCAAGCCGGAAATGCAAATCGGCGCTACAAAGAAGTCTGGCTTGCCAGCGGTCAAAAGGGCCATGCTGAAAAAAGTGTAAAAACCGGAAATGCAGGACAGGCCATGGAGACATGGGAGCCTTGCTACGCTGATGGGCGGGGTGGAAATTGCCAACAGCCACTCTGGAGAAGTGTACGCTGCGTCCTGAAACATGTAATAAACACAACTTAGAGAGCATAGGGCACTTCCACTCATGGGCGTAGAAATCGGGAAACCTAAAAATCAACAAGACACAGGCACCCCAAAGTTTAGGGCTGCTCTGTTTCCAAGAACCTCCACTTCGGTACACCTTAAATATCCCAGGAAAGAGAAAAATGGATAAAGAAGTTGTGGTACTTATGCACAATGGAATATCACTCAGCCATGAAATCAGTGTCATAAGGCTAGTAGCAGCATGATGAGTGGATTTAGGGACGATGACTCTAAGTGAAGTAAGTCACACAGAAAAGGACACTTATCCTAAGATATCACTTATAGAGGGAATGTCAAAATCGCTACACCTGAACTGAATTCCAAAACACAACAGAGTCACACATTTAGAAAACACACTATGGCTGCTTAACGGGAAAGGTGAGGTGGGGCGATGCATAAAACAAGGGTTTGAAATTAGCTCAGATACCGTTCCACAAGCCAAATATGTAATAGACAAGACCTACTCCCTGCTCAGTGAACTGGACTCAACACCCCCTGTTCACCACCCAAGAATATATCTGACTAGGAAGAGTCTTAAAACCTATGTATTGATATCTCTCTGGAAGTGAATCAAGAGGGTGTAAAGCGGCATAAACACAGCAAGGAAAAGAAGCTAAACCCCCTTATAAAAATTGACTACTTAAAAAAAAAACCCATAAAACAAAGACAGTGAAAGAGAGAGAAATTCTTACAAAATCCGTTCAGGGGCTCTGATGCAACCTGGATTGACCATATCTAGACCCACAGCTGGATGAGACATAAGGCTGGACACTCTTGGGGCTCAGAGGATTGGTGAGGTTGGGCGAGCAAACGCAGACCCTTTGAAGTAATACTGCGTGGTACCCATCCCATGGGTCCCAAATCTCCAGGTGCAACGGCATCTTCCTACATCGAAAACATGCATGGGAAACCCAGAAGATGGTACAATGTGTGATCGGGAAAGGTTTCTAAAACGCACCTCATTTCTCCTCTCCTTGTGCTCGGGTTCGCCATTCCAGCCGCTTTACTAACAATCTCCCTACTTGGAGAATCAGCACCGTTAACCTCCTGTTTCGTACAGGTTGCAATTTGTCCTGAGGATGAACGGGAAGAGGGGGAACCAATGAGAGACTAGCTCTAGATGTTGGGACAGGCACAGGTCACTCTATTTTCCCATCAGGAAGAAGAATGAACCACAGGCTCAGCCTATCCCCCCGGAACCAGAATAGGGCCTGAAGCAATCCTGCGCTTTTGCGGCCAGCTCCCAAAAAAGCGAGTTGACAAATGGAGCTCAGGGGCACTGCAATTCACAAACCTGCAGAGTTGTAAATGATAACTCTCGTCCACAAATATATTGAGGGAAGGCAACGAAGAGGATTTGAAAGCAAGGCAGAATTGCAGGAAACCGGTTTCAGGAGGTAGATTCCACTCGCCTTGAAAGCACATGAAAAGCGGCAAAGCGTTGACAATGATGCCCTTGGCCAAAAAGGGCGTATGCGTTTTTTCCTGAATATATTCAGGAAAAAACGCATACGCCCTTTTTGGCCAACCAAGCAAGCCGGAAATGCAAATCGGCGCTACAAAGAAGTCTGGCTTGCCAGCGGTCAAAAGGGCCATGCTGAAAAAAGTGTAAAAACCGGAAATGCAGGACAGGCCATGGAGACATGGGAGCCTTGCTACGCTGATGGGCGGGGTGGAAATTGCCAACAGCCACTCTGGAGAAGTGTACGCTGCGTCCTGAAACATGTAATAAACACAACTTAGAGAGCATAGGGCACTTCCACTCATGGGCGTAGAAATCGGGAAACCTAAAAATCAACAAGACACAGGCACCCCAAAGTTTAGGGCTGCTCTGTTTCCAAGAACCTCCACTTCGGTACACCTTAAATATCCCAGGAAAGAGAAAAATGGATAAAGAAGTTGTGGTACTTATGCACAATGGAATATCACTCAGCCATGAAATCAGTGTCATAAGGCTAGTAGCAGCATGATGAGTGGATTTAGGGACGATGACTCTAAGTGAAGTAAGTCACACAGAAAAGGACACTTATCCTAAGATATCACTTATAGAGGGAATGTCAAAATCGCTACACCTGAACTGAATTCCAAAACACAACAGAGTCACACATTTAGAAAACACACTATGGCTGCTTAACGGGAAAGCTGAGGTGGGGCGATGCATAAAACAAGGGTTTGAAATTAGTTCAGATACCGTTCCACAAGCCAAATATGTAATAGACAAGACCTACTCCCTGCTCAGTGAACTGGACTCAACACCCCCTATTCACCGCCCAAGAATATATCTGACTAGGAAGAGTCTTAAAACCTATTTATTGATATCTCTCTGGAATTGAATCAAGAGGGTGTAAAGCGGCATAAACACAGCAGGGAAAAGCAGCTAAATCCCGTTATAAAAATAAGCTACTTAAAAAAAAAAACCCATAAAACAAAGACAGTGAAAGAGAGAGAAATTCTTACAAAATCCGTTCAGGGGCTCTGATGCAACCTGGATTGACCATATCTAGACCCACAGCTGGATGAGACATAAGGCTGGACACTCTTGGGGCTGAGAGGATTGGTGAGGTTGGGTGAGCAAACGCAGACCCTTTAAAGTAATACTGCGTGGTACCCATGCCATGGGTCCCAAATCTCCAGGTTCAAGGGCATCTTCCTACATCGAAAACATGCCTGGGAAACCCAGAAGATGGTACACCGTGTGATCGGGAAAGGTTTCTAAAACGCACCTCATTTCTCCTCTCCTTGTGCTCGGGTTCGCCATTCCAGCCGCTTCACTAACAATCTCCCTACGTGGAGAATCAGCACCGTTGACCTCCTGTTTCGTACAGGTCGCAATTTGTCCCGAGGATGAACGGGAAGAGGGGGAACCAATGAGAGACTAGCTCTAGGTGTTGGGACAGGCACAGGTCACTCTATTTTCCCATCAGGAAGAAGAATGAACCACAGGCTCAGCCTGCCCCCCGGAACCAGAATAGGGCCTGAAGCAATCCTGCGCTTTTGCGGCCAGCTCCCAAAAAAGCGAGTTGACAAATGGAGCTCAGGGGCACTGCAATTCACAAACCTGCAGAGTTGTAAATGATAACTCTCGTCCACAAATATATTGAGGGAAGGCAACGAAGAGGATTTGAAAGCAAGGCAGAATTGCAGGAAACCGGTTTCAGGAGGTAGATTCGACTCGCCTTGAAAGCACATGAAAAGCGGCAAAGCGTTGACAATGATGCCCTTGGCCAAAAAGGGCGTATGCGTTTTTTCCTGAATATATTCAGGAAAAAACGCATACGCCCTTTTTGGCCAACCAAGCAAGCCGGAAATGCAAATCGGCGCTACAAAGAAGTCTGGCTTGCCAGCGGTCAAAAGGGCCATGCTGAAAAAAGTGTAAAAACCGGAAATGCAGGACAGGCCATGGAGACATGGGAGCCTTGCTACGCTGATGGGCGGGGTGGAAATTGCCAACAGCCACTCTGGAGAAGTGTACGCTGCGTCCTGAAACATGTAATAAACACAACTTAGAGAGCATAGGGCACTTCCACTCATGGGCGTAGAAATCGGGAAACCTAAAAATCAACAAGACACAGGCACCCCAAAGTTTAGGGCTGCTCTGTTTCCAAGAACCTCCACTTCGGTACACCTTAAATATCCCAGGAAAGAGAAAAATGGATAAAGAAGTTGTGGTACTTATGCACAATGGAATATCACTCAGCCATGAAATCAGTGTCATAAGGCTAGTAGCAGCATGATGAGTGGATTTAGGGACGATGACTCTAAGTGAAGTAAGTCACACAGAAAAGGACACTTATCCTAAGATATCACTTATAGAGGGAATGTCAAAATCGCTACACCTGAACTGAATTCCAAAACACAACAGAGTCACACATTTAGAAAACACACTATGGCTGCTTAACGGGAAAGGTGAGGTGGGGCGATGCATAAAACAAGGGTTTGAAATTAGCTCAGATACCGTTCCACAAGCCAAATATGTAATAGACAAGACCTACTCCCTGCTCAGTGAACTGGACTCAACACCCCCTATTCACCACCCAAGAATATATCTGACTAGGAAGAGTCTTAAAACCTATGTATTGATATCTCTCTGGAAGTGAATCAAGAGGGTGTAAAGCGGCATAAACACAGCAAGGAAAAGAAGCTAAACCCCCTTATAAAAATTGACTACTTAAAAAAAACCCCATAAAACAAAGACAGTGAAAGAGAGAGAAATTCTTACAAAATCCGTTCAGGGGCTCTGATGCAACCTGGATTGACCATATCTAGACCCACAGCTGGATGAGACATAAGGCTGGACACTCTTGGGGCTGAGAGGATTGGTGAGGTTGGGTGAGCAAACGCAGACCCTTTAAAGTAATACTGCGTGGTACCCATGCCATGGGTCCCAAATCTCCAGGTTCAAGGGCATCTTCCTACATCGAAAACATGCCTGGGAAACCCAGAAGATGGTACACCGTGTGATCGGGAAAGGTTTCTAAAACGCACCTCATTTCTCCTCTCCTTGTGCTCGGGTTCGCCATTCCAGCCGCTTCACTAACAATCTCCCTACGTGGAGAATCAGCACCGTTGACCTCCTGTTTCGTACAGGTCGCAATTTGTCCCGAGGATGAACGGGAAGAGGGGGAACCAATGAGAGACTAGCTCTAGGTGTTGGGACAGGCACAGGTCACTCTATTTTCCCATCAGGAAGAAGAATGAACCACAGGCTCAGCCTGCCCCCCGGAACCAGAATAGGGCCTGAAGCAATCCTGCGCTTTTGCGGCCAGCTCCCAAAAAAGCGAGTTGACAAATGGAGCTCAGGGGCACTGCAATTCACAAACCTGCAGAGTTGTAAATGATAACTCTCGTCCACAAATATATTGAGGGAAGGCAACGAAGAGGATTTGAAAGCAAGGCAGAATTGCAGGAAACCGGTTTCAGGAGGTAGATTCGACTCGCCTTGAAAGCACATGAAAAGCGGCAAAGCGTTGACAATGATGCCCTTGGCCAAAAAGGGCGTATGCGTTTTTTCCTGAATATATTCAGGAAAAAACGCATACGCCCTTTTTGGCCAACCAAGCAAGCCGGAAATGCAAATCGGCGCTACAAAGAAGTCTGGCTTGCCAGCGGTCAAAAGGGCCATGCTGAAAAAAGTGTAAAAACCGGAAATGCAGGACAGGCCATGGAGACATGGGAGCCTTGCTACGCTGATGGGCGGGGTGGAAATTGCCAACAGCCACTCTGGAGAAGTGTATGCTGCGTCCTGAAACATGTAATAAACACAACTTAGAGAGCATAGGGCACTTCCACTCATGGGCGTAGAAATCGGGAAACCTAAAAATCAACAAGACACAGGCACCCCAAAGTTTAGGGCTGCTCTGTTTCCAAGAACCTCCACTTCGGTACACCTTAAATATCCCAGGAAAGAGAAAAATGGATAAAGAAGTTGTGGTACTTATGCACAATGGAATATCACTCAGCCATGAAATCAGTGTCATAAGGTTAGTAGCAGCATGATGAGTGGATTTAGGGACGATGACTCTAAGTGAAGTAAGTCACACAGAAAAGGACACTTATCCTAAGATATCACTTATAGAGGGAATGTCAAAATCGCTACACCTGAACTGAATTCCAAAACACAACAGAGTCACACATTTAGAAAACACACTATGGCTGCTTAAAGGGAAAGGTGAGGTGGGGCGATGCATAAAACAAGGGTTTGAAATTAGCTCAGATACCGTTCCACAAGCTAAATATGTAATAGACAAGACCTACTCCCTGCTCAGTGAACTGGACTCAACACCCCCTATTCACCACCCAAGAATATATCTGACTAGGAAGAGTCTTAAAACCTATGTATTTATATCTCTCTGGAAGTGAATCAAGAGGGTGTAAAGCGGCATAAACACAGCAGGGAAAAGCAGCTAAATCCCGTTATAAAAATAAGCTACTTAAAAAAAAAAACCCATAAAACAAAGACAGTGAAAGAGAGAGAAATTCTTACAAAATCCGTTCAGGGGCTCTGATGCAACCTGGATTGACCATATCTAGACCCACAGCTGGATGAGACATAAGGCTGGACACTCTTGGGGCTGAGAGGATTGGTGAGGTTGGGTGAGCAAACGCAGACCCTTTAAAGTAATACTGCGTGGTACCCATGCCATGGGTCCCAAATCTCCAGGTTCAAGGGCATCTTCCTACATCGAAAACATGCCTGGGAAACCCAGAAGATGGTACACCGTGTGATCGGGAAAGGTTTCTAAAACGCACCTCATTTCTCCTCTCCTTGTGCTCGGGTTCGCCATTCCAGCCGCTTCACTAACAATCTCCCTACGTGGAGAATCAGCACCGTTGACCTCCTGTTTCGTACAGGTCGCAATTTGTCCCGAGGATGAACGGGAAGAGGGGGAACCAATGAGAGACTAGCTCTAGGTGTTGGGACAGGCACAGGTCACCCTATTTTCCCATCAGGAAGAAGAATGAACCACAGGCTCAGCCTGCCCCCCGGAACCAGAATAAGGCCTGAAGCAATCCTGCGCTTTTGCGGCCAGCTCCCAAAAAAGCGAGTTGACAAATGGAGCTCAGGGGCACTGCAATTCACAAACCTGCAGAGTTGTAAATGATAACTCTCGTCCACAAATATATTGAGGGAAGGCAACAAAGAGGATTTGAAAGCAAGGCAGAATTGCAGGAAACCGGTTTCAGGAGGTAGATTCGACTCGCCTTGAAAGCACATGAAAAGCGGCAAAGCGTTGACAATGATGCCCTTGGCCAAAAAGGGCGTATGCGTTTTTTCCTGAATATATTCAGGAAAAAACGCATACGCCCTTTTTGGCCAACCAAGCAAGCCGGAAAGGCAAATCGGCGCTACAAAGAAGTCTGGCTTGCCAGAGGTCAAAAGGGCCATGCTGAAAAAAGTGTAAAAACCGGAAATGCAGGACAGGCCATGGAGACATGGGAGCCTTGCTACGCTGATGGGCGGGATGGAAATTGCCAACAGCCACTCTGGAGAAGTGTACGCTGCGTCCTGAAACATGGAATAAACACAGCTTAGAGAGCATAGGGCACTTCCACTCATGGGCGTAGAAATCGGGAAACCTAAAAATCAACAAGACACAGGCACCCCAAAGTTTAGGGCTGCTCTGTTTCCAAGAACCTCCACTTCGGTACACCTTAAATATCCCAGGAAAGAGAAAAATGGATAAAGAAGTTGTGGTACTTATGCACAATGGAATATCACTCAGCCATAAATCAGTGTCATAAGGCTAGTAGCAGCATGATGAGTGGATTTAGGGACGATGACTCTAAGTGAAGTAAGTCACACAGAAAAGGACACTTATCCTAAGATATCACTTATAGAGGGAATGTCAAAATCGCTACACCTGAACTGAATTCCAAAACACAACAGAGTCACACATTTAGAAAACACACTATGGCTGCTTAACGGGAAAGGTGAGGTGGGGCGATGCATAAAACAAGGGTTTGAAATTAGCTCAGATACCGTTCCACAAGCCAAATATGTAATAGACAAGACCTACTCCCTGCTCAGTGAACTGGACTCAACACCCCCTATTCACCACCCAAGAATATATCTGACTAGGAAGAGTCTTAAAACCTATGTATTGATATCTCTCTGGAAGTGAATCAAGAGGGTGTAAAGCGGCATAAACACAGCAAGGAAAAGAAGCTAAACCCCCTTATAAAAATTGACTACTTAAAAAAAAAAACCCATAAAACAAAGACAGTGAAAGAGAGAGAAATTCTTACAAAATCCGTTCAGGGGCTCTGATGCAACCTGGATTGACCATATCTAGACCCACAGCTGGATGAGACATAAGGCTGGACACTCTTGGGGCTCAGAGGATTGGTGAGGTTGGGCGAGCAAACGCAGACCCTTTGAAGTAATACTGCGTGGTACCCATCCCATGGGTCCCAAATCTCCAGGTGCAACGGCATCTTCCTACATCGAAAACATGCATGGGAAACCCAGAAGATGGTACAATGTGTGATCGGGAAAGGTTTCTAAAACGCACCTCATTTCTCCTCTCCTTGTGCTCGGGTTCGCCATTCCAGCCGCTTTACTAACAATCTCCCTACTTGGAGAATCAGCACCGTTAACCTCCTGTTTCGTACAGGTTGCAATTTGTCCTGAGGATGAACGGGAAGAGGGGGAACCAATGAGAGACTAGCTCTAGATGTTGGGACAGGCACAGGTCACTCTATTTTCCCATCAGGAAGAAGAATGAACCACAGGCTCAGCCTACCCCCCCGGAACCAGAATAGGGCCTGAAGCAATCCTGCGCTTTTGCGGCCAGCTCCCAAAAAAGCGAGTTGACAAATGGAGCTCAGGGGCACTGCAATTCACAAACCTGCAGAGTTGTAAATGATAACTCTCGTCCACAAATATACTGAGGGAAGGCAACGAAGAGGATTTGAAAGCAAGGCAGAATTGCAGGAAACCGGTTTCAGGATGTAGATTCGACTCGCCTTGAAAGCACATGAAAAGCGGCAAAGCGTTGACAATGATGCCCTTGGCCAAAAAGGGCGTATGCGTTTTTTCCTGAATATATTCAGGAAAAAACGCATACGCCCTTTTTGGCCAACCAAGCAAGCCGGAAAGGCAAATCGGCGCTACAAAGAAGTCTGGCTTGCCAGAGGTCAAAAGGGCCATGCTGAAAAAAGTGTAAAAACCGGAAATGCAGGACAGGCCATGGAGACATGGGAGCCTTGCTACGCTGATGGGCGGGATGGAAATTGCCAACAGCCACTCTGGAGAAGTGTACGCTGCGTCCTGAAACATGGAATAAACACAGCTTAGAGAGCATAGGGCACTTCCACTCATGGGCGTAGAAATCGGGAAACCTAAAAATCAACAAGACACAGGCACCCCAAAGTTTAGGGCTGCTCTGTTTCCAAGAACCTCCACTTCGGTACACCTTAAATATCCCAGGAAAGAGAAAAATGGATAAAGAAGTTGTGGTACTTATGCACAATGGAATATCACTCAGCCATAAATCAGTGTCATAAGGCTAGTAGCAGCATGATGAGTGGATTTAGGGACGATGACTCTAAGTGAAGTAAGTCACACAGAAAAGGACACTTATCCTAAGATATCACTTATAGAGGGAATGTCAAAATCGCTACACCTGAACTGAATTCCAAAACACAACAGAGTCACACATTTAGAAAACACACTATGGCTGCTTAACGGGAAAGGTGAGGTGGGGCGATGCATAAAACAAGGGTTTGAAATTAGCTCAGATAGCGTTCCACAAGCCAAATATGTAATAGACAAGACGTACTCCCTGCTCAGTGAACTGGACTCAACACCCCCTATTCACCACCGAAGAATATATCTGACTAGGAAGAGTCTTAAAACCTATGTATTGATATCTCTCTGGAAGTGAACCAAGAGGGTGTAAAGCGGCATAAACACAGCAAGGAAATGAAGCTAAACCCCCTTATAAAAATTGACTACTTAAAAAAAAAAACCCATAAAACAAAGACAGTGAAAGAGAGAGAAATTCTTACAAAATCCGTTCAGGGGCTCTGATGCAACCTGGATTGACCATATCTAGACCCACAGCTGGATGAGACATAAGGCTGGACACTCTTGGGGCTGAGAGGATTGGTGAGGTTGGGTGAGCAAACGCAGACCCTTTAAAGTAATACTGCGTGGTACCCATGCCATGGGTCCCAAATCTCCAGGTTCAAGGGCATCTTCCTACATCGAAAACATGCCTGGGAAACCCAGAAGATGGTACAACGTGTGATCGGGAAAGGTTTCTAAAACGCACCTCATTTCTCCTCTCCTTGTGCTCGGGTTCGCCATTCCAGCCGCTTCACTAACAATCTCCCTACGTGGAGAATCAGCACCGTTGACCTCCTGTTTCGTACAGGTCGCAATTTGTCCCGAGGATGAACGGGAAGAGGGGGAACCAATTAGAGACTAGCTCTAGGTGTTGGGACAGGCACAGGTCACCCTATTTTCCCATCAGGAAGAAGAATGAACCACAGGCTCAGCCTGCCCCCCGGAACCAGTATAAGGCCTGAAGCAATCCTGCGCTTTTGCGGCCAGCTCCCAAAAAAGCGAGTTGACAAATGGAGCTCAGGGGCACTGCAATTCACAAACCTGCAGAGTTGTAAATGATAACTCTCGTCCACAAATATATTGAGGGAAGGCAACAAAGAGGATTTGAAAGCAAGGCAGAATTGCAGGAAACCGGTTTCAGGAGGTAGATTCGACTCGCCTTGAAAGCACATGAAAAGCGGCAAAGCGTTGACAATGATGCCCTTGGCCAAAAAGGGCGTATGCGTTTTTTCCTGAATATATTCAGGAAAAAACGCATACGCCCTTTTTGGCCAACCAAGCAAGCCGGAAAGGCAAATCGGCGCTACAAAGAAGTCTGGCTTGCCAGAGGTCAAAAGGGCCATGCTGAAAAAAGTGTAAAAACCGGAAATGCAGGACAGGCCATGGAGACATGGGAGCCTTGCTACGCTGATGGGCGGGATGGAAATTGCCAACAGCCACTCTGGAGAAGTGTACGCTGCGTCCTGAAACATGGAATAAACACAGCTTAGAGAGCATAGGGCACTTCCACTCATGGGCGTAGAAATCGGGAAACCTAAAAATCAACAAGACACAGGCACCCCAAAGTTTAGGGCTGCTCTGTTTCCAAGAACCTCCACTTCGGTACACCTTAAATATCCCAGGAAAGAGAAAAATGGATAAAGAAGTTGTGGTACTTATGCACAATGGAATATCACTCAGCCATAAATCAGTGTCATAAGGCTAGTAGCAGCATGATGAGTGGATTTAGGGACGATGACTCTAAGTGAAGTAAGTCACACAGAAAAGGACACTTATCCTAAGATATCACTTATAGAGGGAATGTCAAAATCGCTACACCTGAACTGAATTCCAAAACACAACAGAGTCACACATTTAGAAAACACACTATGGCTGCTTAACGGGAAAGGTGAGGTGGGGCGATGCATAAAACAAGGGTTTGAAATTAGCTCAGATACCGTTCCACAAGCCAAATATGTAATAGACAAGACCTACTCCCTGCTCAGTGAACTGGACTCAACACCCCCTATTCACCACCCAAGAATATATCTGACTAGGAAGAGTCTTAAAACCTATGTATTGATATCTCTCTGGAAGTGAATCAAGAGGGTGTAAAGCGGCATAAACACAGCAAGGAAAAGAAGCTAAACCCCCTTATAAAAATTGACTACTTAAAAAAAAAACCCATAAAACAAAGACAGTGAAAGAGAGAGAAATTCTTACAAAATCCGTTCAGGGGCTCTGATGCAACCTGGATTGACCATATCTAGACCCACAGCTGGATGAGACATAAGGCTGGACACTCTTGGGGCTCAGAGGATTGGTGAGGTTGGGCGAGCAAACGCAGACCCTTTGAAGTAATACTGCGTGGTACCCATCCCATGGGTCCCAAATCTCCAGGTGCAACGGCATCTTCCTACATCGAAAACATGCATGGGAAACCCAGAAGATGGTACAATGTGTGATCGGGAAAGGTTTCTAAAACGCACCTCATTTCTCCTCTCCTTGTGCTCGGGTTCGCCATTCCAGCCGCTTTACTAACAATCTCCCTACTTGGAGAATCAGCACCGTTAACCTCCTGTTTCGTACAGGTTGCAATTTGTCCTGAGGATGAACGGGAAGAGGGGGAACCAATGAGAGACTAGCTCTAGATGTTGGGACAGGCACAGGTCACTCTATTTTCCCATCAGGAAGAAGAATGAACCACAGGCTCAGCCTACCCCCCCGGAACCAGAATAGGGCCTGAAGCAATCCTGCGCTTTTGCGGCCAGCTCCCAAAAAAGCGAGTTGACAAATGGAGCTCAGGGGCACTGCAATTCACAAACCTGCAGAGTTGTAAATGATAACTCTCGTCCACAAATATATTGAGGGAAGGCAACGAAGAGGATTTGAAAGCAAGGCAGAATTGCAGGAAACCGGTTTCAGGAGGTAGATTCGACTCGCCTTGAAAGCACATGAAAAGCGGCAAAGCGTTGACAATGATGCCCTTGGCCAAAAAGGGCGTATGCGTTTTCTCCTGAATATATTCAGGAAAAAACGCATACGCCCTTTTTGGCCAACCAAGCAAGCCGGAAAGGCAAATCGGCGCTACAAAGAAGTCTGGCTTGCCAGAGGTCAAAAGGGCCATGCTGAAAAAAGTGTAAAAACCGGAAATGCAGGACAGGCCATGGAGACATGGGAGCCTTGCTACGCTGATGGGCGGGATGGAAATTGCCAACAGCCACTCTGGAGAAGTGTACGCTGCGTCCTGAAACATGGAATAAACACAGCTTAGAGAGCATAGGGCACTTCCACTCATGGGCGTAGAAATCGGGAAACCTAAAAATCAACAAGACACAGGCACCCCAAAGTTTAGGGCTGCTCTGTTTCCAAGAACCTCCACTTCGGTACACCTTAAATATCCCAGGAAAGAGAAAAATGGATAAAGAAGTTGTGGTACTTATGCACAATGGAATATCACTCAGCCATAAATCAGTGTCATAAGGCTAGTAGCAGCATGATGAGTGGATTTAGGGACGATGACTCTAAGTGAAGTAAGTCACACAGAAAAGGACACTTATCCTAAAATATCACTTATAGAGGGAATGTCAAAATCGCTACACCTGAACTGAATTCCAAAACACAACAGAGTCACACATTTAGAAAACACACTATGGCTGCTTAAAGGGAAAGGTGAGGTGGGGCGATGCATAAAACAAGGGTTTGAAATTAGCTCAGATACCGTTCCACAAGCCAAATATGTAATAGACAAGACCTACTCCCTGCTCAGTGAACTGGACTCAACACCCCCTATTCACCACCCAAGAATATATCTGACTAGGAAGAGTCTTAAAACCTATGTATTGATATCTCTCTGGAAGTGAATCAAGAGGGTGTAAAGCGGCATAAACACAGCAAGGAAAAGAAGCTAAACCCCCTTATAAAAATTGACTACTTAAAAAAAAAAACCCATAAAACAAAGACAGTGAAAGAGAGAGAAATTCTTACAAAATCCGTTCAGGGGCTCTGATGCAACCTGGATTGACCATATCTAGACCCACAGCTGGATGAGACATAAGGCTGGACACTCTTGGGGCTGAGAGGATTGGTGAGGTTGGGTGAGCAAACGCAGACCCTTTAAAGTAATACTGCGTGGTACCCATGCCATGGGTCCCAAATCTCCAGGTTCAAGGGCATCTTCCTACATCGAAAACATGCCTGGGAAACCCAGAAGATGGTACACCGTGTGATCGGGAAAGGTTTCTAAAACGCACCTCATTTCTCCTCTCCTTGTGCTCGGGTTCGCCATTCCAGCCGCTTCACTAACAATCTCCCTACTTGGAGAATCAGCACCGTTGACCTCCTGTTTCGTACAGGTCGCAATTTGTCCTGAGGATGAACGGGAAGAGGGGGAACCAATGAGAGACTAGCTCTAGGTGTTGGGACAGGCACAGGTCACTCTATTTTCCCATCAGGAAGAAGAATGAACCACAGGCTCAGCCTGCCCCCCGGAACCAGAATAGGGCCTGAAGCAATCCTGCGCTTTTGCGGCCAGCTCCCAAAAAAGCGAGTTGACAAATGGAGCTCAGGGGCACTGCAATTCACAAACCTGCAGAGTTGTAAATGATAACTCTCGTCCACAAATATATTGAGGGAAGGCAACGAAGAGGATTTGAAAGCAAGGCAGAATTGCAGGAAACCGGTTTCAGGAGGTAGATTCCACTCGCCTTGAAAGCACATGAAAAGCGGCAAAGCGTTGACAATGATGCCCTTGGCCAAAAAGGGCGTATGCGTTTTTTCCTGAATATATTCAGGAAAAAACGCATACGCCCTTTTTGGCCAACCAAGCAAGCCGGAAATGCAAATCGGCGCTACAAAGAAGTCTGGCTTGCCAGCGGTCAAAAGGGCCATGCTGAAAAAAGTGTAAAAACCGGAAATGCAGGACAGGCCATGGAGACATGGGAGCCTTGCTACGCTGATGGGCGGGGTGGAAATTGCCAACAGCCACTCTGGAGAAGTGTACGCTGCGTCCGGAAACATGTAATAAACACAACTTAGAGAGCATAGGGCACTTCCACTCATGGGCGTAGAAATCGGGAAACCTAAAAATCAACAAGACACAGGCACCCCAAAGTTTAGGGCTGCTCTGTTTCCAAGAACCTCCACTTCGGTACACCTTAAATATCCCAGGAAAGAGAAAAATGGATAAAGAAGTTGTGGTACTTATGCACAATGGAATATCACTCAGCCATGAAATCAGTGTCATAAGGCTAGTAGCAGCATGATGAGTGGATTTAGGGACGATGACTCTAAGTGAAGTAAGTCACACAGAAAAGGACACTTATCCTAAGATATCACTTATAGAGGGAATGTCAAAATCGCTACACCTGAACTGAATTCCAAAACACAACAGAGTCACACATTTAGAAAACACACTATGGCTGCTTAACGGGAAAGGTGAGGTGGGGCGATGCATAAAACAAGGGTTTGAAATTAGCTCAGATACCGTTCCACAAGCCAAATATGTAATAGACAAGACCTACTCCCTGCTCAGTGAACTGGACTCAACACCCCCTATTCACCACCCAAGAATATATCTGACTAGGAAGAGTCTTAAAACCTATGTATTGATATCTCTCTGGAAGTGAATCAAGAGGGTGTAAAGCGGCATAAACACAGCAAGGAAAAGAAGCTAAACCCCCTTATAAAAATTGACTACTTAAAAAAAAAACCCATAAAACAAAGACAGTGAAAGAGAGAGAAATTCTTACAAAATCCGTTCAGGGGCTCTGATGCAACCTGGATTGACCATATCTAGACCCACAGCTGGATGAGACATAAGGCTGGACACTCTTGGGGCTCAGAGGATTGGTGAGGTTGGGCGAGCAAACGCAGACCCTTTGAAGTAATACTGCGTGGTACCCATCCCATGGGTCCCAAATCTCCAGGTGCAACGGCATCTTCCTACATCGAAAACATGCATGGGAAACCCAGAAGATGGTACAATGTGTGATCGGGAAAGGTTTCTAAAACGCACCTCATTTCTCCTCTCCTTGTGCTCGGGTTCGCCATTCCAGCCGCTTTACTAACAATCTCCCTACTTGGAGAATCAGCACCGTTAACCTCCTGTTTCGTACAGGTTGCAATTTGTCCTGAGGATGAACGGGAAGAGGGGGAACCAATGAGAGACTAGCTCTAGATGTTGGGACAGGCACAGGTCACTCTATTTTCCCATCAGGAAGAAGAATGAACCACAGGCTCAGCCTATCCCCCCGGAACCAGAATAGGGCCTGAAGCAATCCTGCGCTTTTGCGGCCAGCTCCCAAAAAAGCGAGTTGACAAATGGAGCTCAGGGGCACTGCAATTCACAAACCTGCAGAGTTGTAAATGATAACTCTCGTCCACAAATATATTGAGGGAAGGCAACGAAGAGGATTTGAAAGCAAGGCAGAATTGCAGGAAACCGGTTTCAGGAGGTAGATTCCACTCGCCTTGAAAGCACATGAAAAGCGGCAAAGCGTTGACAATGATGCCCTTGGCCAAAAAGGGCGTATGCGTTTTTTCCTGAATATATTCAGGAAAAAACGCATACGCCCTTTTTGGCCAACCAAGCAAGCCGGAAATGCAAATCGGCGCTACAAAGAAGTCTGGCTTGCCAGCGGTCAAAAGGGCCATGCTGAAAAAAGTGTAAAAACCGGAAATGCAGGACAGGCCATGGAGACATGGGAGCCTTGCTACGCTGATGGGCGGGGTGGAAATTGCCAACAGCCACTCTGGAGAAGTGTACGCTGCGTCCTGAAACATGTAATAAACACAACTTAGAGAGCATAGGGCACTTCCACTCATGGGCGTAGAAATCGGGAAACCTAAAAATCAACAAGACACAGGCACCCCAAAGTTTAGGGCTGCTCTGTTTCCAAGAACCTCCACTTCGGTACACCTTAAATATCCCAGGAAAGAGAAAAATGGATAAAGAAGTTGTGGTACTTATGCACAATGGAATATCACTCAGCCATGAAATCAGTGTCATAAGGCTAGTAGCAGCATGATGAGTGGATTTAGGGACGATGACTCTAAGTGAAGTAAGTCACACAGAAAAGGACACTTATCCTAAGATATCACTTATAGAGGGAATGTCAAAATCGCTACACCTGAACTGAATTCCAAAACACAACAGAGTCACACATTTAGAAAACACACTATGGCTGCTTAACGGGAAAGCTGAGGTGGGGCGATGCATAAAACAAGGGTTTGAAATTAGTTCAGATACCGTTCCACAAGCCAAATATGTAATAGACAAGACCTACTCCCTGCTCAGTGAACTGGACTCAACACCCCCTATTCACCGCCCAAGAATATATCTGACTAGGAAGAGTCTTAAAACCTATTTATTGATATCTCTCTGGAATTGAATCAAGAGGGTGTAAAGCGGCATAAACACAGCAGGGAAAAGCAGCTAAATCCCGTTATAAAAATAAGCTACTTAAAAAAAAAAACCCATAAAACAAAGACAGTGAAAGAGAGAGAAATTCTTACAAAATCCGTTCAGGGGCTCTGATGCAACCTGGATTGACCATATCTAGACCCACAGCTGTATGAGACATAAGGCTGGACACTCTTGGGGCTGAGAGGATTGGTGAGGTTGGGTGAGCAAACGCAGACCCTTTAAAGTAATACTGCGTGGTACCCATGCCATGGGTCCCAAATCTCCAGGTTCAAGGGCATCTTCCTACATCGAAAACATGCCTGGGAAACCCAGAAGATGGTACACCGTGTGATCGGGAAAGGTTTCTAAAACGCACCTCATTTCTCCTCTCCTTGTGCTCGGGTTCGCCATTCCAGCCGCTTCACTAACAATCTCCCTACGTGGAGAATCAGCACCGTTGACCTCCTGTTTCGTACAGGTCGCAATTTGTCCCGAGGATGAACGGGAAGAGGGGGAACCAATGAGAGACTAGCTCTAGGTGTTGGGACAGGCACAGGTCACTCTATTTTCCCATCAGGAAGAAGAATGAACCACAGGCTCAGCCTGCCCCCCGGAACCAGAATAGGGCCTGAAGCAATCCTGCGCTTTTGCGGCCAGCTCCCAAAAAAGCGAGTTGACAAATGGAGCTCAGGGGCACTGCAATTCACAAACCTGCAGAGTTGTAAATGATAACTCTCGTCCACAAATATATTGAGGGAAGGCAACGAAGAGGATTTGAAAGCAAGGCAGAATTGCAGGAAACCGGTTTCAGGAGGTAGATTCGACTCGCCTTGAAAGCACATGAAAAGCGGCAAAGCGTTGACAATGATGCCCTTGGCCAAAAAGGGCGTATGCGTTTTTTCCTGAATATATTCAGGAAAAAACGCATACGCCCTTTTTGGCCAACCAAGCAAGCCGGAAATGCAAATCGGCGCTACAAAGAAGTCTGGCTTGCCAGCGGTCAAAAGGGCCATGCTGAAAAAAGTGTAAAAACCGGAAATGCAGGACAGGCCATGGAGACATGGGAGCCTTGCTACGCTGATGGGCGGGGTGGAAATTGCCAACAGCCACTCTGGAGAAGTGTACGCTGCGTCCTGAAACATGTAATAAACACAACTTAGAGAGCATAGGGCACTTCCACTCATGGGCGTAGAAATCGGGAAACCTAAAAATCAACAAGACACAGGCACCCCAAAGTTTAGGGCTGCTCTGTTTCCAAGAACCTCCACTTCGGTACACCTTAAATATCCCAGGAAAGAGAAAAATGGATAAAGAAGTTGTGGTACTTATGCACAATGGAATATCACTCAGCCATGAAATCAGTGTCATAAGGCTAGTAGCAGCATGATGAGTGGATTTAGGGACGATGACTCTAAGTGAAGTAAGTCACACAGAAAAGGACACTTATCCTAAGATATCACTTATAGAGGGAATGTCAAAATCGCTACACCTGAACTGAATTCCAAAACACAACAGAGTCACACATTTAGAAAACACACTATGGCTGCTTAACGGGAAAGGTGAGGTGGGGCGATGCATAAAACAAGGGTTTGAAATTAGCTCAGATACCGTTCCACAAGCCAAATATGTAATAGACAAGACCTACTCCCTGCTCAGTGAACTGGACTCAACACCCCCTATTCACCACCCAAGAATATATCTGACTAGGAAGAGTCTTAAAACCTATGTATTGATATCTCTCTGGAAGTGAATCAAGAGGGTGTAAAGCGGCATAAACACAGCAAGGAAATGAAGCTAAACCCCCTTATAAAAATTGACTACTTAAAAAAAAAAACCCATAAAACAAAGACAGTGAAAGAGAGAGAAATTCTTACAAAATCCGTTCAGGGGCTCTGATGCAACCTGGATTGACCATATCTAGACCCACAGCTGGATGAGACATAAGGCTGGACACTCTTGGGGCTGAGAGGATTGGTGAGGTTGGGTGAGCAAACGCAGACCCTTTAAAGTAATACTGCGTGGTACCCATGCCATGGGTCCCAAATCTCCAGGTTCAAGGGCATCTTCCTACATCGAAAACATGCCTGGGAAACCCAGAAGATGGTACACCGTGTGATCGGGAAAGGTTTCTAAAACGCACCTCATTTCTCCTCTCCTTGTGCTCGGGTTCGCCATTCCAGCCGCTTCACTAACAATCTCCCTACGTGGAGAATCAGCACCGTTGACCTCCTGTTTCGTACAGGTCGCAATTTGTCCCGAGGATGAACGGGAAGAGGGGGAACCAATTAGAGACTAGCTCTAGGTGTTGGGACAGGCACAGGTCACCCTATTTTCCCATCAGGAAGAAGAATGAACCACAGGCTCAGCCTGCCCCCCGGAACCAGTATAAGGCCTGAAGCAATCCTGCGCTTTTGCGGCCAGCTCCCAAAAAAGCGAGTTGACAAATGGAGCTCAGGGGCACTGCAATTCACAAACCTGCAGAGTTGTAAATGATAACTCTCGTCCACAAATATATTGAGGGAAGGCAACAAAGAGGATTTGAAAGCAAGGCAGAATTGCAGGAAACCGGTTTCAGGAGGTAGATTCGACTCGCCTTGAAAGCACATGAAAAGCGGCAAAGCGTTGACAATGATGCCCTTGGCCAAAAAGGGCGTATGCGTTTTTTCCTGAATATATTCAGGAAAAAACGCATACGCCCTTTTTGGCCAACCAAGCAAGCCGGAAAGGCAAATCGGCGCTACAAAGAAGTCTGGCTTGCCAGAGGTCAAAAGGGCCATGCTGAAAAAAGTGTAAAAACCGGAAATGCAGGACAGGCCATGGAGACATGGGAGCCTTGCTACGCTGATGGGCGGGATGGAAATTGCCAACAGCCACTCTGGAGAAGTGTACGCTGCGTCCTGAAACATGGAATAAACACAGCTTAGAGAGCATAGGGCACTTCCACTCATGGGCGTAGAAATCGGGAAACCTAAAAATCAACAAGACACAGGCACCCCAAAGTTTAGGGCTGCTCTGTTTCCAAGAACCTCCACTTCGGTACACCTTAAATATCCCAGGAAAGAGAAAAATGGATAAAGAAGTTGTGGTACTTATGCACAATGGAATATCACTCAGCCATAAATCAGTGTCATAAGGCTAGTAGCAGCATGATGAGTGGATTTAGGGACGATGACTCTAAGTGAAGTAAGTCACACAGAAAAGGACACTTATCCTAAGATATCACTTATAGAGGGAATGTCAAAATCGCTACACCTGAACTGAATTCCAAAACACAACAGAGTCACACATTTAGAAAACACACTATGGCTGCTTAACGGGAAAGGTGAGGTGGGGCGATGCATAAAACAAGGGTTTGAAATTAGTTCAGATACCGTTCCACAAGCCAAATATGTAATAGACAAGACCTACTCCCTGCTCAGTGAACTGGACTCAACACCCCCTATTCACCGCCCAAGAATATATCTGACTAGGAAGAGTCTTAAAACCTATTTATTGATATCTCTCTGGAATTGAATCAAGAGGGTGTAAAGCGGCATAAACACAGCAGGGAAAAGCAGCTAAATCCCGTTATAAAAATAAGCTACTTAAAAAAAAAAACCCATAAAACAAAGACAGTGAAAGAGAGAGAAATTCTTACAAAATCCGTTCAGGGGCTCTGATGCAACCTGGATTGACCATATCTAGACCCACAGCTGGATGAGACATAAGGCTGGACACTCTTGGGGCTCAGAGGATTGGTGAGGTTGGGTGAGCAAACGCAGACCCTTTAAAGTAATACTGCGTGGTACCCATGCCATGGGTCCCAAATCTCCAGGTTCAAGGGCATCTTCCTACATCGAAAACATGCCTGGGAAACCCAGAAGATGGTACAACGTGTGATCGGGAAAGGTTTCTAAAACGCACCTCATTTCTCCTCTCCTTGTGCTCGGGTTCGCCATTCCAGCCGCTTCACTAACAATCTCCCTACGTGGAGAATCAGCACCGTTGACCTCCTGTTTCGTACAGGTCGCAATTTGTCCCGAGGATGAACGGGAAGAGGGGGAACCAATTAGAGACTAGCTCTAGGTGTTGGGACAGGCACAGGTCACCCTATTTTCCCATCAGGAAGAAGAATGAACCACAGGCTCAGCCTGTCCCCCGGAACCAGTATAAGGCCTGAAGCAATCCTGCGCTTTTGCGGCCAGCTCCCAAAAAAGCGAGTTGACAAATGGAGCTCAGGGGCACTGCAATTCACAAACCTGCAGAGTTGTAAATGATAACTCTCGTCCACAAATATATTGAGGGAAGGCAACAAAGAGGATTTGAAAGCAAGGCAGAATTGCAGGAAACCGGTTTCAGGAGGTAGATTCGACTCGCCTTGAAAGCACATGAAAAGCGGCAAAGCGTTGACAATGATGCCCTTGGCCAAAAAGGGCGTATGCGTTTTTTCCTGAATATATTCAGGAAAAAACGCATACGCCCTTTTTGGCCAACCAAGCAAGCCGGAAAGGCAAATCGGCGCTACAAAGAAGTCTGGCTTGCCAGAGGTCAAAAGGGCCATGCTGAAAAAAGTGTAAAAACCGGAAATGCAGGACAGGCCATGGAGACATGGGAGCCTTGCTACGCTGATGGGCGGGATGGAAATTGCCAACAGCCACTCTGGAGAAGTGTACGCTGCGTCCTGAAACATGGAATAAACACAGCTTAGAGAGCATAGGGCACTTCCACTCATGGGCGTAGAAATCGGGAAACCTAAAAATCAACAAGACACAGGCACCCCAAAGTTTAGGGCTGCTCTGTTTCCAAGAACCTCCACTTCGGTACACCTTAAATATCCCAGGAAAGAGAAAAATGGATAAAGAAGTTGTGGTACTTATGCACAATGGAATATCACTCAGCCATAAATCAGTGTCATAAGGCTAGTAGCAGCATGATGAGTGGATTTAGGGACGATGACTCTAAGTGAAGTAAGTCACACAGAAAAGGACACTTATCCTAAGATATCACTTATAGAGGGAATGTCAAAATCGCTACACCTGAACTGAATTCCAAAACACAACAGAGTCACACATTTAGAAAACACACTATGGCTGCTTAACGGGAAAGGTGAGGTGGGGCGATGCATAAAACAAGGGTTTGAAATTAGCTCAGATACCGTTCCACAAGCCAAATATGTAATAGACAAGACCTACTCCCTGTTCAGTGAACTGGACTCAACACCCCCTATTCACCACCCAAGAATATATCTGACTAGGAAGAGTCTTAAAACCTATGTATTGATATCTCTCTGGAAGTGAATCAAGAGGGTGTAAAGCGGCATAAACACAGCAAGGAAAAGAAGCTAAACCCCCTTATAAAAATTGACTACTTAAAAAAAAACCCATAAAACAAAGACAGTGAAAGAGAGAGAAATTCTTACAAAATCCGTTCAGGGGCTCTGATGCAACCTGGATTGACCATATCTAGACCCACAGCTGGATGAGACATAAGGCTGGACACTCTTGGGGCTCAGAGGATTGGTGAGGTTGGGCGAGCAAACGCAGACCCTTTGAAGTAATACTGCGTGGTACCCATCCCATGGGTCCCAAATCTCCAGGTGCAACGGCATCTTCCTACATCGAAAACATGCATGGGAAACCCAGAAGATGGTACAATGTGTGATCGGGAAAGGTTTCTAAAACGCACCTCATTTCTCCTCTCCTTGTGCTCGGGTTCGCCATTCCAGCCGCTTTACTAACAATCTCCCTACTTGGAGAATCAGCACCGTTAACCTCCTGTTTCGTACAGGTTGCAATTTGTCCTGAGGATGAACGGGAAGAGGGGGAACCAATGAGAGACTAGCTCTAGATGTTGGGACAGGCACAGGTCACTCTATTTTCCCATCAGGAAGAAGAATGAACCACAGGCTCAGCCTACCCCCCCGGAACCAGAATAGGGCCTGAAGCAATCCTGCGCTTTTGCGGCCAGCTCCCAAAAAAGCGAGTTGACAAATGGAGCTCAGGGGCACTGCAATTCACAAACCTGCAGAGTTGTAAATGATAACTCTCGTCCACAAATATATTGAGGGAAGGCAACGAAGAGGATTTGAAAGCAAGGCAGAATTGCAGGAAACCGGTTTCAGGAGGTAGATTCGACTCGCCTTGAAAGCACATGAAAAGCGGCAAAGCGTTGACAATGATGCCCTTGGCCAAAAAGGGCGTATGCGTTTTCTCCTGAATATATTCAGGAAAAAACGCATACGCCCTTTTTGGCCAACCAAGCAAGCCGGAAAGGCAAATCGGCGCTACAAAGAAGTCTGGCTTGCCAGAGGTCAAAAGGGCCATGCTGAAAAAAGTGTAAAAACCGGAAATGCAGGACAGGCCATGGAGACATGGGAGCCTTGCTACGCTGATGGGCGGGATGGAAATTGCCAACAGCCACTCTGGAGAAGTGTACGCTGCGTCCTGAAACATGGAATAAACACAGCTTAGAGAGCATAGGGCACTTCCACTCATGGGCGTAGAAATCGGGAAACCTAAAAATCAACAAGACACAGGCACCCCAAAGTTTAGGGCTGCTCTGTTTCCAAGAACCTCCACTTCGGTACACCTTAAATATCCCAGGAAAGAGAAAAATGGATAAAGAAGTTGTGGTACTTATGCACAATGGAATATCACTCAGCCATAAATCAGTGTCATAAGGCTAGTAGCAGCATGATGAGTGGATTTAGGGACGATGACTCTAAGTGAAGTAAGTCACACAGAAAAGGACACTTATCCTAAAATATCACTTATAGAGGGAATGTCAAAATCGCTACACCTGAACTGAATTCCAAAACACAACAGAGTCACACATTTAGAAAACACACTATGGCTGCTTAAAGGGAAAGGTGAGGTGGGGCGATGCATAAAACAAGGGTTTGAAATTAGCTCAGATACCGTTCCACAAGCCAAATATGTAATAGACAAGACCTACTCCCTGCTCAGTGAACTGGACTCAACACCCCCTATTCACCACCCAAGAATATATCTGACTAGGAAGAGTCTTAAAACCTATGTATTGATATCTCTCTGGAAGTGAATCAAGAGGGTGTAAAGCGGCATAAACACAGCAAGGAAAAGAAGCTAAACCCCCTTATAAAAATTGACTACTTAAAAAAAAAAACCCATAAAACAAAGACAGTGAAAGAGAGAGAAATTCTTACAAAATCCGTTCAGGGGCTCTGATGCAACCTGGATTGACCATATCTAGACCCACAGCTGGATGAGACATAAGGCTGGACACTCTTGGGGCTGAGAGGATTGGTGAGGTTGGGTGAGCAAACGCAGACCCTTTAAAGTAATACTGCGTGGTACCCATGCCATGGGTCCCAAATCTCCAGGTTCAAGGGCATCTTCCTACATCGAAAACATGCCTGGGAAACCCAGAAGATGGTACACCGTGTGATCGGGAAAGGTTTCTAAAACGCACCTCATTTCTCCTCTCCTTGTGCTCGGGTTCGCCATTCCAGCCGCTTCACTAACAATCTCCCTACTTGGAGAATCAGCACCGTTAACCTCCTGTTTCGTACAGGTCGCAATTTGTCCTGAGGATGAACGGGAAGAGGGGGAACCAATGAGAGACTAGCTCTAGGTGTTGGGACAGGCACAGGTCACTCTATTTTCCCATCAGGAAGAAGAATGAACCACAGGCTCAGCCTGCCCCCCGGAACCAGAATAGGGCCTGAAGCAATCCTGCGCTTTTGCGGCCAGCTCCCAAAAAAGCGAGTTGACAAATGGAGCTCAGGGGCACTGCAATTCACAAACCTGCAGAGTTGTAAATGATAACTCTCGTCCACAAATATATTGAGGGAAGGCAACGAAGAGGATTTGAAAGCAAGGCAGAATTGCAGGAAACCGGTTTCAGGAGGTAGATTCGACTCGCCTTGAAAGCACATGAAAAGCGGCAAAGCGTTGACAATGATGCCCTTGGCCAAAAAGGGCGTATGCGTTTTTTCCTGAATATATTCAGGAAAAAACGCATACGCCCTTTTTGGCCAACCAAGCAAGCCGGAAATGCAAATCGGCGCTACAAAGAAGTCTGGCTTGCCAGCGGTCAAAAGGGCCATGCTGAAAAAAGTGTAAAAACCGGAAATGCAGGACAGGCCATGGAGACATGGGAGCCTTGCTACGCTGATGGGCGGGGTGGAAATTGCCAACAGCCACTCTGGAGAAGTGTACGCTGCGTCCTGAAACATGTAATAAACACAACTTAGAGAGCATAGGGCACTTCCACTCATGGGCGTAGAAATCGGGAAACCTAAAAATCAACAAGCCACAGGCACCCCAAAGTTTAGGGCTGCTCTGTTTCCAAGAACCTCCACTTCGGTACACCTTAAATATCCCAGGAAAGAGAAAAATGGATAAAGAAGTTGTGGTACTTATGCACAATGGAATATCACTCAGCCATGAAATCAGTGTCATAAGGCTAGTAGCAGCATGATGAGTGGATTTAGGGACGATGACTCTAAGTGAAGTAAGTCACACAGAAAAGGACACTTATCCTAAGATATCACTTATAGAGGGAATGTCAAAATCGCTACACCTGAACTGAATTCCAAAACACAACAGAGTCACACATTTAGAAAACACACTATGGCTGCTTAACGGGAAAGGTGAGGTGGGGCGATGCATAAAACAAGGGTTTGAAATTAGCTCAGATACCGTTCCACAAGCCAAATATGTAATAGACAAGACCTACTCCCTGCTCAGTGAACTGGACTCAACACCCCCTATTCACCACCCAAGAATATATCTGACTAGGAAGAGTCTTAAAACCTATGTATTGATATCTCTCTGGAAGTGAATCAAGAGGGTGTAAAGCGGCATAAACACAGCAAGGAAAAGAAGCTAAACCCCCTTATAAAAATTGACTACTTAAAAAAAAAACCCATAAAACAAAGACAGTGAAAGAGAGAGAAATTCTTACAAAATCCGTTCAGGGGCTCTGATGCAACCTGGATTGACCATATCTAGACCCACAGCTGGATGAGACATAAGGCTGGACACTCTTGGGGCTCAGAGGATTGGTGAGGTTGGGCGAGCAAACGCAGACCCTTTGAAGTAATACTGCGTGGTACCCATCCCATGGGTCCCAAATCTCCAGGTGCAACGGCATCTTCCTACATCGAAAACATGCATGGGAAACCCAGAAGATGGTACAATGTGTGATCGGGAAAGGTTTCTAAAACGCACCTCATTTCTCCTCTCCTTGTGCTCGGGTTCGCCATTCCAGCCGCTTTACTAACAATCTCCCTACTTGGAGAATCAGCACCGTTAACCTCCTGTTTCGTACAGGTTGCAATTTGTCCTGAGGATGAACGGGAAGAGGGGGAACCAATGAGAGACTAGCTCTAGATGTTGGGACAGGCACAGGTCACTCTATTTTCCCATCAGGAAGAAGAATGAACCACAGGCTCAGCCTATCCCCCCGGAACCAGAATAGGGCCTGAAGCAATCCTGCGCTTTTGCGGCCAGCTCCCAAAAAAGCGAGTTGACAAATGGAGCTCAGGGGCACTGCAATTCACAAACCTGCAGAGTTGTAAATGATAACTCTCGTCCACAAATATATTGAGGGAAGGCAACGAAGAGGATTTGAAAGCAAGGCAGAATTGCAGGAAACCGGTTTCAGGAGGTAGATTCGACTCGCCTTGAAAGCACATGAAAAGCGGCAAAGCGTTGACAATGATGCCCTTGGCCAAAAAGGGCGTATGCGTTTTTTCCTGAATATATTCAGGAAAAAACGCATACGCCCTTTTTGGCCAACCAAGCAAGCCGGAAATGCAAATCGGCGCTACAAAGAAGTCTGGCTTGCCAGCGGTCAAAAGGGCCATGCTGAAAAAAGTGTAAAAACCGGAAATGCAGGACAGGCCATGGAGACATGGGAGCCTTGCTACGCTGATGGGCGGGGTGGAAATTGCCAACAGCCACTCTGGAGAAGTGTACGCTGCGTCCTGAAACATGTAATAAACACAACTTAGAGAGCATAGGGCACTTCCACTCATGGGCGTAGAAATCGGGAAACCTAAAAATCAACAAGACACAGGCACCCCAAAGTTTAGGGCTGCTCTGTTTCCAAGAACCTCCACTTCGGTACACCTTAAATATCCCAGGAAAGAGAAAAATGGATAAAGAAGTTGTGGTACTTATGCACAATGGAATATCACTCAGCCATGAAATCAGTGTCATAAGGCTAGTAGCAGCATGATGAGTGGATTTAGGGACGATGACTCTAAGTGAAGTAAGTCACACAGAAAAGGACACTTATCCTAAGATATCACTTATAGAGGGAATGTCAAAATCGCTACACCTGAACTGAATTCCAAAACACAACAGAGTCACACATTTAGAAAACACACTATGGCTGCTTAACGGGAAAGCTGAGGTGGGGCGATGCATAAAACAAGGGTTTGAAATTAGTTCAGATACCGTTCCACAAGCCAAATATGTAATAGACAAGACCTACTCCCTGCTCAGTGAACTGGACTCAACACCCCCTATTCACCGCCCAAGAATATATCTGACTAGGAAGAGTCTTAAAACCTATTTATTGATATCTCTCTGGAATTGAATCAAGAGGGTGTAAAGCGGCATAAACACAGCAGGGAAAAGCAGCTAAATCCCGTTATAAAAATAAGCTACTTAAAAAAAAAAACCCATAAAACAAAGACAGTGAAAGAGAGAGAAATTCTTACAAAATCCGTTCAGGGGCTCTGATGCAACCTGGATTGACCATATCTAGACCCACAGCTGGATGAGACATAAGGCTGGACACTCTTGGGGCTGAGAGGATTGGTGAGGTTGGGTGAGCAAACGCAGACCCTTTAAAGTAATACTGCGTGGTACCCATGCCATGGGTCCCAAATCTCCAGGTTCAAGGGCATCTTCCTACATCGAAAACATGCCTGGGAAACCCAGAAGATGGTACACCGTGTGATCGGGAAAGGTTTCTAAAACGCACCTCATTTCTCCTCTCCTTGTGCTCGGGTTCGCCATTCCAGCCGCTTCACTAACAATCTCCCTACGTGGAGAATCAGCACCGTTGACCTCCTGTTTCGTACAGGTCGCAATTTGTCCCGAGGATGAACGGGAAGAGGGGGAACCAATGAGAGACTAGCTCTAGGTGTTGGGACAGGCACAGGTCACTCTATTTTCCCATCAGGAAGAAGAATGAACCACAGGCTCAGCCTGCCCCCCGGAACCAGAATAGGGCCTGAAGCAATCCTGCGCTTTTGCGGCCAGCTCCCAAAAAAGCGAGTTGACAAATGGAGCTCAGGGGCACTGCAATTCACAAACCTGCAGAGTTGTAAATGATAACTCTCGTCCACAAATATATTGAGGGAAGGCAACGAAGAGGATTTGAAAGCAAGGCAGAATTGCAGGAAACCGGTTTCAGGAGGTAGATTCGACTCGCCTTGAAAGCACATGAAAAGCGGCAAAGCGTTGACAATGATGCCCTTGGCCAAAAAGGGCGTATGCGTTTTTTCCTGAATATATTCAGGAAAAAACGCATACGCCCTTTTTGGCCAACCAAGCAAGCCGGAAATGCAAATCGGCGCTACAAAGAAGTCTGGCTTGCCAGCGGTCAAAAGGGCCATGCTGAAAAAAGTGTAAAAACCGGAAATGCAGGACAGGCCATGGAGACATGGGAGCCTTGCTACGCTGATGGGCGGGGTGGAAATTGCCAACAGCCACTCTGGAGAAGTGTACGCTGCGTCCTGAAACATGTAATAAACACAACTTAGAGAGCATAGGGCACTTCCACTCATGGGCGTAGAAATCGGGAAACCTAAAAATCAACAAGACACAGGCACCCCAAAGTTTAGGGCTGCTCTGTTTCCAAGAACCTCCACTTCGGTACACCTTAAATATCCCAGGAAAGAGAAAAATGGATAAAGAAGTTGTGGTACTTATGCACAATGGAATATCACTCAGCCATGAAATCAGTGTCATAAGGCTAGTAGCAGCATGATGAGTGGATTTAGGGACGATGACTCTAAGTGAAGTAAGTCACACAGAAAAGGACACTTATCCTAAGATATCACTTATAGAGGGAATGTCAAAATCGCTACACCTGAACTGAATTCCAAAACACAACAGAGTCACACATTTAGAAAACACACTATGGCTGCTTAACGGGAAAGGTGAGGTGGGGCGATGCATAAAACAAGGGTTTGAAATTAGCTCAGATACCGTTCCACAAGCCAAATATGTAATAGACAAGACCTACTCCCTGCTCAGTGAACTGGACTCAACACCCCCTATTCACCACCCAAGAATATATCTGACTAGGAAGAGTCTTAAAACCTATGTATTGATATCTCTCTGGAAGTGAATCAAGAGGGTGTAAAGCGGCATAAACACAGCAAGGAAAAGAAGCTAAACCCCCTTATAAAAATTGACTACTTAAAAAAAAAACCCATAAAACAAAGACAGTGAAAGAGAGAGAAATTCTTACAAAATCCGTTCAGGGGCTCTGATGCAACCTGGATTGACCATATCTAGACCCACAGCTGGATGAGACATAAGGCTGGACACTCTTGGGGCTCAGAGGATTGGTGAGGTTGGGCGAGCAAACGCAGACCCTTTGAAGTAATACTGCGTGGTACCCATCCCATGGGTCCCAAATCTCCAGGTGCAACGGCATCTTCCTACATCGAAAACATGCATGGGAAACCCAGAAGATGGTACAATGTGTGATCGGGAAAGGTTTCTAAAACGCACCTCATTTCTCCTCTCCTTGTGCTCGGGTTCGCCATTCCAGCCGCTTTACTAACAATCTCCCTACTTGGAGAATCAGCACCGTTAACCTCCTGTTTCGTACAGGTTGCAATTTGTCCTGAGGATGAACGGGAAGAGGGGGAACCAATGAGAGACTAGCTCTAGATGTTGGGACAGGCACAGGTCACTCTATTTTCCCATCAGGAAGAAGAATGAACCACAGGCTCAGCCTATCCCCCCGGAACCAGAATAGGGCCTGAAGCAATCCTGCGCTTTTGCGGCCAGCTCCCAAAAAAGCGAGTTGACAAATGGAGCTCAGGGGCACTGCAATTCACAAACCTGCAGAGTTGTAAATGATAACTCTCGTCCACAAATATATTGAGGGAAGGCAACGAAGAGGATTTGAAAGCAAGGCAGAATTGCAGGAAACCGGTTTCAGGAGGTAGATTCGACTCGCCTTGAAAGCACATGAAAAGCGGCAAAGCGTTGACAATGATGCCCTTGGCCAAAAAGGGCGTATGCGTTTTTTCCTGAATATATTCAGGAAAAAACGCATACGCCCTTTTTGGCCAACCAAGCAAGCCGGAAATGCAAATCGGCGCTACAAAGAAGTCTGGCTTGCCAGCGGTCAAAAGGGCCATGCTGAAAAAAGTGTAAAAACCGGAAATGCAGGACAGGCCATGGAGACATGGGAGCCTTGCTACGCTGATGGGCGGGGTGGAAATTGCCAACAGCCACTCTGGAGAAGTGTACGCTGCGTCCTGAAACATGTAATAAACACAACTTAGAGAGCATAGGGCACTTCCACTCATGGGCGTAGAAATCGGGAAACCTAAAAATCAACAAGACACAGGCACCCCAAAGTTTAGGGCTGCTCTGTTTCCAAGAACCTCCACTTCGGTACACCTTAAATATCCCAGGAAAGAGAAAAATGGATAAAGAAGTTGTGGTACTTATGCACAATGGAATATCACTCAGCCATGAAATCAGTGTCATAAGGCTAGTAGCAGCATGATGAGTGGATTTAGGGACGATGACTCTAAGTGAAGTAAGTCACACAGAAAAGGACACTTATCCTAAGATATCACTTATAGAGGGAATGTCAAAATCGCTACACCTGAACTGAATTCCAAAACACAACAGAGTCACACATTTAGAAAACACACTATGGCTGCTTAACGGGAAAGGTGAGGTGGGGCGATGCATAAAACAAGGGTTTGAAATTAGTTCAGATACCGTTCCACAAGCCAAATATGTAATAGACAAGACCTACTCCCTGCTCAGTGAACTGGACTCAACACCCCCTATTCACCACCCAAGAATATATCTGACTAGGAAGAGTCTTAAAACCTATTTATTGATATCTCTCTGGAATTGAATCAAGAGGGTGTAAAGCGGCATAAACACAGCAGGGAAAAGCAGCTAAATCCCGTTATAAAAATAAGCTACTTAAAAAAAAAACCCATAAAACAAAGACAGTGAAAGAGAGAGAAATTCTTACAAAATCCGTTCAGGGGCTCTGATGCAACCTGGATTGACCATATCTAGACCCACAGCTGGATGAGACATAAGGCTGGACACTCTTGGGGCTGAGAGGATTGGTGAGGTTGGGTGAGCAAACGCAGACCCTTTAAAGTAATACTGCGTGGTACCCATGCCATGGGTCCCAAATCTCCAGGTTCAAGGGCATCTTCCTACATCGAAAACATGCCTGGGAAACCCAGAAGATGGTACACCGTGTGATCGGGAAAGGTTTCTAAAACGCACCTCATTTCTCCTCTCCTTGTGCTCGGGTTCGCCATTCCAGCCGCTTCACTAACAATCTCCCTACGTGGAGAATCAGCACCGTTGACCTCCTGTTTCGTACAGGTCGCAATTTGTCCCGAGGATGAACGGGAAGAGGGGGAACCAATGAGAGACTAGCTCTAGGTGTTGGGACAGGCACAGGTCACTCTATTTTCCCATCAGGAAGAAGAATGAACCACAGGCTCAGCCTGCCCCCCGGAACCAGAATAGGGCCTGAAGCAATCCTGCGCTTTTGCGGCCAGCTCCCAAAAAAGCGAGTTGACAAATGGAGCTCAGGGGCACTGCAATTCACAAACCTGCAGAGTTGTAAATGATAACTCTCGTCCACAAATATATTGAGGGAAGGCAACGAAGAGGATTTGAAAGCAAGGCAGAATTGCAGGAAACCGGTATCAGGAGGTAGATTCGACTCGCCTTGAAAGCACATGAAAAGCGGCAAAGCGTTGACAATGATGCCCTTGGCCAAAAAGGGCGTATGCGTTTTTTCCTGAATATATTCAGGAAAAAACGCATACGCCCTTTTTGGCCAAGCAAGCAAGCCGGAAATGCAAATCGGCGCTACAAAGAAGTCTGGCTTGCCAGCGGTCAAAAGGGCCATGCTGAAAAAAGTGTAAAAACCGGAAATGCAGGACAGGCCATGGAGACATGGGAGCCTTGCTACGCTGATGGGCGGGGTGGAAATTGCCAACAGCCACTCTGGAGAAGTGTACGCTGCGTCCTGAAACATGTAATAAACACAACTTAGAGAGCATAGGGCACTTCCACTCATGGGCGTAGAAATCGGGAAACCTAAAAATCAACAAGACACAGGCACCCCAAAGTTTAGGGCTGCTCTGTTTCCAAGAACCTCCACTTCGGTACACCTTAAATATCCCAGGAAAGAGAAAAATGGATAAAGAAGTTGTGGTACTTATGCACAATGGAATATCACTCAGCCATGAAATCAGTGTCATAAGGCTAGTAGCAGCATGATGAGTGGATTTAGGGACGATGACTCTAAGTGAAGTAAGTCACACAGAAAAGGACACTTATCCTAAGATATCACTTATAGAGGGAATGTCAAAATCGCTACACCTGAACTGAATTCCAAAACACAACAGAGTCACACATTTAGAAAACACACTATGGCTGCTTAACGGGAAAGCTGAGGTGGGGCGATGCATAAAACAAGGGTTTGAAATTAGTTCAGATACCGTTCCACAAGCCAAATATGTAATAGACAAGACCTACTCCCTGCTCAGTGAACTGGACTCAACACCCCCTATTCACCGCCCAAGAATATATCTGACTAGGAAAAGTCTTAAAACCTATTTATTGATATCTCTCTGGAATTGAATCAAGAGGGTGTAAAGCGGCATAAACACAGCAGGGAAAAGCAGCTAAATCCCGTTATAAAAATAAGCTACTTAAAAAAAAAAACCCATAAAACAAAGACAGTGAAAGAGAGAGAAATTCTTACAAAATCCGTTCAGGGGCTCTGATGCAACCTGGATTGACCATATCTAGACCCACAGCTGGATGAGACATAAGGCTGGACACTCTTGGGGCTGAGAGGATTGGTGAGGTTGGGTGAGCAAACGCAGACCCTTTAAAGTAATACTGCGTGGTACCCATGCCATGGGTCCCAAATCTCCAGGTTCAAGGGCATCTTCCTACATCGAAAACATGCCTGGGAAACCCAGAAGATGGTACACCGTGTGATCGGGAAAGGTTTCTAAAACGCACCTCATTTCTCCTCTCCTTGTGCTCGGGTTCGCCATTCCAGCCGCTTCACTAACAATCTCCCTACGTGGAGAATCAGCACCGTTGACCTCCTGTTTCGTACAGGTCGCAATTATTCCCGAGGATGAACGGGAAGAGGGGGAACCAATTAGAGACTAGCTCTAGGTGTTGGGACAGGCACAGGTCACCCTATTTTCCCATCAGGAAGAAGAATGAACCACAGGCTCAGCCTGCCCCCCGGAACCAGAATAAGGCCTGAAGCAATCCTGCGCTTTTGCGGCCAGCTCCCAAAAAAGCGAGTTGACAAATGGAGCTCAGGGGCACTGCAATTCACAAAACTGCAGAGTTGTAAATGATAACTCTCGTCCACAAATATATTGAGGGAAGGCAACAAAGAGGATTTGAAAGCAAGGCAGAATTGCAGGAAACCGGTTTCAGGAGGTAGATTCGACTCGCCTTGAAAGCACATGAAAAGCGGCAAAGCGTTGACAATGATGCCCTTGGCCAAAAAGGGCGTATGCGTTTTTTCCTGAATATATTCAGGAAAAAACGCATACGCCCTTTTTGGCCAACCAAGCAAGCCGGAAAGGCAAATCGGCGCTACAAAGAAGTCTGGCTTGCCAGAGGTCAAAAGGGCCATGCTGAAAAAAGTGTAAAAACCGGAAATGCAGGACAGGCCATGGAGACATGGGAGCCTTGCTACGCTGATGGGCGGGATGGAAATTGCCAACAGCCACTCTGGAGAAGTGTACGCTGCGTCCTGAAACATGGAATAAACACAGCTTAGAGAGCATAGGGCACTTCCACTCATGGGCGTAGAAATCGGGAAACCTAAAAATCAACAAGACACAGGCACCCCAAAGTTTAGGGCTGCTCTGTTTCCAAGAACCTCCACTTCGGTACACCTTAAATATCCCAGGAAAGAGAAAAATGGATAAAGAAGTTGTGGTACTTATGCACAATGGAATATCACTCAGCCATAAATCAGTGTCATAAGGCTAGTAGCAGCATGATGAGTGGATTTAGGGACGATGACTCTAAGTGAAGTAAGTCACACAGAAAAGGACACTTATCCTAAGATATCACCTATAGAGGGAATGTCAAAATCGCTACACCTGAACTGAATTCCAAAACACAACAGAGTCACACATTTAGAAAACACACTATGGCTGCTTAACGGGAAAGGTGAGGTGGGGCGATGCATAAAACAAGGGTTTGAAATTAGCTCAGATACCGTTCCACAAGCCAAATATGTAATAGACAAGACCTACTCCCTGCTCAGTGAACTGGACTCAACACCCCCTATTCACCACCGAAGAATATATCTGACTAGGAAGAGTCTTAAAACCTATGTATTGATATCTCTCTGGAAGTGAATCAAGAGGGTGTAAAGCGGCATAAACACAGCAAGGAAAAGAAGCTAAACCCCCTTATAAAAATTGACTACTTAAAAAAAAAAACCCATAAAACAAAGACAGTGAAAGAGAGAGAAATTCTTACAAAATCCGTTCAGGGGCTCTGATGCAACCTGGATTGACCATATCTAGACCCACAGCTGGATGAGACATAAGGCTGGACACTCTTGGGGCTCAGAGGATTGGTGAGGTTGGGCGAGCAAACGCAGACCCTTTGAAGTAATACTGCGTGGTACCCATCCCATGGGTCCCAAATCTCCAGGTGCAACGGCATCTTCCTACATCGAAAACATGCATGGGAAACCCAGAAGATGGTACAATGTGTGATCGGGAAAGGTTTCTAAAACGCACCTCATTTCTCCTCTCCTTGTGCTCGGGTTCGCCATTCCAGCCGCTTTACTAACAATCTCCCTACTTGGAGAATCAGCACCGTTAACCTCCTGTTTCGTACAGGTTGCAATTTGTCCTGAGGATGAACGGGAAGAGGGGGAACCAATGAGAGACTAGCTCTAGATGTTGGGACAGGCACAGGTCACTCTATTTTCCCATCAGGAAGAAGAATGAACCACAGGCTCAGCCTACCCCCCCGGAACCAGAATAGGGCCTGAAGCAATCCTGCGCTTTTGCGGCCAGCTCCCAAAAAAGCGAGTTGACAAATGGAGCTCAGGGGCACTGCAATTCACAAACCTGCAGAGTTGTAAATGATAACTCTCGTCCACAAATATATTGAGGGAAGGCAACGAAGAGGATTTGAAAGCAAGGCAGAATTGCAGGAAACCGGTTTCAGGATGTAGATTCGACTCGCCTTGAAAGCACATGAAAAGCGGCAAAGCGTTGACAATGATGCCCTTGGCCAAAAAGGGCGTATGCGTTTTTTCCTGAATATATTCAGGAAAAAACGCATACGCCCTTTTTGGCCAACCAAGCAAGCCGGAAAGGCAAATCGGCGCTACAAAGAAGTCTGGCTTGCCAGAGGTCAAAAGGGCCATGCTGAAAAAAGTGTAAAAACCGGAAATGCAGGACAGGCCATGGAGACATGGGAGCCTTGCTACGCTGATGGGCGGGATGGAAATTGCCAACAGCCACTCTGGAGAAGTGTACGCTGCGTCCTGAAACATGGAATAAACACAGCTTAGAGAGCATAGGGCACTTCCACTCATGGGCGTAGAAATCGGGAAACCTAAAAATCAACAAGACACAGGCACCCCAAAGTTTAGGGCTGCTCTGTTTCCAAGAACCTCCACTTCGGTACACCTTAAATATCCCAGGAAAGAGAAAAATGGATAAAGAAGTTGTGGTACTTATGCACAATGGAATATCACTCAGCCATAAATCAGTGTCATAAGGCTAGTAGCAGCATGATGAGTGGATTTAGGGACGATGACTCTAAGTGAAGTAAGTCACACAGAAAAGGACACTTATCCTAAGATATCACTTATAGAGGGAATGTCAAAATCGCTACACCTGAACTGAATTCCAAAACACAACAGAGTCACACATTTAGAAAACACACTATGGCTGCTTAACGGGAAAGGTGAGGTGGGGCGATGCATAAAACAAGGGTTTGAAATTAGCTCAGATACCGTTCCACAAGCCAAATATGTAATAGACAAGACCTACTCCCTGCTCAGTGAACTGGACTCAACACCCCCTATTCACCACCGAAGAATATATCTGACTAGGAAGAGTCTTAAAACCTATGTATTGATATCTCTCTGGAAGTGAATCAAGAGGGTGTAAAGCGGCATAAACACAGCAAGGAAAAGAAGCTAAACCCCCTTATAAAAATTGACTACTTAAAAAAAAAAACCCATAAAACAAAGACAGTGAAAGAGAGAGAAATTCTTACAAAATCCGTTCAGGGGCTCTGATGCAACCTGGATTGACCATATCTAGACCCACAGCTGGATGAGACATAAGGCTGGACACTCTTGGGGCTCAGAGGATTGGTGAGGTTGGGCGAGCAAACGCAGACCCTTTGAAGTAATACTGCGTGGTACCCATCCCATGGGTCCCAAATCTCCAGGTGCAACGGCATCTTCCTACATCGAAAACATGCATGGGAAACCCAGAAGATGGTACAATGTGTGATCGGGAAAGGTTTCTAAAACGCACCTCATTTCTCCTCTCCTTGTGCTCGGGTTCGCCATTCCAGCCGCTTTACTAACAATCTCCCTACTTGGAGAATCAGCACCGTTAACCTCCTGTTTCGTACAGGTTGCAATTTGTCCTGAGGATGAACGGGAAGAGGGGGAACCAATGAGAGACTAGCTCTAGATGTTGGGACAGGCACAGGTCACTCTATTTTCCCATCAGGAAGAAGAATGAACCACAGGCTCAGCCTACCCCCCCGGAACCAGAATAGGGCCTGAAGCAATCCTGCGCTTTTGCGGCCAGCTCCCAAAAAAGCGAGTTGACAAATGGAGCTCAGGGGCACTGCAATTCACAAACCTGCAGAGTTGTAAATGATAACTCTCGTCCACAAATATATTGAGGGAAGGCAACGAAGAGGATTTGAAAGCAAGGCAGAATTGCAGGAAACCGGTTTCAGGATGTAGATTCGACTCGCCTTGAAAGCACATGAAAAGCGGCAAAGCGTTGACAATGATGCCCTTGGCCAAAAAGGGCGTATGCGTTTTTTCCTGAATATATTCAGGAAAAAACGCATACGCCCTTTTTGGCCAACCAAGCAAGCCGGAAAGGCAAATCGGCGCTACAAAGAAGTCTGGCTTGCCAGAGGTCAAAAGGGCCATGCTGAAAAAAGTGTAAAAACCGGAAATGCAGGACAGGCCATGGAGACATGGGAGCCTTGCTACGCTGATGGGCGGGATGGAAATTGCCAACAGCCACTCTGGAGAAGTGTACGCTGCGTCCTGAAACATGGAATAAACACAGCTTAGAGAGCATAGGGCACTTCCACTCATGGGCGTAGAAATCGGGAAACCTAAAAATCAACAAGACACAGGCACCCCAAAGTTTAGGGCTGCTCTGTTTCCAAGAACCTCCACTTCGGTACACCTTAAATATCCCAGGAAAGAGAAAAATGGATAAAGAAGTTGTGGTACTTATGCACAATGGAATATCACTCAGCCATAAATCAGTGTCATAAGGCTAGTAGCAGCATGATGAGTGGATTTAGGGACGATGACTCTAAGTGAAGTAAGTCACACAGAAAAGGACACTTATCCTAAGATATCACTTATAGAGGGAATGTCAAAATCGCTACACCTGAAATGAATTCCAAAACACAACAGAGTCACACATTTAGAAAACACACTATGGCTGCTTAACGGGAAAGGTGAGGTGGGGCGATGCATAAAACAAGGGTTTGAAATTAGCTCAGATACCGTTCCACAAGCCAAATATGTAATAGACAAGACCTACTCCCTGCTCAGTGAACTGGACTCAACACCCCCTATTCACCACCGAAGAATATATCTGACTAGGAAGAGTCTTAAAACCTATGTATTGATATCTCTCTGGAAGTGAATCAAGAGGGTGTAAAGCGGCATAAACACAGCAAGGAAAAGAAGCTAAACCCCCTTATAAAAATTGACTACTTAAAAAAAAAAACCCATAAAACAAAGACAGTGAAAGAGAGAGAAATTCTTACAAAATCCGTTCAGGGGCTCTGATGCAACCTGGATTGACCATATCTAGACCCACAGCTGGATGAGACATAAGGCTGGACACTCTTGGGGCTCAGAGGATTGGTGAGGTTGGGCGAGCAAACGCAGACCCTTTGAAGTAATACTGCGTGGTACCCATCCCATGGGTCCCAAATCTCCAGGTGCAACGGCATCTTCCTACATCGAAAACATGCATGGGAAACCCAGAAGATGGTACAATGTGTGATCGGGAAAGGTTTCTAAAATGCACCTCATTTCTCCTCTCCTTGTGCTCGGGTTCGCCATTCCAGCCGCTTTACTAACAATCTCCCTACTTGGAGAATCAGCACCGTTAACCTCCTGTTTCGTACAGGTTGCAATTTGTCCTGAGGATGAACGGGAAGAGGGGGAACCAATGAGAGACTAGCTCTAGATGTTGGGACAGGCACAGGTCACTCTATTTTCCCATCAGGAAGAAGAATGAACCACAGGCTCAGCCTACCCCCCCGGAACCAGAATAGGGCCTGAAGCAATCCTGCGCTTTTGCGGCCAGCTCCCAAAAAAGCGAGTTGACAAATGGAGCTCAGGGGCACTGCAATTCACAAACCTGCAGAGTTGTAAATGATAACTCTCGTCCACAAATATATTGAGGGAAGGCAACGAAGAGGATTTGAAAGCAAGGCAGAATTGCAGGAAACCGGTTTCAGGATGTAGATTCGACTCGCCTTGAAAGCACATGAAAAGCGGCAAAGCGTTGACAATGATGCCCTTGGCCAAAAAGGGCGTATGCGTTTTTTCCTGAATATATTCAGGAAAAAACGCATACGCCCTTTTTGGCCAACCAAGCAAGCCGGAAAGGCAAATCGGCGCTACAAAGAAGTCTGGCTTGCCAGAGGTCAAAAGGGCCATGCTGAAAAAAGTGTAAAAACCGGAAATGCAGGACAGGCCATGGAGACATGGGAGCCTTGCTACGCTGATGGGCGGGATGGAAATTGCCAACAGCCACTCTGGAGAAGTGTACGCTGCGTCCTGAAACATGGAATAAACACAGCTTAGAGAGCATAGGGCACTTCCACTCATGGGCGTAGAAATCGGGAAACCTAAAAATCAACAAGACACAGGCACCCCAAAGTTTAGGGCTGCTCTGTTTCCAAGAACCTCCACTTCGGTACACCTTAAATATCCCAGAAAAGAGAAAAATGGATAAAGAAGTTGTGGTACTTATGCACAATGGAATATCACTCAGCCATAAATCAGTGTCATAAGGCTAGTAGCAGCATGATGAGTGGATTTAGGGACGATGACTCTAAGTGAAGTAAGTCACACAGAAAAGGACACTTATCCTAAGATATCACTTATAGAGGGAATGTCAAAATCGCTACACCTGAACTGAATTCCAAAACACAACAGAGTCACACATTTAGAAAACACACTATGGCTGCTTAAAGGGAAAGGTGAGGTGGGGCGATGCATAAAACAAGGGTTTGAAATTAGCTCAGATACCGTTCCACAAGCCAAATATGTAATAGACAAGACGTACTCCCTGCTCAGTGAACTGGACTCAACACCCCCTATTCACCACCCAAGAATATATCTGACTAGGAAGAGTCTTAAAACCTATGTATTGATATCTCTCTGGAAGTGAATCAAGAGGGTGTAAAGCGGCATAAACACAGCAAGGAAAAGAAGCTAAACCCCCTTATAAAAATTGACTACTTAAAAAAAAAAAAACCCATAAAACAAAGACAGTGAAAGAGAGAGAAATTCTTACAAAATCCGTTCAGGGGCTCTGATGCAACCTGGATTGACCATATCTAGACCCACAGCTGGATGAGACATAAGGCTGGACACTCTTGGGGCTGAGAGGATTGGTGAGGTTGGGTGAGCAAACGCAGACCCTTTAAAGTAATACTGCGTGGTACCCATGCCATGGGTCCCAAATCTCCAGGTTCAAGGGCATCTTCCTACATCGAAAACATGCCTGGGAAACCCAGAAGATGGTACACCGTGTGATCGGGAAAGGTTTCTAAAACGCACCTCATTTCTCCTCTCCTTGTGCTCGGGTTCGCCATTCCAGCCGCTTCACTAACAATCTCCCTACGTGGAGAATCAGCACCGTTGACCTCCTGTTTCGTACAGGTCGCAATTTGTCCCGAGGATGAACGGGAAGAGGGGGAACCAATGAGAGACTAGCTCTAGGTGTTGGGACAGGCACAGGTCACTCTATTTTCCCATCAGGAAGAAGAATGAACCACAGGCTCAGCCTGCCCCCCGGAACCAGAATAGGGCCTGAAGCAATCCTGCGCTTTTGCGGCCAGCTCCCAAAAAAGCGAGTTGACAAATGGAGCTCAGGGGCACTGCAATTCACAAACCTGCAGAGTTGTAAATGATAACTCTCGTCCACAAATATATTGAGGGAAGGCAACGAAGAGGATTTGAAAGCAAGGCAGAATTGCAGGAAACCGGTTTCAGGAGGTAGATTCGACTCGCCTTGAAAGCACATGAAAAGCGGCAAAGCGTTGACAATGATGCCCTTGGCCAAAAAGGGCGTATGCGTTTTTTCCTGAATATATTCAGGAAAAAACGCATACGCCCTTTTTGGCCAAGCAAGCAAGCCGGAAATGCAAATCGGCGCTACAAAGAAGTCTGGCTTGCCAGCGGTCAAAAGGGCCATGCTGAAAAAAGTGTAAAAACCGGAAATGCAGGACAGGCCATGGAGACATGGGAGCCTTGCTACGCTGATGGGCAGGGTGGAAATTGCCAACAGCCACTCTGGAGAAGTGTACGCTGCGTCCTGAAACATGTAATAAACACAACTTAGAGAGCATAGGGCACTTCCACTCATGGCCGTAGAAATCGGGAAACCTAAAAATCAACAAGACACAGGCACCCCAAAGTTTAGGGCTGCTCTGTTTCCAAGAACCTCCACTTCGGTACACCTTAAATATCCCAGGAAAGAGAAAAATGGATAAAGAAGTTGTGGTACTTATGCACAATGGAATATCACTCAGCCATGAAATCAGTGTCATAAGGCTAGTAGCAGCATGATGAGTGGATTTAGGGACGATGACTCTAAGTGAAGTAAGTCACACAGAAAAGGACACTTATCCTAAGATATCACTTATAGAGGGAATGTCAAAATCGCTACACCTGAACTGAATTCCAAAACACAACAGAGTCACACATTTAGAAAACACACTATGGCTGCTTAACGGGAAAGGTGAGGTGGGGCGATGCATAAAACAAGGGTTTGAAATTAGTTCAGATACCGTTCCACAAGCCAAATATGTAATAGACAAGACCTACTCCCTGCTCAGTGAACTGGACTCAACACCCCCTATTCACCGCCCAAGAATATATCTGACTAGGAAGAGTCTTAAAACCTATTTATTGATATCTCTCTGGAATTGAATCAAGAGGGTGTAAAGCGGCATAAACACAGCAGGGAAAAGCAGCTAAATCCCGTTATAAAAATAAGCTACTTAAAAAAAAAAACCCATAAAACAAAGACAGTGAAAGAGAGAGAAATTCTTACAAAATCCGTTCAGGGGCTCTGATGCAACCTGGATTGACCATATCTAGACCCACAGCTGGATGAGACATAAGGCTGGACACTCTTGGGGCTCAGAGGATTGGTGAGGTTGGGTGAGCAAACGCAGACCCTTTAAAGTAATACTGCGTGGTACCCATGCCATGGGTCCCAAATCTCCAGGTTCAAGGGCATCTTCCTACATCGAAAACATGCCTGGGAAACCCAGAAGATGGTACAACGTGTGATCGGGAAAGGTTTCTAAAACGCACCTCATTTCTCCTCTCCTTGTGCTCGGGTTCGCCATTCCAGCCGCTTCACTAACAATCTCCCTACGTGGAGAATCAGCACCGTTGACCTCCTGTTTCGTACAGGTCGCAATTTGTCCCGAGGATGAACGGGAAGAGGGGGAACCAATTAGAGACTAGCTCTAGGTGTTGGGACAGGCACAGGTCACCCTATTTTCCCATCAGGAAGAAGAATGAACCACAGGCTCAGCCTGCCCCCCGGAACCAGTATAAGGCCTGAAGCAATCCTGCGCTTTTGCGGCCAGCTCCCAAAAAAGCGAGTTGACAAATGGAGCTCAGGGGCACTGCAATTCACAAACCTGCAGAGTTGTAAATGATAACTCTCGTCCACAAATATATTGAGGGAAGGCAACGAAGAGGATTTGAAAGCAAGGCAGAATTGCAGGAAACCGGTTTCAGGATGTAGATTCGACTCGCCTTGAAAGCACATGAAAAGCGGCAAAGCGTTGACAATGATGCCCTTGGCCAAAAAGGGCGTATGCGTTTTTTCCTGAATATATTCAGGAAAAAACGCATACGCCCTTTTTGGCCAACCAAGCAAGCCGGAAAGGCAAATCGGCGCTACAAAGAAGTCTGGCTTGCCAGAGGTCAAAAGGGCCATGCTGAAAAAAGTGTAAAAACCGGAAATGCAGGACAGGCCATGGAGACATGGGAGCCTTGCTACGCTGATGGGCGGGATGGAAATTGCCAACAGCCACTCTGGAGAAGTGTACGCTGCGTCCTGAAACATGGAATAAACACAGCTTAGAGAGCATAGGGCACTTCCACTCATGGGCGTAGAAATCGGGAAACCTAAAAATCAACAAGACACAGGCACCCCAAAGTTTAGGGCTGCTCTGTTTCCAAGAACCTCCACTTCGGTACACCTTAAATATCCCAGGAAAGAGAAAAATGGATAAAGAAGTTGTGGTACTTATGCACAATGGAATATCACTCAGCCATAAATCAGTGTCATAAGGCTAGTAGCAGCATGATGAGTGGATTTAGGGACGATGACTCTAAGTGAAGTAAGTCACACAGAAAAGGACACTTATCCTAAGATATCACTTATAGAGGGAATGTCAAAATCGCTACACCTGAACTGAATTCCAAAACACAACAGAGTCACACATTTAGAAAACACACTATGGCTGCTTAAAGGGAAAGGTGAGGTGGGGCGATGCATAAAACAAGGGTTTGAAATTAGCTCAGATACCGTTCCACAAGCCAAATATGTAATAGACAAGACCAACTCCCTGCTCAGTGAACTGGACTCAACACCCCCTATTCACCACCCAAGAATATATCTGACTAGGAAGAGTCTTAAAACCTATGTATTGATATCTCTCTGGAAGTGAATCAAGAGGGTGTAAAGCGGCATAAACACAGCAAGGAAAAGAAGCTAAACCCCCTTATAAAAATTGACTACTTAAAAAAAAAAAAACCCATAAAACAAAGACAGTGAAAGAGAGAGAAATTCTTACAAAATCCGTTCAGGGGCTCTGATGCAACCTGGATTGACCATATCTAGACCCACAGCTGGATGAGACATAAGGCTGGACACTCTTGGGGCTGAGAGGATTGGTGAGGTTGGGTGAGCAAACGCAGACCCTTTAAAGTAATACTGCGTGGTACCCATGCCATGGGTCCCAAATCTCCAGGTTCAAGGGCATCTTCCTACATCGAAAACATGCCTGGGAAACCCAGAAGATGGTACACCGTGTGATCGGGAAAGGTTTCTAAAACGCACCTCATTTCTCCTCTCCTTGTGCTCGGGTTCGCCATTCCAGCCGCTTCACTAACAATCTCCCTACGTGGAGAATCAGCACCGTTGACCTCCTGTTTCGTACAGGTCGCAATTTGTCCCGAGGATGAACGGGAAGAGGGGGAACCAATGAGAGACTAGCTCTAGGTGTTGGGACAGGCACAGGTCACTCTATTTTCCCATCAGGAAGAAGAATGAACCACAGGCTCAGCCTGCCCCCCGGAACCAGAATAGGGCCTGAAGCAATCCTGCGCTTTTGCGGCCAGCTCCCAAAAAAGCGAGTTGACAAATGGAGCTCAGGGGCACTGCAATTCACAAACCTGCAGAGTTGTAAATGATAACTCTCGTCCACAAATATATTGAGGGAAGGCAACGAAGAGGATTTGAAAGCAAGGCAGAATTGCAGGAAACCGGTTTCAGGAGGTAGATTCGACTCGCCTTGAAAGCACATGAAAAGCGGCAAAGCGTTGACAATGATGCCCTTGGCCAAAAAGGGCGTATGCGTTTTTTCCTGAATATATTCAGGAAAAAACGCATACGCCCTTTTTGGCCAAGCAAGCAAGCCGGAAATGCAAATCGGCGCTACAAAGAAGTCTGGCTTGCCAGCGGTCAAAAGGGCCATGCTGAAAAAAGTGTAAAAACCGGAAATGCAGGACAGGCCATGGAGACATGGGAGCCTTGCTACGCTGATGGGCGGGGTGGAAATTGCCAACAGCCACTCTGGAGAAGTGTACGCTGCGTCCTGAAACATGTAATAAACACAACTTAGAGAGCATAGGGCACTTCCACTCATGGGCGTAGAAATCGGGAAACCTAAAAATCAACAAGACACAGGCACCCCAAAGTTTAGGGCTGCTCTGTTTCCAAGAACCTCCACTTCGGTACACCTTAAATATCCCAGGAAAGAGAAAAATGGATAAAGAAGTTGTGGTACTTATGCACAATGGAATATCACTCAGCCATGAAATCAGTGTCATAAGGCTAGTAGCAGCATGATGAGTGGATTTAGGGACGATGACTCTAAGTGAAGTAAGTCACACAGAAAAGGACACTTATCCTAAGATATCACTTATAGAGGGAATGTCAAAATCGCTACACCTGAACTGAATTCCAAAACACAACAGAGTCACACATTTAGAAAACACACTATGGCTGCTTAAAGGGAAAGGTGAGGTGGGGCGATGCATAAAACAAGGGTTTGAAATTAGTTCAGATACCGTTCCACAAGCCAAATATGTAATAGACAAGACCTACTCCCTGCTCAGTGAACTGGACTCAACACCCCCTATTCACCGCCCAAGAATATATCTGACTAGGAAGAGTCTTAAAACCTATGTATTGATATCTCTCTGGAATTGAATCAAGAGGGTGTAAAGCGGCATAAACACAGCAGGGAAAAGCAGCTAAATCCCGTTATAAAAATAAGCTACTTAAAAAAAAAAACCCATAAAACAAAGACAGTGAAAGAGAGAGAAATTCTTACAAAATCCGTTCAGGGGCTCTGATGCAACCTGGATTGACCATATCTAGACCCACAGCTGGATGAGACATAAGGCTGGACACTCTTGGGGCTGAGAGGATTGGTGAGGTTGGGTGAGCAAACGCAGACCCTTTAAAGTAATACTGCGTGTTACCCATGCCATGGGTCCCAAATCTCCAGGTTCAAGGGCATCTTCCTACATCGAAAACATGCCTGGGAAACCCAGAAGATGGTACACCGTGTGATCGGGAAAGGTTTCTAAAACGCACCTCATTTCTCCTCTCCTTGTGCTCGGGTTCGCCATTCCAGCCGCTTCACTAACAATCTCCCTACGTGGAGAATCAGCACCGTTGACCTCCTGTTTCGTACAGGTCGCAATTTGTCCCGAGGATGAACGGAAAGAGGGGGAACCAATGAGAGACTAGCTCTAGGTGTTGGGACAGGCACAGGTCACCCTATTTTCCCATCAGGAAGAAGAATGAACCACAGGCTCAGCCTGCCCCCCGGAACCAGAATAAGGCCTGAAGCAATCCTGCGCTTTTGCGGCCAGCTCCCAAAAAAGCGAGTTGACAAATGGAGCTCAGGGGCACTGCAATTCACAAACCTGCAGAGTTGTAAATGATAACTCTCGTCCACAAATATATTGAGGGAAGGCAACTAAGAGGATTTGAAAGCAAGGCAGAATTGCAGGAAACCGGTTTCAGGAGGTAGATTCGACTCGCCTTGAAAGCACATGAAAAGCGGCAAAGCGTTGACAATGATGCCCTTGGCCAAAAAGGGCGTATGCGTTTTTTCCTGAATATATTCAGGAAAAAACGCATACGCCCTTTTTGGCCAACCAAGCAAGCCGGAAAGGCAAATCGGCGCTACAAAGAAGTCTGGCTTGCCAGAGGTCAAAAGGGCCATGCTGAAAAAAGTGTAAAAACCGGAAATGCAGGACAGGCCATGGAGACATGGGAGCCTTGCTACGCTGATGGGCGGGATGGAAATTGCCAACAGCCACTCTGGAGAAGTGTACGCTGCGTCCTGAAACATGGAATAAACACAGCTTAGAGAGCATAGGGCACTTCCACTCATGGGCGTAGAAATCGGGAAACCTAAAAATCAGCAAGACACAGGCACCCCAAAGTTTAGGGCTGCTCTGTTTCCAAGAACCTCCACTTCGGTACACCTTAAATATCCCAGGAAAGAGAAAAATGGATAAAGAAGTTGTGGTACTTATGCACAATGGAATATCACTCAGCCATAAATCAGTGTCATAAGGCTAGTAGCAGCATGATGAGTGGATTTAGGGACGATGACTCTAAGTGAAGTAAGTCACACAGAAAAGGACACTTATCCTAAGATATCACTTATAGAGGGAATGTCAAAATCGCTACACCTGAACTGAATTCCAAAACACAACAGAGTCACACATTTAGAAAACACACTATGGCTGCTTAACGGGAAAGGTGAGGTGTGGCGATGCATAAAACAAGGGTTTGAAATTAGCTCAGATACCGTTCCACAAGCCAAATATGTAATAGACAAGACCAACTCCCTGCTCAGTGAACTGGACTCAACACCCCCTATTCACCACCCAAGAATATATCTGACTAGGAAGAGTCTTAAAACCTATGTATTGATATCTCTCTGGAAGTGAATCAAGAGGGTGTAAAGCGGCATAAACACAGCAGGGAAAAGCAGCTAAATCCCGTTATAAAAATAAGCTACTTAAAAAAAAAAACCCATAAAACAAAGACAGTGAAAGAGAGAGAAATTCTTACAAAATCCGTTCAGGGGCTCTGATGCAACCTGGATTGACCATATCTAGACCCACAGCTGGATGAGACATAAGGCTGGACACTCTTGGGGCTCAGAGGATTGGTGAGGTTGGGCGAGCAAACGCAGACCCTTTGAAGTAATACTGCGTGGTACCCATCCCATGGGTCCCAAATCTCCAGGTGCAACGGCATCTTCCTACATCGAAAACATGCATGGGAAACCCAGAAGATGGTACAATGTGTGATCGGGAAAGGTTTCTAAAACGCACCTCATTTCTCCTCTCCTTGTGCTCGGGTTCGCCATTCCAGCCGCTTTACTAACAATCTCCCTACTTGGAGAATCAGCACCGTTAACCTCCTGTTTCGTACAGGTTGCAATTTGTCCTGAGGATGAACGGGAAGAGGGGGAACCAATGAGAGACTAGCTCTAGATGTTGGGACAGGCACAGGTCACTCTATTTTCCCATCAGGAAGAAGAATGAACCACAGGCTCAGCCTACCCCCCCGGAACCAGAATAGGGCCAGAAGCAATCCTGCGCTTTTGCGGCCAGCTCCCAAAAAAGCGAGTTGACAAATGGAGCTCAGGGGCACTGCAATTCACAAACCTGCAGAGTTGTAAATGATAACTCTCGTCCACAAATATATTGAGGGAAGGCAACGAAGAGGATTTGAAAGCAAGGCAGAATTGCAGGAAACCGGTTTCAGGATGTAGATTCGACTCGCCTTGAAAGCACATGAAAAGCGGCAAAGCGTTGACAATGATGCCCTTGGCCAAAAAGGGCGTATGCGTTTTCTCCTGAATATATTCAGGAAAAAACGCATACGCCCTTTTTGGCCAACCAGGCAAGCCGGAAAGGCAAATCGGCGCTACAAAGAAGTCTGGCTTGCCAGAGGTCAAAAGGGCCATGCTGAAAAAAGTGTAAAAACCGGAAATGCAGGACAGGCCATGGAGACATGGGAGCCTTGCTACGCTGATGGGCGGGGTGGAAATTGCCAACAGCCACTCTGGAGAAGTGTACGCTGCGTCCTGAAACATGGAATAAACACAGCTTAGAGAGCATAGGGCACTTCCACTCATGGGCGTAGAAATCGGGAAACCTAAAAATCAACAAGACACAGGCACCCCAAAGTTTAGGGCTGCTCTGTTTCCAAGAACCTCCACTTCGGTACACCTTAAATATCCCAGGAAAGAGAAAAATGGATAAAGAAGTTGTGGTACTTATGCACAATGGAATATCACTCAGCCATAAATCAGTGTCATAAGGCTAGTAGCAGCATGATGAGTGGATTTAGGGACGATGACTCTAAGTGAAGTAAGTCACACAGAAAAGGACACTTATCCTAAAATATCACTTATAGAGGGAATGTCAAAATCGCTACACCTGAACTGAATTCCAAAACACAACAGAGTCACACATTTAGAAAACACACTATGGCTGCTTAAAGGGAAAGGTGAGGTGGGGCGATGCATAAAACAAGGGTTTGAAATTAGCTCAGATACCGTTCCACAAGCCAAATATGTAATAGACAAGACCTACTCCCTGCTCAGTGAACTGGACTCAACACCCCCTATTCACCACCCAAGAATATATCTGACTAGGAAGAGTCTTAAAACCTATGTATTGATATCTCTCTGGAAGTGAATCAAGAGGGTGTAAAGCGGCATAAACACAGCAAGGAAAAGAAGCTAAACCCCCTTATAAAAATTGACTACTTAAAAAAAAAAACCCATAAAACAAAGACAGTGAAAGAGAGAGAAATTCTTACAAAATCCGTTCAGGGGCTCTGATGCAACCTGGATTGACCATATCTAGACCCACAGCTGGATGAGACATAAGGCTGGACACTCTTGGGGCTGAGAGGATTGGTGAGGTTGGGTGAGCAAACGCAGACCCTTTAAAGTAATACTGCGTGGTACCCATGCCATGGGTCCCAAATCTCCAGGTTCAAGGGCATCTTCCTACATCGAAAACATGCCTGGGAAACCCAGAAGATGGTACACCGTGTGATCGGGAAAGGTTTCTAAAACGCACCTCATTTCTCCTCTCCTTGTGCTCGGGTTCGCCATTCCAGCCGCTTCACTAACAATCTCCCTACGTGGAGAATCAGCACCGTTGACCTCCTGTTTCGTACAGGTCGCAATTTGTCCCGAGGATGAACGGGAAGAGGGGGAACCAATGAGAGACTAGCTCTAGGTGTTGGGACAGGCACAGGTCACTCTATTTTCCCATCAGGAAGAAGAATGAACCACAGGCTCAGCCTGCCCCCCGGAACCAGAATAGGGCCTGAAGCAATCCTGCGCTTTTGCGGCCAGCTCCCAAAAAAGCGAGTTGACAAATGGAGCTCAGGGGCACTGCAATTCACAAACCTGCAGAGTTGTAAATGATAACTCTCGTCCACAAATATATTGAGGGAAGGCAACGAAGAGGATTTGAAAGCAAGGCAGAATTGCAGGAAACCGGTTTCAGGAGGTAGATTCGACTCGCCTTGAAAGCACATGAAAAGCGGCAAAGCGTTGACAATGATGCCCTTGGCCAAAAAGGGCGTATGCGTTTTCTCCTGAATATATTCAGGAAAAAACGCATACGCCCTTTTTGGCCAACCAAGCAAGCCGGAAAGGCAAATCGGTGCTACAAAGAAGTCTGGCTTGCCAGAGGTCAAAAGGGCCATGCTGAAAAAAGTGTAAAAACCGGAAATGCAGGACAGGCCATGGAGACATGGGAGCCTTGCTACGCTGATGGGCAGGATGGAAATTGCCAACAGCCACTCTGGAGAAGTGTACGCTGCGTCCTGAAACATGGAATAAACACAGCTTAGAGAGCATAGGGCACTTCCACTCATGGGCGTAGAAATCGGGAAACCTAAAATTCAACAAGACACAGGCACCCCAAAGTTTAGGGCTGCTCTGTTTCCAAGAACCTCCACTTCGGTACACCTTAAATATCCCAGGAAAGAGAAAAATGGATAAAGAAGTTGTGGTACTTATGCACAATGGAATATCACTCAGCCATAAATCAGTGTCATAAGGCTAGTAGCAACATGATGAGTGGATTTAGGGACGATGCTCTAAGTGAAGTAAGTCACACAGAAAAGGACACTTATCCTAAGATATCACTTATAGAGGGAATGTCAAAATCGCTACACCTGAACTGAATTCCAAAACAGAACAGAGTCACACATTTAGAAAACACACTATGGCTGCTTAACGGGAAAGCTGAGGTGGGGCGATGCATAAAACAAGGGTTTGAAATTAGCTCAGATACCGTTCCACAAGCCAAATATGTAATAGACAAGACCTACTCCCTGCTCAGTGAACTGGACTCAACACCCCCTATTCACCGCCCAAGAATATATCTGACTAGGAAGAGTCTTAAAACCTATGTATTGATATCTCTCTGGAAGTGAATCAAGAGGGTGTAAAGCGGCATAAACACAGCAGGGAAAAGCAGCTAAATCCCGATATAAAAATAAGCTACTTAAAAAAAAAAACCCATAAAACAAAGACAGTGAAAGAGAGAGAAATTCTTACAAAATCCGTTCAGGGGCTCTGATGCAACCTGGATTGACCATATCTAGACCCACAGCTGGATGAGACATAAGGCTGGACACTCTTGGGGCTCAGAGGATTGGTGAGGTTGGGCGAGCAAACGCAGACCTTTTGAAGTAATACTGCGTGGTACCCATCCCATGGGTCCCAAATCTCCAGGTGCAACGGCATCTTCCTACATCGAAAACATGCATGGGAAACCCAGAAGATGGTACAATGTGTGATCGGGAAAGGTTTCTAAAACGCACCTCATTTCTCCTCTCCTTGTGCTCGGGTTCGCCATTCCAGCCGCTTTACTAACAATCTCCCTACTTGGAGAATCAGCACCGTTAACCTCCTGTTTCGTACAGGTTGCAATTTGTCCTGAGGATGAACGGGAAGAGGGGGAACCAATGAGAGACTAGCTCTAGATGTTGGGACAGGCACAGGTCACTCTATTTTCCCATCAGGAAGAAGAATGAACCACAGGCTCAGCCTACCCCCCCGGAACCAGAATAGGGCCTGAAGCAATCCTGCGCTTTTGCGGCCAGCTCCCAAAAAAGCGAGTTGACAAATGGAGCTCAGGGGCACTGCAATTCACAAACCTGCAGAGTTGTAAATGATAACTCTCGTCCACAAATATATTGAGGGAAGGCAACGAAGAGGATTTGAAAGCAAGGCAGAATTGCAGGAAACCGGTTTCAGGAGGTAGATTCGACTCGCCTTGAAAGCACATGAAAAGCGGCAAAGCGTTGACAATGATGCCCTTGGCCAAAAAGGGCGTATGCGTTTTCTCCTGAATATATTCAGGAAAAAACGCATACGCCCTTTTTGGCCAACCAAGCAAGCCGGAAAGGCAAATCGGCGCTACAAAGAAGTCTGGCTTGCCAGAGGTCAAAAGGGCCATGCTGAAAAAAGTGTAAAAACCGGAAATGCAGGACAGGCCATGGAGACATGGGAGCCTTGCTACGCTGATGGGCGGGATGGAAATTGCCAACAGCCACTCTGGAGAAGTGTACGTTGCGTCCTGAAACATGGAATAAACACAGCTTAGAGAGCATAGGGCACTTCCACTCATGGGCGTAGAAATCGGGAAACCTAAAAATCAACAAGACACAGGCACCCCAAAGTTTAGGGCTGCTCTGTTTCCAAGAACCTCCACTTCGGTACACCTTAAATATCCCAGGAAAGAGAAAAATGGATAAAGAAGTTGTGGTACTTATGCACAATGGAATATCACTCAGCCATAAATCAGTGTCATAAGGCTAGTAGCAGCATGATGAGTGGATTTAGGGACGATGACTCTAAGTGAAGTAAGTCACACAGAAAAGGACACTTATCCTAAAATATCACTTATAGAGGGAATGTCAAAATCGCTACACCTGAACTGAATTCCAAAACACAACAGAGTCACACATTTAGAAAACACACTATGGCTGCTTAAAGGGAAAGGTGAGGTGGGGCGATGCATAAAACAAGGGTTTGAAATTAGCTCAGATACCGTTCCACAAGCCAAATATGTAATAGACAAGACCTACTCCCTGCTCAGTGAACTGGACTCAACACCCCCTATTCACCACCCAAGAATATATCTGACTAGGAAGAGTCTTAAAACCTATGTATAGATATCTCTCTGGAAGTGAATCAAGAGGGTGTAAAGCGGCATAAACACAGCAAGGAAAAGAAGCTAAACCCCCTTATAAAAATTGACTACTTAAAAAAAAAAACCCATAAAACAAAGACAGTGAAAGAGAGAGAAATTCTTACAAAATCCGTTCAGGGGCTCTGATGCAACCTGGATTGACCATATCTAGACCCACAGCTGGATGAGACATAAGGCTGGACACTCTTGGGGCTGAGAGGATTGGTGAGGTTGGGTGAGCAAACGCAGACCCTTTAAAGTAATACTGCGTGGTACCCATGCCATGGGTCCCAAATCTCCAGGTTCAAGGGCATCTTCCTACATCGAAAACATGCCTGGGAAACCCAGAAGATGGTACACCGTGTGATCGGGAAAGGTTTCTAAAACGCACCTCATTTCTCCTCTCCTTGTGCTCGGGTTCGCCATTCCAGCCGCTTCACTAACAATCTCCCTACGTGGAGAATCAGCACCGTTGACCTCCTGTTTCGTACAGGTCGCAATTTGTCCCGAGGATGAACGGGAAGAGGGGGAACCAATGAGAGACTAGCTCTAGGTGTTGGGACAGGCACAGGTCACTCTATTTTCCCATCAGGAAGAAGAATGAACCACAGGCTCAGCCTGCCCCCCGGAACCAGAATAGGGCCTGAAGCAATCCTGCGCATTTGCGGCCAGCTCCCAAAAAAGCGAGTTGACAAATGGAGCTCAGGGGCACTGCAATTCACAAACCTGCAGAGTTGTAAATGATAACTCTCGTCCACAAATATATTGAGGGAAGGCAACGAAGAGGATTTGAAAGCAAGGCAGAATTGCAGGAAACCGGTTTCAGGAGGTAGATTCGACTCGCCTTGAAAGCACATGAAAAGCGGCAAAGCGTTGACAATGATGCCCTTGGCCAAAAAGGGCGTATGCGTTTTTTCCTGAATATATTCAGGAAAAAACGCATACGCCCTTTTTGGCCAACCAAGCAAGCCGGAAATGCAAATCGGCGGTACAAAGAAGTCTGGCTTGCCAGCGGTCAAAAGGGCCATGCTGAAAAAAGTGTAAAAACCGGAAATGCAGGACAGGCCATGGAGACATGGGAGCCTTGCTACGCTGATGGGCGGGGTGGAAATTGCCAACAGCCACTCTGGAGAAGTGTACGCTGCGTCCTGAAACATGTAATAAACACAACTTAGAGAGCATAGGGCACTTCCACTCATGGGCGTAGAAATCGGGAAACCTAAAAATCAACAAGACACAGGCACCCCAAAGTTTAGGGCTGCTCTGTTTCCAAGAACCTCCACTTCGGTACACCTTAAATATCCCAGGAAAGGGAAAAATGGATAAAGAAGTTGTGGTACTTATGCACAATGGAATATCACTCAGCCATGAAATCAGTGTCATAAGGCTAGTAGCAGCATGATGAGTGGATTTAGGGACGATGACTCTAAGTGAAGTAAGTCACACAGAAAAGGACACTTATCCTAAGATATCACTTATAGAGGGAATGTCAAAATCGCTACACCTGAACTGAATTCCAAAACACAACAGAGTCACACATTTAGAAAACACACTATGGCTGCTTAACGGGAAAGGTGAGGTGGGGCGATGCATAAAACAAGGGTTTGAAATTAGTTCAGATACCGTTCCACAAGCCAAATATGTAATAGACAAGACCTACTCCCTGCTCAGTGAACTGGACTCAACACCCCCTATTCACCACCCAAGAATATATCTGACTAGGAAGAGTCTTAAAACCTATGTATTGATATCTCTCTGGAAGTGAATCAAGAGGGTGTAAAGCGGCATAAACACAGCAGGGAAAAGCAGCTAAACCCCCTTATAAAAATTGACTACTTAAAAAAAAAAACCCATAAAACAAAGACAGTGAAAGAGAGAGAAATTCTTACAAAATCCGTTCAGGGGCTCTGATGCAACCTGGATTGACCATATCTAGACCCACAGCTGGATGAGACATAAGGCTGGACACTCTTGGGGCTGAGAGGATTGGTGAGGTTGGGTGAGCAAACGCAGACCGTTTAAAGTAATACTGCGTGGTACCCATGCCATGGGTCCCAAATCTCCAGGTTCAAGGGCATCTTCCTACATCGAAAACATGCCTGGGAAACCCAGAAGATGGTACACCGTGTGATCGGGAAAGGTTTCTAAAACGCACCTCATTTCTCCTCTCCTTGTGCTCGGGTTCGCCATTCCAGCCGCTTCACTAACAATCTCCCTACGTGGAGAATCAGCACCGTTGACCTCCTGTTTCGTAAAGGTCGCAATTTGTCCCGAGGATGAACGGGAAGAGGGGGAACCAATTAGAGACTAGCTCTAGGTGTTGGGACAGGCACAGGTCACCCTATTTTCCCATCAGGAAGAAGAATGAACCACAGGCTCAGCCTGCCCCCCGGAACCAGAATAAGGCCTGAAGCAATCCTGCGCTTTTGCGGCCAGCTCCCAAAAAAGCGAGTTGACAAATGGAGCTCAGGGGCACTGCAATTCACAAACCTGCAGAGTTGTAAATGATAACTCTCGTCCACAAATATACTGAGGGAAGGCAACAAAGAGGATTTGAAAGCAAGGCAGAATTGCAGGAAACCGGTTTCAGGAGGTAGATTCGACTCGCCTTGAAAGCACATGAAAAGCGGCAAAGCGTTGACAATGATGCCCTTGGCCAAAAAGGGCGTATGCGTTTTTTCCTGAATATATTCAGGAAAAAACGCATACGCCCTTTTTGGCCAACCAAGCAAGCCGGAAAGGCAAATCGGCGCTACAAAGAAGTCTGGCTTGCCAGAGGTCAAAAGGGCCATGCTGAAAAAAGTGTAAAAACCGGAAATGCAGGACAGGCCATGGAGACATGGGAGCCTTGCTACGCTGATGGGCGGGATGGAAATTGCCAACAGCCACTCTGGAGAAGTGTACGCTGCGTCCTGAAACATGGAATAAACACAGCTTAGAGAGCATAGGGCACTTCCACTCATGGGCGTAGAAATCGGGAAACCTAAAAATCAACAAGACACAGGCACCCCAATGTTTAGGGCTGCTCTGTTTCCAAGAACCTCCACTTCGGTAAACCTTAAATATCCCAGGAAAGAGAAAAATGGATAAAGAAGTTGTGGTACTTATGCACAATGGAATATCACTCAGCCATAAATCAGTGTCATAAGGCTAGTAGCAGCATGATGAGTGGATTTAGGGACGATGACTCTAAGTGAAGTAAGTCACACAGAAGAGGACACTTATCCTAAGATATCACTTATAGAGGGAATGTCAAAATCGCTACACCTGAACTGAATTCCAAAACACAACAGAGTCACACATTTAGAAAACACACTATGGCTGCTTAACGGGAAAGGTGAGGTGGGGCGATGCATAAAACAAGGGTTTGAAATTAGCTCAGATAGCGTTCCACAAGCCAAATATGTAATAGACAAGACGTACTCCCTGCTCAGTGAACTGGACTCAACACCCCCTATTCACCACCGAAGAATATATCTGACTAGGAAGAGTCTTAAAACCTATGTATTGATATCTCTCTGGAAGTGAATCAAGAGGGTGTAAAGCGGCATAAACACAGCAAGGAAAAGAAGCTAAACCCCCTTATAAAAATTGACTACTTAAAAAAAAAACCCATAAAACAAAGACAGTGAAAGAGAGAGAAATTCTTACAAAATCCGTTCAGGGGCTCTGATGCAACCTGGATTGACCATATCTAGACCCACAGCTGGATGAGACATAAGGCTGGACACTCTTGGGGCTCAGAGGATTGGTGAGGTTGGGCGAGCAAACGCAGACCCTTTGAAGTAATACTGCGTGGTACCCATCCCATGGGTCCCAAATCTCCAGGTGCAACGGCATCTTCCTACATCGAAAACATGCCTGGGAAACCCAGAAGATGGTACACCGTGTGATCGGGAAAGGTTTCTAAAACGCACCTCATTTCTCCTCTCCTTGTGCTCGGGTTCGCCATTCCAGCCGCTTCACTAACAATCTCCCTACGTGGAGAATCAGCACCGTTGACCTCCTGTTTCGTACAGGTCGCAATTTGTCCCGAGGATGAACGGGAAGAGGGGGAACCAATGAGAGACTAGCTCTAGGTGTTGGGACAGGCACAGGTCACTCTATTTTCCCATCAGGAAGAAGAATGAACCACAGGCTCAGCCTGCCCCCCGGAACCAGAATAGGGCCTGAAGCAATCCTGCGCTTTTGCGGCCAGCTCCCAAAAAAGCGAGTTGACAAATGGAGCTCAGGGGCACTGCAATTCACAAACCTGCAGAGTTGTAAATGATAACTCTCGTCCACAAATATATTGAGGGAAGGCAACGAAGAGGATTTGAAAGCAAGGCAGAATTGCAGGAAACCGGTTTCAGGAGGTAGATTCGACTCGCCTTGAAAGCACATGAAAAGCGGCAAAGCGTTGACAATGATGCCCTTGGCCAAAAAGGGCGTATGCGTTTTTTCCTGAATATATTCAGGAAAAAACGCATACGCCCTTTTTGGCCAACCAAGCAAGCCGGAAATGCAAATCGGCGCTACAAAGAAGTCTGGCTTGCCAGCGGTCAAAAGGGCCATGCTGAAAAAAGTGTAAAAACCGGAAATGCAGGACAGGCCATGGAGACATGGGAGCCTTGCTACGCTGATGGGCGGGGTGGAAATTGCCAACAGCACTCTGGAGAAGTGTACGCTGCGTCCTGAAACATGTAATAAACACAACTTAGAGAGCATAGGGCACTTCCACTCATGGGCGTAGAAATCGGGAAACCTAAAAATCAACAAGACACAGGCACCCCAAAGTTTAGGGCTGCTCTGTTTCCAAGAACCTCCACTTCGGTACACCTTAAATATCCCAGGAAAGAGAAAAATGGATAAAGAAGTTGTGGTACTTATGCACAATGGAATATCACTCAGCCATGAAATCAGTGTCATAAGGCTAGTAGCAGCATGATGAGTGGATTTAGGGACGATGACTCTAAGTGAAGTAAGTCACACAGAAAAGGACACTTATCCTAAGATATCACTTATAGAGGGAATGTCAAAATCGCTACACCTGAACTGAATTCCAAAACACAACAGAGTCACACATTTAGAAAACACACTATGGCTGCTTAACGGGAAAGGTGAGGTGGGGCGATGCATAAAACAAGGGTTTGAAATTAGTTCAGATACCGTTCCACAAGCCAAATATGTAATAGACAAGACCTACTCCCTGCTCAGTGAACTGGACTCAACACCCCCTATTCACCGCCCAAGAATATATCTGACTAGGAAGAGTCTTAAAACCTATGTATTGATATCTCTCTGGAATTGAATCAAGAGGGTGTAAAGCGGCATAAACACAGCAGGGAAAAGCAGCTAAATCCCGTTATAAAAATAAGCTACTTAAAAAAAAAAACCCATAAAACAAAGACAGTGAAAGAGAGAGAAATTCTTACAAAATCCGTTCAGGGGCTCTGATGCAACCTGGATTGACCATATCTAGACCCACAGCTGGATGAGACATAAGGCTGGACACTCTTGGGGCTGAGAGGATTGGTGAGGTTGGGTGAGCAAACGCAGACCCTTTAAAGTAATACTGCGTGTTACCCATGCCATGGGTCCCAAATCTCCAGGTTCAAGGGCATCTTCCTACATCGAAAACATGCCTGGGAAACCCAGAAGATGGTACACCGTGTGATCGGGAAAGGTTTCTAAAACGCACCTCATTTCTCCTCTCCTTGTGCTCGGGTTCGCCATTCCAGCCGCTTCACTAACAATCTCCCTACGTGGAGAATCAGCACCGTTGACCTCCTGTTTCGTACAGGTCGCAATTTGTCCCGAGGATGAACGGGAAGAGGGGGAACCAATGAGAGACTAGCTCTAGGTGTTGGGACAGGCACAGGTCACCCTATTTTCCCATCAGGAAGAAGAATGAACCACAGGCTCAGCCTGCCCCCCGGAACCAGAATAAGGCCTGAAGCAATCCTGCGCTTTTGCGGCCAGCTCCCAAAAAAGCGAGTTGACAAATGGAGCTCAGGGGCACTGCAATTCACAAACCTGCAGAGTTGTAAATGATAACTCTCGTCCACAAATATATTGAGGGAAGGCAACAAAGAGGATTTGAAAGCAAGGCAGAATTGCAGGAAACCGGTTTCAGGAGGTAGATTCGACTCGCCTTGAAAGCACATGAAAAGCGGCAAAGCGTTGACAATGATGCCCTTGGCCAAAAAGGGCGTATGCGTTTTTTCCTGAATATATTCAGGAAAAAACGCATACGCCCTTTTTGGCCAACCAAGCAAGCCGGAAAGGCAAATCGGCGCTACAAAAAGTCTGGCTTGCCAGAGGTCAAAAGGGCCATGCTGAAAAAAGTGTAAAAACCGGAAATGCAGGACAGGCCATGGAGACATGGGAGCCTTGCTACGCTGATGGGCGGGATGGAAATTGCCAACAGCCACTCTGGAGAAGTGTACGCTGCGTCCTGAAACATGGAATAAACACAGCTTAGAGAGCATAGGGCACTTCCACTCATGGGCGTAGAAATCGGGAAACCTAAAAATCAGCAAGACACAGGCACCCCAAAGTTTAGGGCTGCTCTGTTTCCAAGAACCTCCACTTCGGTACACCTTAAATATCCCAGGAAAGAGAAAAATGGATAAAGAAGTTGTGGTACTTATGCACAATGGAATATCACTCAGCCATAAATCAGTGTCATAAGGCTAGTAGCAGCATGATGAGTGGATTTAGGGACGATGACTCTAAGTGAAGTTAGTCACACAGAAAAGGACACTTATCCTAAGATATCACTTATAGAGGGAATGTCAAAATCGCTACACCTGAACTGAATTCCAAAACACAACAGAGTCACACATTTAGAAAACACACTATGGCTGCTTAACGGGAAAGGTGAGGTGTGGCGATGCATAAAACAAGGGTTTGAAATTAGCTCAGATACCGTTCCACAAGCCAAATATGTAATAGACAAGACCAACTCCCTGCTCAGTGAACTGGACTCAACACCCCCTATTCACCACCCAAGAATATATCTGACTAGGAAGAGTCTTAAAACCTATGTATTGATATCTCTCTGGAAGTGAATCAAGAGGGTGTAAAGCGGCATAAACACAGCAAGGAAAAGAAGCTAAACCCCCTTATAAAAATTGACTACTTAAAAAAAAAAAAACCCATAAAACAAAGACAGTGAAAGAGAGAGAAATTCTTACAAAATCCGTTCAGGGGCTCTGATGCAACCTGGATTGACCATATCTAGACCCACAGCTGGATGAGACATAAGGCTGGACACTCTTGGGGCTGAGAGGATTGGTGAGGTTGGGTGAGCAAACGCAGACCCTTTAAAGTAATACTGCGTGGTACCCATGCCATGGGTCCCAAATCTCCAGGTTCAAGGGCATCTTCCTACATCGAAAACATGCCTGGGAAACCCAGAAGATGGTACACCGTGTGATCGGGAAAGGTTTCTAAAACGCACCTCATTTCTCCTCTCCTTGTGCTCGGGTTCGCCATTCCAGCCGCTTCACTAACAATCTCCCTACGTGGAGAATCAGCACCGTTGACCTCCTGTTTCGTACAGGTCGCAATTTGTCCCGAGGATGAACGGGAAGAGGGGGAACCAATGAGAGACTAGCTCTAGGTGTTGGGACAGGCACAGGTCACTCTATTTTCCCATCAGGAAGAAGAATGAACCACAGGCTCAGCCTGCCCCCCGGAACCAGAATAGGGCCTGAAGCAATCCTGCGCTTTTGCGGCCAGCTCCCAAAAAAGCGAGTTGACAAATGGAGCTCAGGGGCACTGCAATTCACAAACCTGCAGAGTTGTAAATGATAACTCTCGTCCACAAATATATTGAGGGAAGGCAACGAAGAGGATTTGAAAGCAAGGCAGAATTGCAGGAAACCGGTTTCAGGAGGTAGATTCGACTCGCCTTGAAAGCACATGAAAAGCGGCAAAGCGTTGACAATGATGCCCTTGGCCAAAAAGGGCGTATGCGTTTTTTCCTGAATATATTCAGGAAAAAACGCATACGCCCTTTTTGGCCAACCAAGCAAGCCGGAAATGCAAATCGGCGCTACAAAGAAGTCTGGCTTGCCAGCGGTCAAAAGGGCCATGCTGAAAAAAGTGTAAAAACCGGAAATGCAGGACAGGCCATGGAGACATGGGAGCCTTGCTACGCTGATGGGCGGGGTGGAAACTGCCAACAGCCACTCTGGAGAAGTGTACGCTGCGTCCTGAAACATGTAATAAACACAACTTAGAGAGCATAGGGCACTTCCACTCATGGGCGTAGAAATCGGGAAACCTAAAAATCAACAAGACACAGGCACCCCAAAGTTTAGGGCTGCTCTGTTTCCAAGAACCTCCACTTCGGTACACCTTAAATATCCCAGGAAAGAGAAAAATGGATAAAGAAGTTGTGGTACTTATGCACAATGGAATATCACTCAGCCATGAAATCAGTGTCATAAGGCTAGTAGCAGCATGATGAGTGGATTTAGGGACGATGACTCTAAGTGAAGTAAGTCACACAGAAAAGGACACTTATCCTAAGATATCACTTATAGAGGGAATGTCAAAATCGCTACACCTGAACTGAATTCCAAAACACAACAGAGTCACACATTTAGAAAACACACTATGGCTGCTTAACGGGAAAGGTGAGGTGGGGCGATGCATAAAACAAGGGTTTGAAATTAGTTCAGATACCGTTCCACAAGCCAAATATGTAATAGACAAGACCTACTCCCTGCTCAGTGAACTGGACTCAACACCCCCTATTCACCGCCCAAGAATATATCTGACTAGGAAGAGTCTTAAAACCTATGTATTGATATCTCTCTGGAATTGAATCAAGAGGGTGTAAAGCGGCATAAACACAGCAGGGAAAAGCAGCTAAATCCCGTTATAAAAATAAGCTACTTAAAAAAAAAAACCCATAAAACAAAGACAGTGAAAGAGAGAGAAATTCTTACAAAATCCGTTCAGGGGCTCTGATGCAACCTGGATTGACCATATCTAGACCCACAGCTGGATGAGACATAAGGCTGGACACTCTTGGGGCTGAGAGGATTGGTGAGGTTGGGTGAGCAAACGCAGACCCTTTAAAGTAATACTGCGTGGTACCCATGCCATGGGTCCCAAATCTCCAGGTTCAAGGGCATCTTCCTACATCGAAAACATGCCTGGGAAACCCAGAAGATGGTACACCGTGTGATCGGGAAAGGTTTCTAAAACGCACCTCATTTCTCCTCTCCTTGTGCTCGGGTTCGCCATTCCAGCCGCTTCACTAACAATCTCCCTACGTGGAGAATCAGCACCGTTGACCTCCTGTTTCGTACAGGTCGCAATTTGTCCCGAGGATGAACGGGAAGAGGGGGAACCAATGAGAGACTAGCTCTAGGTGTTGGGACAGGCACAGGTCACTCTATTTTCCCATCAGGAAGAAGAATGAACCACAGGCTCAGCCTGCCCCCCGGAACCAGAATAGGGCCTGAAGCAATCCTGCGCTTTTGCGGCCAGCTCCCAAAAAAGCGAGTTGACAAATGGAGCTCAGGGGCACTGCAATTCACAAACCTGCAGAGTTGTAAATGATAACTCTCGTCCACAAATATATTGAGGGAAGGCAACGAAGAGGATTTGAAAGCAAGGCAGAATTGCAGGAAACCGGTTTCAGGAGGTAGATTCGACTCGCCTTGAAAGCACATGAAAAGCGGCAAAGCGTTGACAATGATGCCCTTGGCCAAAAAGGGCGTATGCGTTTTTTCCTGAATATATTCAGGAAAAAACGCATACGCCCTTTTTGGCCAACCAAGCAAGCCGGAAATGCAAATCGGCGCTACAAAGAAGTCTGGCTTGCCAGCGGTCAAAAGGGCCATGCTGAAAAAAGTGTAAAAACCGGAAATGCAGGACAGGCCATGGAGACATGGGAGCCTTGCTACGCTGATGGGCGGGGTGGAAATTGCCAACAGCCACTCTGGAGAAGTGTACGCTGCGTCCTGAAACATGTAATAAACACAACTTAGAGAGCATAGGGCACTTCCACTCACGGGCGTAGAAATCGGGAAACCTAAAAATCAACAAGACACAGGCACCCCAAAGTTTAGGGCTGCTCTGTTTCCAAGAACCTCCACTTCGGTACACCTTAAATATCCCAGGAAAGAGAAAAATGGATAAAGAAGTTGTGGTACTTATGCACAATGGAATATCACTCAGCCATGAAATCAGTGTCATAAGGCTAGTAGCAGCATGATGAGTGGATTTAGGGACGATGACTCTAAGTGAAGTAAGTCACACAGAAAAGGACACTTATCCTAAGATATCACTTATAGAGGGAATGTCAAAATCGCTACACCTGAACTGAATTCCAAAACACAACAGAGTCACACATTTAGAAAACACACTATGGCTGCTTAACGGGAAAGGTGAGGTGGGGCGATGCATAAAACAAGGGTTTGAAATTAGTTCAGATACCGTTCCACAAGCCAAATATGTAATAGACAAGACCTACTCCCTGCTCAGTGAACTGGACTCAACACCCCCTATTCACCACCCAAGAATATATCTGACTAGGAAGAGTCTTAAAACCTATGTATTGATATCTCTCTGGAAGTGAATCAAGAGGGTGTAAAGCGGCATAAACACAGCAGGGAAAAGCAGCTAAATCCCGTTATAAAAATAAGCTACTTAAAAAAAAAACCCATAAAACAAAGACAGTGAAAGAGAGAGAAATTCTTACAAAATCCGTTCAGGGGCTCTGATGCAACCTGGATTGACCATATCTAGACCCACAGCTGGATGAGACATAAGGCTGGACACTCTTGGGGCTGAGAGGATTGGTGAGGTTGGGTGAGCAAACGCAGACCCTTTAAAGTAATACTGCGTGGTACCCATGCCATGGGTCCCAAATCTCCAGGTTCAAGGGCATCTTCCTACATCGAAAACATGCCTGGGAAACCCAGAAGATGGTACACCGTGTGATCGGGAAAGGTTTCTAAAACGCACCTCATTTCTCCTCTCCTTGTGCTCGGGTTCGCCATTCCAGCCGCTTCACTAACAATCTCCCTACGTGGAGAATCAGCACCGTTGACCTCCTGTTTCGTACAGGTCGCAATTTGTCCCGAGGATGAACGGGAAGAGGGGGAACCAATGAGAGACTAGCTCTAGGTGTTGGGACAGGCACAGGTCACTCTATTTTCCCATCAGGAAGAAGAATGAACCACAGGCTCAGCCTGCCCCCCGGAACCAGAATAGGGCCTGAAGCAATCCTGCGCTTTTGCGGCCAGCTCCCAAAAAAGCGAGTTGACAAATGGAGCTCAGGGGCACTGCAATTCACAAACCTGCAGAGTTGTAAATGATAACTCTCGTCCACAAATATATTGAGGGAAGGCAACGAAGAGGATTTGAAAGCAAGGCAGAATTGCAGGAAACCGGTTTCAGGAGGTAGATTCGACTCGCCTTGAAAGCACATGAAAAGCGGCAAAGCGTTGACAATGATGCCCTTGGCCAAAAAGGGCGTATGCGTTTTTTCCTGAATATATTCAGGAAAAAACGCATACGCCCTTTTTGGCCAACCAAGCAAGCCGGAAATGCAAATCGGCGCTACAAAGAAGTCTGGCTTGCCAGCGGTCAAAAGGGCCATGCTGAAAAAAGTGTAAAAACCGGAAATGCAGGACAGGCCATGGAGACATGGGAGCCTTGCTACGCTGATGGGCGGGGTGGAAATTGCCAACAGCCACTCTGGAGAAGTGTACGCTGCGTCCTGAAACATGTAATAAACACAACTTAGAGAGCATAGGGCACTTCCACTCATGGGCGTAGAAATCGGGAAACCTAAAAATCAACAAGACACAGGCACCCCAAAGTTTAGGGCTGCTCTGTTTCCAAGAACCTCCACTTCGGTACACCTTAAATATCCCAGGAAAGAGAAAAATGGATAAAGAAGTTGTGGTACTTATGCACAATGGAATATCACTCAGCCATGAAATCAGTGTCATAAGGCTAGTAGCAGCATGATGAGTGGATTTAGGGACGATGACTCTAAGTGAAGTAAGTCACACAGAAAAGGACACTTATCCTAAGATATCACTTATAGAGGGAATGTCAAAATCGCTACACCTGAACTGAATTCCAAAACACAACAGAGTCACACATTTAGAAAACACACTATGGCTGCTTAACGGGAAAGGTGAGGTGGGGCGATGCATAAAACAAGGGTTTGAAATTAGTTCAGATACCGTTCCACAAGCCAAATATGTAATAGACAAGACCTACTCCCTGCTCAGTGAACTGGACTCAACACCCCCTATTCACCGCCCAAGAATATATCTGACTAGGAAGAGTCTTAAAACCTATGTATTGATATCTCTCTGGAATTGAATCAAGAGGGTGTAAAGCGGCATAAACACAGCAGGGAAAAGCAGCTAAATCCCGTTATAAAAATAAGCTACTTAAAAAAAAAAACCCATAAAACAAAGACAGTGAAAGAGAGAGAAATTCTTACAAAATCCGTTCAGGGGCTCTGATGCAACCTGGATTGACCATATCTAGACCCACAGCTGGATGAGACATAAGGCTGGACACTCTTGGGGCTGAGAGGATTGGTGAGGTTGGGTGAGCAAACGCAGACCCTTTAAAGTAATACTGCGTGGTACCCATGCCATGGGTCCCAAATCTCCAGGTTCAAGGGCATCTTCCTACATCGAAAACATGCCTGGGAAACCCAGAAGATGGTACACCGTGTGATCGGGAAAGGTTTCTAAAACGCACCTCATTTCTCCTCTCCTTGTGCTCGGGTTCGCCATTCCAGCCGCTTCACTAACAATCTCCCTACGTGGAGAATCAGCACCGTTGACCTCCTGTTTCGTACAGGTCGCAATTTGTCCCGAGGATGAACGGGAAGAGGGGGAACCAATGAGAGACTAGCTCTAGGTGTTGGGACAGGCACAGGTCACTCTATTTTCCCATCAGGAAGAAGAATGAACCACAGGCTCAGCCTGCCCCCCGGAACCAGAATAGGGCCTGAAGCAATCCTGCGCTTTTGCGGCCAGCTCCCAAAAAAGCGAGTTGACAAATGGAGCTCAGGGGCACTGCAATTCACAAACCTGCAGAGTTGTAAATGATAACTCTCGTCCACAAATATATTGAGGGAAGGCAACGAAGAGGATTTGAAAGCAAGGCAGAATTGCAGGAAACCGGTTTCAGGATGTAGATTCGACTCTCCTTGAAAGCACATGAAAAGCGGCAAAGCGTTGACAATGATGCCCTTGGCCAAAAAGGGCGTATGCGTTTTCTCCTGAATATATTCAGGAAAAAACGCATACGCCCTTTTTGGCCAACCAAGCAAGCCGGAAAGGCAAATCGGTGCTACAAAGAAGTCTGGCTTGCCAGAGGTCAAAAGGGCCATGCTGAAAAAAGTGTAAAAACCGGAAATGCAGGACAGGCCATGGAGACATGGGAGCCTTGCTACGCTGATGGGCGGGATGGAAATTGCCAACAGCCACTCTGGAGAAGTGTACGCTGCGTCCTGAAACATGGAATAAACACAGCTTAGAGAGCATAGGGCACTTCCACTCATGGGCGTAGAAATCGGGAAACCTAAAATTCAACAAGACACAGGCACCCCAAAGTTTAGGGCTGCTCTGTTTCCAAGAACCTCCACTTCGGTACACCTTAAATATCCCAGGAAAGAGAAAAATGGATAAAGAAGTTGTGGTACTTATGCACAATGGAATATCACTCAGCCATAAATCAGTGTCATAAGGCTAGTAGCAACATGATGAGTGGATTTAGGGACGATGACTCTAAGTGAAGTAAGTCACACAGAAAAGGACACTTATCCTAAGATATCACTTATAGAGGGAATGTCAAAATCGCTACACCTGAACTGAATTCCAAAACAGAACAGAGTCACACATTTAGAAAACACACTATGGCTGCTTAACGGGAAAGCTGAGGTGGGGCGATGCATAAAACAAGGGTTTGAAATTAGCTCAGATACCGTTCCACAAGCCAAATATGTAATAGACAAGACCTACTCCCTGCTCAGTGAACTGGACTCAACACCCCCTATTCACCGCCCAAGAATATATCTGACTAGGAAGAGTCTTAAAACCTATGTATTGATATCTCTCTGGAAGTGAATCAAGAGGGTGTAAAGCGGCATAAACACAGCAGGGAAAAGCAGCTAAATCCCGATATAAAAATAAGCTACTTAAAAAAAAAACCCATAAAACAAAGACAGTGAAAGAGAGAGAAATTCTTACAAAATCCGTTCAGGGGCTCTGATGCAACCTGGATTGACCATATCTAGACCCACAGCTGGATGAGACATAAGGCTGGACACTCTTGGGGCTCAGAGGATTGGTGAGGTTGGGCGAGCAAACGCAGACCTTTTGAAGTAATACTGCGTGGTACCCATCCCATGGGTCCCAAATCTCCAGGTGCAACGGCATCTTCCTACATCGAAAACATGCATGGGAAACCCAGAAGATGGTACAATGTGTGATCGGGAAAGGTTTCTAAAACGCACCTCATTTCTCCTCTCCTTGTGCTCGGGTTCGCCATTCCAGCCGCTTTACTAACAATCTCCCTACTTGGAGAATCAGCACCGTTAACCTCCTGTTTCGTACAGGTTGCAATTTGTCCTGAGGATGAACGGGAAGAGGGGGAACCAGTGAGAGACTAGCTCTAGATGTTGGGACAGGCACAGGTCACTCTATTTTCCCATCAGGAAGAAGAATGAACCACAGGCTCAGCCTACCCCCCCGGAACCAGAATAGGGCCTGAAGCAATCCTGCGCTTTTGCGGCCAGCTCCCAAAAAAGCGAGTTGACAAATGGAGCTCAGGGGCACTGCAATTCACAAACCTGCAGAGTTGTAAATGATAACTCTCGTCCACAAATATATTGAGGGAAGGCAACGAAGAGGATTTGAAAGCAAGGCAGAATTGCAGGAAACCGGTTTCAGGATGTAGATTCGACTCGCCTTGAAAGCACATGAAAAGCGGCAAAGCGTTGACAATGATGCCCTTGGCCAAAAAGGGCGTATGCGTTTTTTCCTGAATATATTCAGGAAAAAACGCATACGCCCTTTTTGGCCAACCAAGCAAGCCGGAAATGCAAATCGGCGCTACAAAGAAGTCTGGCTTGCCAGCGGTCAAAAGGGCCATGCTGAAAAAAGTGTAAAAACCGGAAATGCAGGACAGGCCATGGAGACATGGGAGCCTTGCTACGCTGATGGGCGGGGTGGAAATTGCCAACAGCCACTCTGGAGAAGTGTACGCTGCGTCCTGAAACATGTAATAAACACAACTTAGAGAGCATAGGGCACTTCCACTCATGGGCGTAGAAATCGGGAAACCTAAAAATCAACAAGACACAGGCACCCCAAAGTTTAGGGCTGCTCTGTTTCCAAGAACCTCCACTTCGGTACACCTTAAATATCCCAGGAAAGGGAAAAATGGATAAAGAAGTTGTGGTACTTATGCACAATGGAATATCACTCAGCCATGAAATCAGTGTCATAAGGCTAGTAGCAGCATGATGAGTGGATTTAGGGACGATGACTCTAAGTGAAGTAAGTCACACAGAAAAGGACACTTATCCTAAGATATCACTTATAGAGGGAATGTCAAAATCGCTACACCTGAACTGAATTCCAAAACACAACAGAGTCACACATTTAGAAAACACACTATGGCTGCTTAACGGGAAAGGTGAGGTGGGGCGATGCATAAAACAAGGGTTTGAAATTAGTTCAGATACCGTTCCACAAGCCAAATATGTAATAGACAAGACCTACTCCCTGCTCAGTGAACTGGACTCAACACCCCCTATTCACCGCCCAAGAATATATCTGACTAGGAAGAGTCTTAAAACCTATGTATTGATATCTCTCTGGAAGTGAATCAAGAGGGTGTAAAGCGGCATAAACACAGCAGGGAAAAGCAGCTAAATCCCGTTATAAAAATAAGCTACTTAAAAAAAAAACCCATAAAACAAAGACAGTGAAAGAGAGAGAAATTCTTACAAAATCCGTTCAGGGGCTCTGATGCAACCTGGATTGACCATATCTAGACCCACAGCTGGATGAGACATAAGGCTGGACACTCTTGGGGCTGAGAGGATTGGTGAGGTTGGGTGAGCAAACGCAGACCCTTTAAAGTAATACTGCGTGGTACCCATGCCATGGGTCCCAAATCTCCAGGTTCAAGGGCATCTTCCTACATCGAAAACATGCCTGGGAAACCCAGAAGATGGTACACCGTGTGATCGGGAAAGGTTTCTAAAACGCACCTCATTTCTCCTCTCCTTGTGCTCGGGTTCGCCATTCCAGCCGCTTCACTAACAATCTCCCTACGTGGAGAATCAGCACCGTTGACCTCCTGTTTCGTACAGGTCGCAATTTGTCCCGAGGATGAACGGGAAGAGGGGGAACCAATTAGAGACTAGCTCTAGGTGTTGGGACAGGCACAGGTCACCCTATTTTCCCATCAGGAAGAAGAATGAACCACAGGCTCAGCCTGCCCCCCGGAACCAGAATAAGGCCTGAAGCAATCCTGCGCTTTTGCGGCCAGCTCCCAAAAAAGCGAGTTGACAAATGGAGCTCAGGGGCACTGCAATTCACAAACCTGCAGAGTTGTAAATGATAACTCTCGTCCACAAATATATTGAGGGAAGGCAACAAAGAGGATTTGAAAGCAAGGCAGAATTGCAGGAAACCGGTTTCAGGAGGTAGATTCGACTCGCCTTGAAAGCACATGAAAAGCGGCAAAGCGTTGACAATGATGCCCTTGGCCAAAAAGGGCGTATGCGTTTTTTCCTGAATATATTCAGGAAAAAACGCATACGCCCTTTTTGGCCAACCAAGCATGCCGGAAAGGCAAATCGGCGCTACAAAGAAGTCTGGCTTGCCAGAGGTCAAAAGGGCCATGCTGAAAAAAGTGTAAAAACCGGAAATGCAGGACAGGCCATGGAGACATGGGAGCCTTGCTACGCTGATGGGCGGGATGGAAATTGCCAACAGCCACTCTGGAGAAGTGTACGCTGCGTCCTGAAACATGGAATAAACACAGCTTAGAGAGCATAGGGCACTTCCACTCATGGGCGTAGAAATCGGGAAACCTAAAAATCAACAAGACACAGGCACCCCAATGTTTAGGGCTGCTCTGTTTCCAAGAACCTCCACTTCGGTAAACCTTAAATATCCCAGGAAAGAGAAAAATGGATAAAGAAGTTGTGGTACTTATGCACAATGGAATATCACTCAGCCATAAATCAGTGTCATAAGGCTAGTAGCAGCATGATGAGTGGATTTAGGGACGATGACTCTAAGTGAAGTAAGTCACACAGAAGAGGACACTTATCCTAAGATATCACTTATAGAGGGAATGTCAAAATCGCTACACCTGAACTGAATTCCAAAACACAACAGAGTCACACATTTAGAAAACACACTATGGCTGCTTAACGGGAAAGGTGAGGTGGGGCGATGCATAAAACAAGGGTTTGAAATTAGCTCAGATAGCGTTCCACAAGCCAAATATGTAATAGACAAGACGTACTCCCTGCTCAGTGAACTGGACTCAACACCCCCTATTCACCACCGAAGAATATATCTGACTAGGAAGAGTCTTAAAACCTATGTATTGATATCTCTCTGGAAGTGAATCAAGAGGGTGTAAAGCGGCATAAACACAGCAAGGAAAAGAAGCTAAACCCCCTTATAAAAATTGACTACTTAAAAAAAAAACCCATAAAACAAAGACAGTGAAAGAGAGAGAAATTCTTACAAAATCCGTTCAGGGGCACTGATGCAACCTGGATTGACCATATCTAGACCCACAGCTGGATGAGACATAAGGCTGGACACTCTTGGGGCTCAGAGGATTGGTGAGGTTGGGCGAGCAAACGCAGACCCTTTGAAGTAATACTGCGTGGTACCCATCCCATGGGTCCCAAATCTCCAGGTGCAACGGCATCTTCCTACATCGAAAACATGCCTGGGAAACCCAGAAGACGGTACACCGTGTGATCGGGAAAGGTTTCTAAAACGCACCTCATTTCTCCTCTCCTTGTGCTCGGGTTCGCCATTCCAGCCGCTTCACTAACAATCTCCCTACGTGGAGAATCAGCACCGTTGACCTCCTGTTTCGTACAGGTCGCAATTTGTCCCGAGGATGAACGGGAAGAGGGGGAACCAATGAGAGACTAGCTCTAGGTGTTGGGACAGGCACAGGTCACTCTATTTTCCCATCAGGAAGAAGAATGAACCACAGGCTCAGCCTGCCCCCCGGAACCAGAATAGGGCCTGAAGCAATCCTGCGCTTTTGCGGCCAGCTCCCAAAAAAGCGAGTTGACAAATGGAGCTCAGGGGCACTGCAATTCACAAACCTGCAGAGTTGTAAATGATAACTCTCGTCCACAAATATATTGAGGGAAGGCAACGAAGAGGATTTGAAAGCAAGGCAGAATTGCAGGAAACCGGTTTCAGGAGGTAGATTCGACTCGCCTTGAAAGCACATGAAAAGCGGCAAAGCGTTGACAATGATGCCCTTGGCCAAAAAGGGCGTATGCGTTTTTTCCTGAATATATTCAGGAAAAAACGCATACGCCCTTTTTGGCCAACCAAGCAAGCCGGAAATGCAAATCGGCGCTACAAAGAAGTCTGGCTTGCCAGCGGTCAAAAGGGCCATGCTGAAAAAAGTGTAAAAACCGGAAATGCAGGACAGGCCATGGAGACATGGGAGCCTTGCTACGCTGATGGGCGGGGTGGAAATTGCCAACAGCACTCTGGAGAAGTGTACGCTGCGTCCTGAAACATGTAATAAACACAACTTAGAGAGCATAGGGCACTTCCACTCATGGGCGTAGAAATCGGGAAACCTAAAAATCAACAAGACACAGGCACCCCAAAGTTTAGGGCTGCTCTGCTTCCAAGAACCTCCACTTCGGTACACCTTAAATATCCCAGGAAAGAGAAAAATGGATAAAGAAGTTGTGGTACTTATGCACAATGGAATATCACTCAGCCATGAAATCAGTGTCATAAGGCTAGTAGCAGCATGATGAGTGGATTTAGGGACGATGACTCTAAGTGAAGTAAGTCACACAGAAAAGGACACTTATCCTAAGATATCACTTATAGAGGGAATGTCAAAATCGCTACACCTGAACTGAATTCCAAAACAGAACAGAGTCACACATTTAGAAAACACACTATGGCTGCTTAACGGGAAAGGTGAGGTGTGGCGATGCATAAAACAAGGGTTTGAAATTAGCTCAGATACCGTTCCACAAGCCAAATATGTAATAGACAAGACCAACTCCCTGCTCAGTGAACTGGACTCAACACCCCCTATTCACCACCCAAGAATATATCTGACTAGGAAGAGTCTTAAAACCTATGTATTGATATCTCTCTGGAAGTGAATCAAGAGGGTGTAAAGCGGCATAAACACAGCAAGGAAAAGAAGCTAAACCCCCTTATAAAAATTGACTACTTAAAAAAAAAAAACCCATAAAACAAAGACAGTGAAAGAGAGAGAATTTCTTACAAAATCCGTTCAGGGGCTCTGATGCAACCTGGATTGACCATATCTAGACCCACAGCTGGATGAGACATAAGGCTGGACACTCTTGGGGCTGAGAGGATTGGTGAGGTTGGGTGAGCAAACGCAGACCCTTTAAAGTAATACTGCGTGGTACCCATGCCATGGGTCCCAAATCTCCAGGTTCAAGGGCATCTTCCTACATCGAAAACATGCCTGGGAAACCCAGAAGACGGTACACCGTGTGATCGGGAAAGGTTTCTAAAACGCACCTCATTTCTCCTCTCCTTGTGCTCGGGTTCGCCATTCCAGCCGCTTCACTAACAATCTCCCTACGTGGAGAATCAGCACCGTTGACCTCCTGTTTCGTACAGGTCGCAATTTGTCCCGAGGATGAACGGGAAGAGGGGGAACCAATGAGAGACTAGCTCTAGGTGTTGGGACAGGCACAGGTCACTCTATTTTCCCATCAGGAAGAAGAATGAACCACAGGCTCAGCCTGCCCCCCGGAACCAGAATAGGGCCTGAAGCAATCCTGCGCTTTTGCGGCCAGCTCCCAAAAAAGCGAGTTGACAAATGGAGCTCAGGGGCACTGCAATTCACAAACCTGCAGAGTTGTAAATGATAACTCTCGTCCACAAATATATTGAGGGAAGGCAACGAAGAGGATTTGAAAGCAAGGCAGAATTGCAGGAAACCGGTTTCAGGAGGTAGATTCGACTCGCCTTGAAAGCACATGAAAAGCGGCAAAGCGTTGACAATGATGCCCTTGGCCAAAAAGGGCGTATGCGTTTTTTCCTGAATATATTCAGGAAAAAACGCATACGCCCTTTTTGGCCAACCAAGCAAGCCGGAAATGCAAATCGGCGCTACAAAGAAGTCTGGCTTGCCAGCGGTCAAAAGGGCCATGCTGAAAAAAGTGTAAAAACCGGAAATGCAGGACAGGCCATGGAGACATGGGAGCCTTGCTACGCTGATGGGCGGGGTGGAAATTGCCTACAGCCACTCTCGAGAAGTGTACGCTGCGTCCTGAAACATGTAATAAACACAACTTAGAGAGCATAGGGCACTTCCACTCATGGGCGTAGAAATCGGGAAACCTAAAAATCAACAAGACACAGGCACCCCAAAGTTTAGGGCTGCTCTGTTTCCAAGAACCTCCACTTCGGTACACCTTAAATATCCCAGGAAAGAGAAAAATGGATAAAGAAGTTGTGGTACTTATGCACAATGGAATATCACTCAGACATGAAATCAGTGTCATAAGGCTAGTAGCAGCATGATGAGTGGATTTAGGGACGATGACTCTAAGTGAAGTAAGTCACACAGAAAAGGACACTTATCCTAAGATATCACTTATAGAGGGAATGTCAAAATCGCTACACCTGAACTGAATTCCAAAACACAACAGAGTCACACATTTAGAAAACACACTATGGCTGCTTAACGGGAAAGGTGAGGTGGGGCGATGCATAAAACAAGGGTTTGAAATTAGTTCAGATACCGTTCCACAAGCCAAATATGTAATAGACAAGACCTACTCCCTGCTCAGTGAACTGGACTCAACACCCCCTATTCACCGCCCAAGAATATATCTGACTAGGAAGAGTCTTAAAACCTATGTATTGATATCTCTCTGGAATTGAATCAAGAGGGTGTAAAGCGGCATAAACACAGCAGGGAAAAGCAGCTAAATCCCGTTATAAAAATAAGCTACTTAAAAAAAAAACCCATAAAACAAAGACAGTGAAAGAGAGAGAAATTCTTACAAAATCCGTTCAGGGGCTCTGATGCAACCTGGATTGACCATATCTAGACCCACAGCTGGATGAGACATAAGGCTGGACACTCTTGGGGCTGAGAGGATTGGTGAGGTTGGGTGAGCAAACGCAGACCCTTTAAAGTAATACTGCGTGGTACCCATGCCATGGGTCCCAAATCTCCAGGTTCAAGGGCATCTTCCTACATCGAAAACATGCCTGGGAAACCCAGAAGATGGTACACCGTGTGATCGGGAAAGGTTTCTAAAACGCACCTCATTTCTCCTCTCCTTGTGCTCGGGTTCGCCATTCCAGCCGCTTCACTAACAATCTCCCTACGTGGAGAATCAGCACCGTTGACCTCCTGTTTCGTACAGGTCGCAATTTGTCCCGAGGATGAACGGGAAGAGGGGGAACCAATGAGAGACTATCTCTAGGTGTTGGGACAGGCACAGGTCACTCTATTTTCCCATCAGGAAGAAGAATGAACCACAGGCTCAGCCTGCCCCCCGGAACCAGAATAGGGCCTGAAGCAATCCTGCGCTTTTGCGGCCAGCTCCCAAAAAAGCGAGTTGACAAATGGAGCTCAGGGGCACTGCAATTCACAAACCTGCAGAGTTGTAAATGATAACTCTCGTCCACAAATATATTGAGGGAAGGCAACGAAGAGGATTTGAAAGCAAGGCAGAATTGCAGGAAACCGGTTTCAGGAGGTAGATTCGACTCGCCTTGAAAGCACATGAAAAGCGGCAAAGCGTTGACAATGATGCCCTTGGCCAAAAAGGGCGTATGCGTTTTTTCCTGAATATATTCAGGAAAAAACGCATACGCCCTTTTTGGCCAACCAAGCAAGCCGGAAATGCAAATCGGCGCTACAAAGAAGTCTGGCTTGCCAGCGGTCAAAAGGGCCATGCTGAAAAAAGTGTAAAAACCGGAAATGCAGGACAGGCCATGGAGACATGGGAGCCTTGCTACGCTGATGGGCGGGGTGGAAATTGCCTACAGCCACTCTGGAGAAGTGTACGCTGCGTCCTGAAACATGTAATAAACACAACTTAGAGAGCATAGGGCACTTCCACTCACGGGCGTAGAAATCGGGAAACCTAAAAATCAACAAGACACAGGCACCCCAAAGTTTAGGGCTGCTCTGTTTCCAAGAACCTCCACTTCGGTACACCTTAAATATCCCAGGAAAGAGAAAAATGGATAAAGAAGTTGTGGTACTTATGCACAATGGAATATCACTCAGCCATAAATCAGTGTCATAAGGCTAGTAGCAGCATGATGAGTGGATTTAGGGACGATGACTCTAAGTGAAGTAAGTCACACAGAAAAGGACACTTATCCTAAGATATCACTTATAGAGGGAATGTCAAAATCGCTACACCTGAACTGAATTCCAAAACACAACAGAGTCACACATTTAGAAAACACACTATGGCTGCTTAACGGGAAAGGTGAGGTGGGGCGATGCATAAAACAAGGGTTTGAAATTAGTTCAGATACCGTTCCACAAGCCAAATATGTAATAGACAAGACCTACTCCCTGCTCAGTGAACTGGACTCAACACCCCCTATTCACCGCCCAAGAATATATCTGACTAGGAAGAGTCTTAAAACCTATGTATTGATATCTCTCTGGAAGTGAATCAAGAGGGTGTAAAGCGGCATAAACACAGCAGGGAAAAGCAGCTAAATCCCGTTATAAAAATAAGCTACTTAAAAAAAAAAACCCATAAAACAAAGACAGTGAAAGAGAGAGAAATTCTTACAAAATCCGTTCAGGGGCTCTGATGCAACCTGGATTGACCATATCTAGACCCACAGCTGGATGAGACATAAGGCTGGACACTCTTGGGGCTGAGAGGATTGGTGAGGTTGGGTGAGCAAACGCAGACCCTTTAAAGTAATACTGCGTGGTACCCATGCCATGGGTCCCAAATCTCCAGGTTCAAGGGCATCTTCCTACATCGAAAACATGCCTGGGAAACCCAGAAGATGGTACACCGTGTGATCGGGAAAGGTTTCTAAAACGCACCTCATTTCTCCTCTCCTTGTGCTCGGGTTCGCCATTCCAGCCGCTTCACTAACAATCTCCCTACGTGGAGAATCAGCACCGTTGACCTCTTGTTTCGTACAGGTCGCAATTTGTCCCGAGGATGAACGGGAAGAGGGGGAACCAATTAGAGACTAGCTCTAGGTGTTGGGACAGGCACAGGTCACCCTATTTTCCCATCAGGAAGAAGAATGAACCACAGGCTCAGCCTGCCCCCCGGAACCAGAATAAAGCCTGAAGCAATCCTGCGCTTTTGCGGCCAGCTCCCAAAAAAGCGAGTTGACAAATGGAGCTCAGGGGCACTGCAATTCACAAAACTGCAGAGTTGTAAATGATAACTCTCGTCCACAAATATATTGAGGGAAGGCAACAAAGAGGATTTGAAAGCAAGGCAGAATTGCAGGAAACCGGTTTCAGGAGGTAGATTCGACTCGCCTTGAAAGCACATGAAAAGCGGCAAAGCGTTGACAATGATGCCCTTGGCCAAAAAGGGCGTATGCGTTTTTTCCTGAATATATTCAGGAAAAAACGCATACGCCCTTTTTGGCCAACCAAGCAAGCCGGAAAGGCAAATCGGCGCTACAACGAAGTCTGGCTTGCCAGAGGTCAAAAGGGCCATGCTGAAAAAAGTGTAAAAACCGGAAATGCAGGACAGGCCATGGAGACATGGGAGCCTTGCTACGCTGATGGACGGGATGGAAATTGCCAACAGCCACTCTGGAGAAGTGTACGCTGCGTCCTGAAACATGGAATAAACACAGCTTAGAGAGCATAGGGCACTTCCACTCATGGGCGTAGAAATCGGGAAACCTAAAAATCAGCAAGACACAGGCACCCCAAAGTTTAGGGCTGCTCTGTTTCCAAGAACCTCCACTTCGGTACACCTTAAATATCCCAGGAAAGAGAAAAATGGATAAAGAAGTTGTGGTACTTATGCACAATGGAATATCACTCAGCCATAAATCAGTGTCATAAGGCTAGTAGCAGCATGATGAGTGGATTTAGGGACGATGACTCTAAGTGAAGTAAGTCACACAGAAAAGGACACTTATCCTAAGATATCACTTATAGAGGGAATGTCAAAATCGCTACACCTGAACTGAATTCCAAAACACAACAGAGTCACACATTTAGAAAACACACTATGGCTGCTTAACGGGAAAGGTGAGGTGTGGCGATGCATAAAACAAGGGTTTGAAATTAGCTCAGATACCGTTCCACAAGCCAAATATGTAATAGACAAGACCTACTCCCTGCTCAGTGAACTGGACTCAACACCCCCTATTCACCACCGAAGAATATATCTGACTAGGAAGAGTCTTAAAACCTATGTATTGATATCTCTCTGGAAGTGAATCAAGAGGGTGTAAAGCGGCATAAACACAGCAAGGAAAAGAAGCTAAACCCCCTTATAAAAATTGACTACTTAAAAAAAAAAAACCCATAAAACAAAGACAGTGAAAGAGAGAGAAATTCTTACAAAATCCGTTCAGGGGCTCTGATGCAACCTGGATTGACCATATCTAGACCCACAGATGGATGAGACATAAGGCTGGACACTCTTGGGGCTGAGAGGATTGGTGAGGTTGGGTGAGCAAACGCAGACCCTTTAAAGTAATACTGCGTGGTACCCATGCCATGGGTCCCAAATCTCCAGGTTCAAGGGCATCTTCCTACATCGAAAACATGCCTGGGAAACCCAGAAGATGGTACACCGTGTGATCGGGAAAGGTTTCTAAAACGCACCTCATTTCTCCTCTCCTTGTGCTCGGGTTCGCCATTCCAGCCGCTTCACTAACAATCTCCCTACGTGGAGAATCAGCACCGTTGACCTCCTGTTTCGTACAGGTCGCAATTTGTCCCGAGGATGAACGGGAAGAGGGGGAACCAATGAGAGACTAGCTCTAGGTGTTGGGACAGGCACAGGTCACTCTATTTTCCCATCAGGAAGAAGAATGAACCACAGGCTCAGCCTGCCCCCCGGAACCAGAATAGGGCCTGAAGCAATCCTGCGCTTTTGCGGCCAGCTCCCAAAAAAGCGAGTTGACAAATGGAGCTCAGGGGCACTGCAATTCACAAACCTGCAGAGTTGTAAATGATAACTCTCGTCCACAAATATATTGAGGGAAGGCAACGAAGAGGATTTGAAAGCAAGGCAGAATTGCAGGAAACCGGTTTCAGGAGGTAGATTCCACTCGCCTTGAAAGCACATGAAAAGCGGCAAAGCGTTGACAATGATGCCCTTGGCCAAAAAGGGCGTATGCGTTTTTTCCTGAATATATTCAGGAAAAAACGCATACGCCCTTTTTGGCCAACCAAGCAAGCCGGAAATGCAAATCGGCGCTACAAAGAAGTCTGGCTTGCCAGCGGTCAAAAGGGCCATGCTGAAAAAAGTGTAAAAACCGGAAATGCAGGACAGGCCATGGAGACATGGGAGCCTTGCTACGCTGATGGGCGGGGTGGAAATTGCCAACAGCACTCTGGAGAAGTGTACGCTGCGTCCTGAAACATGTAATAAACACAACTTAGAGAGCATAGGGCACTTCCACTCATGGGCGTAGAAATCGGGAAACCTAAAAATCAACAAGACACAGGCACCCCAAAGTTTAGGGCTGCTCTGTTTCCAAGAACCTCCACTTCGGTACACCTTAAATATCCCAGGAAAGAGAAAAATGGATAAAGAAGTTGTGGTACTTATGCACAATGGAATATCACTCAGCCATGAAATCAGTGTCATAAGGCTAGTAGCAGCATGATGAATGGATTTAGGGACAATGACTCTAAGTGAAGTAAGTCACACAGAAAAGGAAACTTATCCTAGGTTATCACTTGTAGAGGGAATGTCAAAATCGCTACACCTGAACTGAATTCTAAAACAGAACAGAGTCACACATTTAGAAAACACACTATGGCTGCTTAACGGGAAAGCTGAGGTGGGGCGATGCATAAAACAAGGGTTTGAAATTAGTTCAGATACCGTTCCACAAGCCAAATATGTAATAGACAAGACCTACTCCCTGCTCAGTGAACTGGACTCAACACCCCCTATTCACCGCCCAAGAATATATCTGACTAGGAAGAGTCTTAAAACCTATGTATTGATATCTCTCTGGAAGTGAATCAAGAGGGTGTAAAGCGGCATAAACACAGCAGGGAAAAGCAGCTAAATCCCGTTATAAAAATAAGCTACTTAAAAAAAAAAACCCATAAAACAAAGACAGTGAAAGAGAGAGAAATTCTTACAAAATCCGTTCAGGGACTCTGATGCAACCTGGATTGACCATATCTAGACCCACAGCTGGATGAGACATAAGGCTGGACACTCTTGGGGCTGAGAGGATTGGTGAGGTTGGGTGAGCAAACGCAGACCCTTTAAAGTAATACTGCGTGGTACCCATGCCATGGGTCCCAAATCTCCAGGTTCAAGGGCATCTTCCTACATCGAAAACATGCCTGGGAAACCCAGAAGATGGTACACCGTGTGATCGGGAAAGGTTTCTAAAACGCACCTCATTTCTCCTCTCCTTGTGCTCGGGTTCGCCATTCCAGCCGCTTCACTAACAATCTCCCTACGTGGAGAATCAGCACCGTTGACCTCCTGTTTCGTACAGGTCGCAATTTGTCCCGAGGATGAACGGGAAGAGGGGGAACCAATTAGAGACTAGCTCTAGGTGTTGGGACAGGCACAGGTCACCCTATTTTCCCATCAGGAAGAAGAATTAACCACAGGCTCAGCCTGCCCCCCGGAACCAGAATAAGGCCTGAAGCAATCCTGCGCTTTTGCGGCCAGCTCCCAAAAAAGCGAGTTGACAAATGGAGCTCAGGGGCACTGCAATTCACAAACCTGCAGAGTTGTAAATGATAACTCTCGTCCACAAATATATTGAGGGAAGGCAACAAAGAGGATTTGAAAGCAAGGCAGAATTGCAGGAAACCGGTTTCAGGAGGTAGATTCGACTCGCCTTGAAAGCACATGAAAAGCGGCAAAGCGTTGACAATGATGCCCTTGGCCAAAAAGGGCGTATGCGTTTTTTCCTGAATATATTCAGGAAAAAACGCATACGCCCTTTTTGGCCAACCAAGCATGCCGGAAAGGCAAATCGGCGCTACAAAGAAGTCTGGCTTGCCAGAGGTCAAAAGGGCCATGCTGAAAAAAGTGTAAAAACCGGAAATGCAGGACAGGCCATGGAGACATGGGAGCCTTGCTACGCTGATGGGCGGGATGGAAATTGCCAACAGCCACTCTGGAGAAGTGTACGCTGCGTCCTGAAACATGGAATAAACACAGCTTAGAGAGCATAGGGCACTTCCACTCATGGGCGTAGAAATCGGGAAACCTAAAAATCAACAAGACACAGGCACCCCAATGTTTAGGGCTGCTCTGTTTCCAAGAACCTCCACTTCGGTAAACCTTAAATATCCCAGGAAAGAGAAAAATGGATAAAGAAGTTGTGGTACTTATGCACAATGGAATATCACTCAGCCATAAATCAGTGTCATAAGGCTAGTAGCAGCATGATGAGTGGATTTAGGGACGATGACTCTAAGTGAAGTAAGTCACACAGAAGAGGAAACTTATCCTAAGATATCACTTATAGAGGGAATGTCAAAATCGCTACACCTGAACTGAATTCCAAAACACAACAGAGTCACACATTTAGAAAACACACTATGGCTGCTTAACGGGAAAGGTGAGGTGGGGCGATGCATAAAACAAGGGTTTGAAATTAGCTCAGATAGCGTTCCACAAGCCAAATATGTAATAGACAAGACGTACTCCCTGCTCAGTGAACTGGACTCAACACCCCCTATTCACCACCGAAGAATATATCTGACTAGGAAGAGTCTTAAAACCTATGTATTGATATCTCTCTGGAAGTGAATCAAGAGGGTGTAAAGCGGCATAAACACAGCAAGGAAAAGAAGCTAAACCCCCTTATAAAAATTGACTACTTAAAAAAAAAAAACCCATAAAACAAAGACAGTGAAAGAGAGAGAATTTCTTACAAAATCCGTTCAGGGGCTCTGATGCAACCTGGATTGACCATATCTAGACCCACAGCTGGATGAGACATAAGGCTGGACACTCTTGGGGCTGAGAGGATTGGTGAGGTTGGGTGAGCAAACGCAGACCCTTTAAAGTAATACTGCGTGGTACCCATGCCATGGGTCCCAAATCTCCAGGTTCAAGGGCATCTTCCTACATCGAAAACATGCCTGGGAAACCCAGAAGATGGTACACCGTGTGATCGGGAAAGGTTTCTAAAACGCACCTCATTTCTCCTCTCCTTGTGCTCGGGTTCGCCATTCCAGCCGCTTCACTAACAATCTCCCTACGTGGAGAATCAGCACCGTTGACCTCCTGTTTCGTACAGGTCGCAATTTGTCCCGAGGATGAACGGGAAGAGGGGGAACCAATGAGAGACTAGCTCTAGGTGTTGGGACAGGCACAGGTCACTCTATTTTCCCATCAGGAAGAAGAATGAACCACAGGCTCAGCCTGCCCCCCGGAACCAGAATAGGGCCTGAAGCAATCCTGCGCTTTTGCGGCCAGCTCCCAAAAAAGCGAGTTGACAAATGGAGCTCAGGGGCACTGCAATTCACAAACCTGCAGAGTTGTAAATGATAACTCTCGTCCACAAATATATTGAGGGAAGGCAACGAAGAGGATTTGAAAGCAAGGCAGAATTGCAGGAAACCGGTTTCAGGAGGTAGATTCGACTCGCCTTGAAAGCACATGAAAAGCGGCAAAGCGTTGACAATGATGCCCTTGGCCAAAAAGGGCGTATGCGTTTTTTCCTGAATATATTCAGGAAAAAACGCATACGCCCTTTTTGGCCAACCAAGCAAGCCGGAAATGCAAATCGGCGCTACAAAGAAGTCTGGCTTGCCAGCGGTCAAAAGGGCCATGCTGAAAAAAGTGTAAAAACCGGAAATGCAGGACAGGCCATGGAGACATGGGAGCCTTGCTACGCTGATGGGCGGGGTGGAAATTGCCTACAGCCACTCTCGAGAAGTGTACGCTGCGTCCTGAAACATGTAATAAACACAACTTAGAGAGCATAGGGCACTTCCACTCATGGGCGTAGAAATCGGGAAACCTAAAAATCAACAAGACACAGGCACCCCAAAGTTTAGGGCTGCTCTGTTTCCAAGAACCTCCACTTCGGTACACCTTAAATATCCCAGGAAAGAGAAAAATGGATAAAGAAGTTGTGGTACTTATGCACAATGGAATATCACTCAGACATGAAATCAGTGTCATAAGGCTAGTAGCAGCATGATGAGTGGATTTAGGGACGATGACTCTAAGTGAAGTAAGTCACACAGAAAAGGACACTTATCCTAAGATATCACTTATAGAGGGAATGTCAAAATCGCTACACCTGAACTGAATTCCAAAACACAACAGAGTCACACATTTAGAAAACACACTATGGCTGCTTAACGGGAAAGGTGAGGTGGGGCGATGCATAAAACAAGGGTTTGAAATTAGTTCAGATACCGTTCCACAAGCCAAATATGTAATAGACAAGACCTACTCCCTGCTCAGTGAACTGGACTCAACACCCCCTATTCACCGCCCAAGAATATATCTGACTAGGAAGAGTCTTAAAACCTATGTATTGATATCTCTCTGGAATTGAATCAAGAGGGTGTAAAGCGGCATAAACACAGCAGGGAAAAGCAGCTAAATCCCGTTATAAAAATAAGCTACTTAAAAAAAAAACCCATAAAACAAAGACAGTGAAAGAGAGAGAAATTCTTACAAAATCCGTTCAGGGGCTCTGATGCAACCTGGATTGACCATATCTAGACCCACAGCTGGATGAGACATAAGGCTGGACACTCTTGGGGCTGAGAGGATTGGTGAGGTTGGGTGAGCAAACGCAGACCCTTTAAAGTAATACTGCGTGGTACCCATGCCATGGGTCCCAAATCTCCAGGTTCAAGGGCATCTTCCTACATCGAAAACATGCCTGGGAAACCCAGAAGATGGTACACCGTGTGATCGGGAAAGGTTTCTAAAACGCACCTCATTTCTCCTCTCCTTGTGCTCGGGTTCGCCATTCCAGCCGCTTCACTAACAATCTCCCTACGTGGAGAATCAGCACCGTTGACCTCCTGTTTCGTACAGGTCGCAATTTGTCCCGAGGATGAACGGGAAGAGGGGGAACCAATGAGAGACTAGCTCTAGGTGTTGGGACAGGCACAGGTCACTCTATTTTCCCATCAGGAAGAAGAATGAACCACAGGCTCAGCCTGCCCCCCGGAACCAGAATAGGGCCTGAAGCAATCCTGCGCTTTTGCGGCCAGCTCCCAAAAAAGCGAGTTGACAAATGGAGCTCAGGGGCACTGCAATTCACAAACCTGCAGAGTTGTAAATGATAACTCTCGTCCACAAATATATTGAGGGAAGGCAACGAAGAGGATTTGAAAGCAAGGCAGAATTGCAGGAAACCGGTTTCAGGAGGTAGATTCGACTCGCCTTGAAAGCACATGAAAAGCGGCAAAGCGTTGACAATGATGCCCTTGGCCAAAAAGGGCGTATGTGTTTTTTCCTGAATATATTCAGGAAAAAACGCATACGCCCTTTTTGGCCAACCAAGCAAGCCGGAAATGCAAATCGGCGCTACAAAGAAGTCTGGCTTGCCAGCGGTCAAAAGGGCCATGCTGAAAAAAGTGTAAAAACCGGAAATGCAGGACAGGCCATGGAGACATGGGAGCCTTGCTACGCTGATGGGCGGGGTGGAAATTGCCTACAGCCACTCTGGAGAAGTGTACGCTGCGTCCTGAAACATGTAATAAACACAACTTAGAGAGCATAGGGCACTTCCACTCACGGGCGTAGAAATCGGGAAACCTAAAAATCAACAAGACACAGGCACCCCAAAGTTTAGGGCTGCTCTGTTTCCAAGAACCTCCACTTCGGTACACCTTAAATATCCCAGGAAAGAGAAAAATGGATAAAGAAGTTGTGGTACTTATGCACAATGGAATATCACTCAGCCATAAATCAGTGTCATAAGGCTAGTAGCAGCATGATGAGTGGATTTAGGGACGATGACTCTAAGTGAAGTAAGTCACACAGAAAAGGACACTTATCCTAAGATATCACTTATAGAGGGAATGTCAAAATCGCTACACCTGAACTGAATTCCAAAACACAACAGAGTCACACATTTAGAAAACACACTATGGCTGCTTAACGGGAAAGGTGAGGTGGGGCGATGCATAAAACAAGGGTTTGAAATTAGTTCAGATACCGTTCCACAAGCCAAATATGTAATAGACAAGACCTACTCCCTGCTCAGTGAACTGGACTCAACACCCCCTATTCACCGCCCAAGAATATATCTGACTAGGAAGAGTCTTAAAACCTATGTATTGATATCTCTCTGGAAGTGAATCAAGAGGGTGTAAAGCGGCATAAACACAGCAGGGAAAAGCAGCTAAATCCCGTTATAAAAATAAGCTACTTAAAAAAAAAACCCATAAAACAAAGACAGTGAAAGAGAGAGAAATTCTTACAAAATCCGTTCAGGGGCTCTGATGCAACCTGGATTGACCATATCTAGACCCACAGCTGGATGAGACATAAGGCTGGACACTCTTGGGGCTGAGAGGATTGGTGAGGTTGGGTGAGCAAACGCAGACCCTTTAAAGTAATACTGCGTGGTACCCATGCCATGGGTCCCAAATCTCCAGGTTCAAGGGCATCTTCCTACATCGAAAACATGCCTGGGAAACCCAGAAGATGGTACACCGTGTGATCGGGAAAGGTTTCTAAAACGCACCTCATTTCTCCTCTCCTTGTGCTCGGGTTCGCCATTCCAGCCGCTTCACTAACAATCTCCCTACGTGGAGAATCAGCACCGTTGACCTCTTGTTTCGTACAGGTCGCAATTTGTCCCGAGGATGAACGGGAAGAGGGGGAACCAATTAGAGACTAGCTCTAGGTGTTGGGACAGGCACAGGTCACCCTATTTTCCCATCAGGAAGAAGAATGAACCACAGGCTCAGCCTGCCCCCCGGAACCAGAATAAGGCCTGAAGCAATCCTGCGCTTTTGCGGCCAGCTCCCAAAAAAGCGAGTTGACAAATGGAGCTCAGGGGCACTGCAATTCACAAAACTGCAGAGTTGTAAATGATAACTCTCGTCCACAAATATATTGAGGGAAGGCAACAAAGAGGATTTGAAAGCAAGGCAGAATTGCAGGAAACCGGTTTCAGGAGGTAGATTCGACTCGCCTTGAAAGCACATGAAAAGCGGCAAAGCGTTGACAATGATGCCCTTGGCCAAAAAGGGCGTATGCGTTTTTTCCTGAATATATTCAGGAAAAAACGCATACGCCCTTTTTGGCCAACCAAGCAAGCCGGAAAGGCAAATCGGCGCTACAACGAAGTCTGGCTTGCCAGAGGTCAAAAGGGCCATGCTGAAAAAAGTGTAAAAACCGGAAATGCAGGACAGGCCATGGAGACATGGGAGCCTTGCTACGCTGATGGGCGGGATGGAAATTGCCAACAGCCACTCTGGAGAAGTGTACGCTGCGTCCTGAAACATGGAATAAACACAGCTTAGAGAGCATAGGGCACTTCCACTCATGGGCGTAGAAATCGGGAAACCTAAAAATCAGCAAGACACAGGCACCCCAAAGTTTAGGGCTGCTCTGTTTCCAAGAACCTCCACTTCGGTACACCTTAAATATCCCAGGAAAGAGAAAAATGGATAAAGAAGTTGTGGTACTTATGCACAATGGAATATCACTCAGCCATAAATCAGTGTCATAAGGCTAGTAGCAGCATGATGAGTGGATTTAGGGACGATGACTCTAAGTGAAGTAAGTCACACAGAAAAGGACACTTATCCTAAGATATCACTTATAGAGGGAATGTCAAAATCGCTACACCTGAACTGAATTCCAAAACACAACAGAGTCACACATTTAGAAAACACACTATGGCTGCTTAACGGGAAAGGTGAGGTGTGGCGATGCATAAAACAAGGGTTTGAAATTAGCTCAGATACCGTTCCACAAGCCAAATATGTAATAGACAAGACCTACTCCCTGCTCAGTGAACTGGACTCAACACCCCCTATTCACCACCGAAGAATATATCTGACTAGGAAGAGTCTTAAAACCTATGTATTGATATCTCTCTGGAAGTGAATCAAGAGGGTGTAAAGCGGCATAAACACAGCAAGGAAAAGAAGCTAAACCCCCTTATAAAAATTGACTACTTAAAAAAAAAAAACCCATAAAACAAAGACAGTGAAAGAGAGAGAAATTCTTACAAAATCCGTTCAGGGGCTCTGATGCAACCTGGATTGACCATATCTAGACCCACAGATGGATGAGACATAAGGCTGGACACTCTTGGGGCTGAGAGGATTGGTGAGGTTGGGTGAGCAAACGCAGACCCTTTAAAGTAATACTGCGTGGTACCCATGCCATGGGTCCCAAATCTCCAGGTTCAAGGGCATCTTCCTACATCGAAAACATGCCTGGGAAACCCAGAAGATGGTACACCGTGTGATCGGGAAAGGTTTCTAAAACGCACCTCATTTCTCCTCTCCTTGTGCTCGGGTTCGCCATTCCAGCCGCTTCACTAACAATCTCCCTACGTGGAGAATCAGCACCGTTGACCTCCTGTTTCGTACAGGTCGCAATTTGTCCCGAGGATGAACGGGAAGAGGGGGAACCAATGAGAGACTAGCTCTAGGTGTTGGGACAGGCACAGGTCACTCTATTTTCCCATCAGGAAGAAGAATGAACCACAGGCTCAGCCTGCCCCCCGGAACCAGAATAGGGCCTGAAGCAATCCTGCGCTTTTGCGGCCAGCTCCCAAAAAAGCGAGTTGACAAATGGAGCTCAGGGGCACTGCAATTCACAAACCTGCAGAGTTGTAAATGATAACTCTCGTCCACAAATATATTGAGGGAAGGCAACGAAGAGGATTTGAAAGCAAGGCAGAATTGCAGGAAACCGGTTTCAGGAGGTAGATTCGACTCGCCTTGAAAGCACATGAAAAGCGGCAAAGCGTTGACAATGATGCCCTTGGCCAAAAAGGGCGTATGCGTTTTTTCCTGAATATATTCAGGAAAAAACGCATACGCCCTTTTTGGCCAACCAAGCAAGCCGGAAATGCAAATCGGCGCTACAAAGAAGTCTGGCTTGCCAGCGGTCAAAAGGGCCATGCTGAAAAAAGTGTAAAAACCGGAAATGCAGGACAGGCCATGGAGACATGGGAGCCTTGCTACGCTGATGGGCGGGGTGGAAATTGCCAACAGCACTCTGGAGAAGTGTACGCTGCGTCCTGAAACATGTAATAAACACAACTTAGAGAGCATAGGGCACTTCCACTCATGGGCGTAGAAATCGGGAAACCTAAAAATCAACAAGACACAGGCACCCCAAAGTTTAGGGCTGCTCTGTTTCCAAGAACCTCCACTTCGGTACACCTTAAATATCCCAGGAAAGAGAAAAATGGATAAAGAAGTTGTGGTACTTATGCACAATGGAATATCACTCAGCCATGAAATCAGTGTCATAAGGCTAGTAGCAGCATGATGAATGGATTTAGGGACAATGACTCTAAGTGAAGTAAGTCACACAGAAAAGGAAACTTATCCTAGGTTATCACTTGTAGAGGGAATGTCAAAATCGCTACACCTGAACTGAATTCTAAAACAGAACAGAGTCACACATTTAGAAAACACACTATGGCTGCTTAACGGGAAAGCTGAGGTGGGGCGATGCATAAAACAAGGGTTTGAAATTAGCTCAGATACCGTTCCACAAGCCAAATATTTAATAGACAAGACCTACTCCCTGCTCAGTGAACTGGACTCAACACCCCCTATTCACCGCCCAAGAATATATCTGACTAAGAAGAGTCTTAAAACCTATGTATTGATATCTCTCTGGAAGTGAATCAAGAGGGTGTAAAGCGGCATAAACACAGCAGGGAAAAGCAGCTAAACCCCATTATAAAAATAGACTACTTAAAAAAAAAACCCCCATAAAACAAAGACAGTGAAAGAGAGAGAAATTCTTACAAAATCCGTTCAGGGGCTCTGATGCAACCTGGATTGACCATATCTAGACCCACAGCTGGATGAGACATAAGGCTGGACACTCTTGGGGCTGAGAGGATTGGTGAGGTTGGGTGAGCAAACGCAGACCCTTTAAAGTAATACTGCGTGGTACCCATGCCATGGGTCCCAAATCTCCAGGTTCAAGGGCATCTTCCTACATCGAAAACATGCCTGGGAAACCCAGAAGATGGTACACCGTGTGATCGGGAAAGGTTTCTAAAACGCACCTCATTTCTCCTCTCCTTGTGCTCGGGTTCGCCATTCCAGCCGCTTCACTAACAATCTCCCTACGTGGAGAATCAGCACCGTTGACCTCCTGTTTCCTACAGGTCGCAATTTGTCCCGAGGATGAACGGGAAGAGGGGGAACCAATGAGAGACTAGCTCTAGGTGTTGGGACAGGCACAGGTCACTCTATTTTCCCATCAGGAAGAAGAATGAACCACAGGCTCAGCCTGCCCCCCGGAACCAGAATAGGGCCTGAAGCAATCCTGCGCTTTTGAGGCCAGCTCCCAAAAAAGCGAGTTGACAAATGGAGCTCAGGGGCACTGCAATTCACAAACCTGCAGAGTTGTAAATGATAACTCTTGTCCACAAATATATTGAGGGAAGGCAACGAAGAGGATTTGAAAGCAAGGCAGAATTGCAGGAAACCGGTTTCAGGAGGTAGATTCGACTCGCCGTGAAAGCACATGAAAAGCGGCAAAGCGTTGACAATGATGCCCTTGGCCAAAAAGGGCGTATGTGTTTTTTCCTGAATATATTCAGGAAAAAACGCATACGCCCTTTTTGGCCAACCAAGCAAGCCGGAAAGGCAAATCGGCGCTACAAAGAAGTCTGGCTTGCCAGCGGTCAAAAGGGCCATGCTGAAAAATGTGTAAAAACCAGAAATGCAGGACAGGCAATGGAGACATGGGAGCCTTGCTACGCTGATGGGCGGGGTGGAAATTGCCAACAGCCACTCTGGAGAAGTGTACGCTGCGTCCTGAAACATGGAATAAACACAGCTTAGAGAGCATAGGGCACTTCCACTCATGGGCGTAGAAATCGGGAAACCTAAAATTCAACAAGACACAGGCACCCCAAAGTTTAGGGCTGCTCTGTTTCCAAGAACCTCCACTTCGGTACACCTTAAATATCCCAGGAAAGAGAAAAATGGATAAAGAAGTTGTGGTACTTATGCACAATGGAATATCACTCAGCCATAAATCAGTGTCATAAGGCTAGTAGCAACATGATGAGTGGATTTAGGGACGATGACTCTAAGTGAAGTAAGTCACACAGAAAAGGACACTTATCCTAAGATATCACTTATAGAGGGAATGTCAAAATCGCTACACCTGAACTGAATTCCAAAACAGAACAGAGTCACACATTTAGAAAACACACTATGGCTGCTTAACGGGAAAGCTGAGGTGGGGCGATGCATAAAACAAGGGTTTGAAATTAGCTCAGATACCGTTCCACAAGCCAAATATTTAATAGACAAGACCTACTCCCTGCTCAGTGAACTGGACTCAACACCCCCTATTCACCGCCCAAGAATATATCTGACTAAGAAGAGTCTTAAAACCTATGTATTGATATCTCTCTGGAAGTGAATCAAGAGGGTGTAAAGCGGCATAAACACAGCAGGGAAAAGCAGCTAAACCCCATTATAAAAATAGACTACTTAAAAAAAAACCCCCATAAAACAAAGACAGTGAAAGAGAGAGAAATTCTTACAAAATCCGTTCAGGGGCTCTGATGCAACCTGGATTGACCATATCTAGACCCACAGCTGGATGAGACATAAGGCTGGACACTCTTGGGGCTGAGAGGATTGGTGAGGTTGGGTGAGCAAACGCAGACCCTTTAAAGTAATACTGCGTGGTACCCATGCCATGGGTCCCAAATCTCCAGGTTCAAGGGCATCTTCCTACATCGAAAACATGCCTGGGAAACCCAGAAGATGGTACACCGTGTGATCGGGAAAGGTTTCTAAAACGCACCTCATTTCTCCTCTCCTTGTGCTCGGGTTCGCCATTCCAGCCGCTTCACTAACAATCTCCCTACGTGGAGAATCAGCACCGTTGACCTCCTGTTTCGTACAGGTCGCAATTTGTCCCGAGGATGAACGGGAAGAGGGGGAACCAATTAGAGACTAGCTCTAGGTGTTGGGACAGGCACAGGTCACCCTATTTTCCCATCAGGAAGAAGAATGAACCACAGGCTCAGCCTGCCCCCCGGAACCAGAATAAGGCCTGAAGCAATCCTGCGCTTTTGCGGCCAGCTCCCAAAAAAGCGAGTTGACAAATGGAGCTCAGGGGCACTGCAATTCACAAAACTGCAGAGTTGTAAATGATAACTCTCGTCCACAAATATATTGAGGGAAGGCAACAAAGAGGATTTGAAAGCAAGGCAGAATTGCAGGAAACCGGTTTCAGGAGGTAGATTCGACTCGCCTTGAAAGCACATGAAAAGCGGCAAAGCGTTGACAATGATGCCCTTGGCCAAAAAGGGCGTATGCGTTTTTTCCTGAATATATTCAGGAAAAAACGCATACGCCCTTTTTGGCCAACCAAGCAAGCCGGAAAGGCAAATCGGCGCTACAAAGAAGTCTGGCTTGCCAGAGGTCAAAAGGGCCATGCTGAAAAAAGTGTAAAAACCGGAAATGCAGGACAGGCCATGGAGACATGGGAGCCTTGCTACGCTGATGGGCGGGGTGGAAATTGCCAACAGCACTCTGGAGAAGTGTACGCTGCGTCCTGAAACATGTAATAAACACAACTTAGAGAGCATAGGGCACTTCCACTCATGGGCGTAGAAATCGGGAAACCTAAAAATCAACAAGACACAGGCACCCCAAAGTTTAGGGCTGCTCTGTTTCCAAGAACCTCCACTTCGGTACACCTTAAATATCCCAGGAAAGAGAAAAATGGATAAAGAAGTTGTGGTACTTATGCACAATGGAATATCACTCAGCCATGAAATCAGTGTCATAAGGCTAGTAGCAGCATGATGAATGGATTTAGGGACAATGACTCTAAGTGAAGTAAGTCACACAGAAAAGGAAACTTATCCTAGGTTATCACTTGTAGAGGGAATGTCAAAATCGCTACACCTGAACTGAATTCTAAAACAGAACAGAGTCACACATTTAGAAAACACACTATGGCTGCTTAACGGGAAAGCTGAGGTGGGGCGATGCATAAAACAAGGGTTTGAAATTAGCTCAGATACCGTTCCACAAGCCAAATATTTAATAGACAAGACCTACTCCCTGCTCAGTGAACTGGACTCAACACCCCCTATTCACCGCCCAAGAATATATCTGACTAAGAAGAGTCTTAAAACCTATGTATTGATATATCTCTGGAAGTGAATCAAGAGGGTGTAAAGCGGCATAAACACAGCAGGGAAAAGCAGCTAAACCCCATTATAAAAATAGACTACTTAAAAAAAAAACCCCATAAAACAAAGACAGTGAAAGAGAGAGAAATTCTTACAAAATCCGTTCAGGGGCTCTGATGCAACCTGGATTGACCATATCTAGACCCACAGCTGGATGAGACATAAGGCTGGACACTCTTGGGGCTCAGAGGATTGGTGAGGTTGGGTGAGCAAACGCAGACCCTTTAAAGTAATACTGCGTGGTACCCATGCCATGGGTCCCAAATCTCCAGGTTCAAGGGCATCTTCCTACATCGAAAACATGCCTGGGAAACCCAGAAGATGGTACACCGTGTGATCGGGAAAGGTTGCTAAAACGCACCTCATTTCTCCTCTCCTTGTGCTCGGGTTCGCCATTCCAGCCGCTTCACTAACAATCTCCCTACTTGGAGAATCAGCACCGTTGACCTCCTGTTTCGTACAGGTTGCAATTTGTCCTGAGGATGAACGGGAAGAGGGGGAACCAATGAGAGACTAGCTCTAGATGTTGGGACAGGCACAGGTCACTCTATTTTCCCATCAGGAAGAAGAATGAACCACAGGCTCAGCCTGCCCCCCCGGAACCAGAATAGGGCCTGAAGCAATCCTGCGCTTTTGCGGCCAGCTCCCAAAAAAGCGAGTTGACAAATGGAGCTCAGGGGCACTGCAATTCACAAACCTGCAGAGTTGTAAATGATAACTCTCGTCCACAAATATATTGAGGGAAGGCAACGAAGAGGATTTGAAAGCAAGGCAGAATTGCAGGAAACCGGTTTCAGGATGGAGATTCGACTCGCCTTGAAAGCACATGAAAAGCGGCAAAGCGTTGACAATGATGCCCTTGGCCAAAAAGGGCGTATGCGTTTTTTCCTGAATATATTCAGGAAAAAACGCATACGCCCTTTTTGGCCAACCAAGCAAGCCGGAAAGGCAAATCGGCGCTACAAAGAAGTCTGGCTTGCCAGAGGTCAAAAGGGCCATGCTGAAAAAAGTGTAAAAACCGGAAATGCAGGACAGGCCATGGAGACATGGGAGCCTTGCTACGCTGATGGGCGGGATGGAAATTGCCAACAGCCACTCTGGAGAAGTGTACGCTGCGTCCTGAAACATGGAATAAACACAGCTTAGAGAGCATAGGGCACTTCCACTCATGGGCGTAGAAATCGGGAAACCTAAAAATCAACAAGACACAGGCACCCCAAAGTTTAGGGCTGCTCTGTTTCCAAGAACCTCCACTTCGGTACACCTTAAATATCCCAGGAAAGAGAAAAATGGATAAAGAAGTTGTGGTACTTATGCACAATGGAATATCACTCAGCCATAAATCAGTGTCATAAGGCTAGTAGCAGCATGATGAGTGGATTTAGGGACGATGACTCTAAGTGAAGTAAGTCACACAGAAAAGGACACTTATCCTAAGATATCACTTATAGAGGGAATGTCAAAATCGCTACACCTGAACTGAATTCCAAAACACAACAGAGTCACACATTTAGAAAACACACTATGGCTGCTTAACGGGAAAGGTGAGGTGTGGCGATGCATAAAACAAGGGTTTGAAATTAGCTCAGATACCGTTCCACAAGCCAAATATGTAATAGACAAGACCTACTCCCTGCTCAGTGAACTGGACTCAACACCCCCTATTCACCACCGAAGAATATATCTGACTAGGAAGAGTCTTAAAACCTATGTATTGATATCTCTCTGGAAGTGAATCAAGAGGGTGTAAAGCGGCATAAACACAGCAAGGAAAAGAAGCTAAACCCCCTTATAAAAATTGACTACTTAAAAAAAAAAAACCCATAAAACAAAGACAGTGAAAGAGAGAGAAATTCTTACAAAATCCGTTCAGGGGCTCTGATGCAACCTGGATTGACCATATCTAGACCAACAGCTGGATGAGACATAAGGCTGGACACTCTTGGGGCTGAGAGGATTGGTGAGGTTGGGTGAGCAAACGCAGACCCTTTAAAGTAATACTGCGTGGTACCCATGCCATGGGTCCCAAATCTCCAGGTTCAAGGGCATCTTCCTACATCGAAAACATGCCTGGGAAACCCAGAAGATGGTACACCGTGTGATCGGGAAAGGTTTCTAAAACGCACCTCATTTCTCCTCTCCTTGTGCTCGGGTTCGCCATTCCAGCCGCTTCACTAACAATCTCCCTACGTGGAGAATCAGCACCGTTGACCTCCTGTTTCGTACAGGTCGCAATTTGTCCCGAGGATGAACGGGAAGAGGGGGAACCAATGAGAGACTAGCTCTAGGTGTTGGGACAGGCACAGGTCACTCTATTTTCCCATCAGGAAGAAGAATGAACCACAGGCTCAGCCTGCCCCCCGGAACCAGAATAGGGCCTGAAGCAATCCTGCGCTTTTGCGGCCAGCTCCCAAAAAAGCGAGTTGACAAATGGAGCTCAGGGGCACTGCAATTCACAAACCTGCAGAGTTGTAAATGATAACTCTCGTCCACAAATATATTGAGGGAAGGCAACGAAGAGGATTTGAAAGCAAGGCAGAATTGCAGGAAACCGGTTTCAGGAGGTAGATTCGACTCGCCTTGAAAGCACATGAAAAGCGGCAAAGCGTTGACAATGATGCCCTTGGCCAAAAAGGGCGTATGCGTTTTTTCCTGAATATATTCAGGAAAAAACGCATACGCCCTTTTTGGCCAACCAAGCAAGCCGGAAATGCAAATCGGCGCTACAAAGAAGTCTGGCTTGCCAGCGGTCAAAAGGGCCATGCTGAAAAAAGTGTAAAAACCGGAAATGCAGGACAGGCCATGGAGACATGGGAGCCTTGCTACGCTGATGGGCGGGGTGGAAATTGCCAACAGCACTCTGGAGAAGTGTACGCTGCGTCCTGAAACATGTAATAAACACAACTTAGAGAGCATAGGGCACTTCCACTCACGGGCGTAGAAATCGGGAAACCTAAAAATCAACAAGACACAGGCACCCCAAAGTTTAGGGCTGCTCTGTTTCCAAGAACCTCCACTTCGGTACACCTTAAATATCCCAGGAAAGAGAAAAATGGATAAAGAAGTTGTGGTACTTATGCACAATGGAATATCACTCAGCCATGAAATCAGTGTCATAAGGCTAGTAGCAGCATGATGAATGGATTTAGGGACAATGACTCTAAGTGAAGTAAGTCACACAGAAAAGGAAACTTATCCTAAGTTATCACTTGTAGAGGGAATGTCAAAATCGCTACACCTGAACTGAATTCCAAAACAGAACAGAGTCACACATTTAGAAAACACACTATGGCTGCTTAACGGGAAAGCTGAGGTGGGGCGATGCATAAAACAAGGGTTTGAAATTAGCTCAGATACCGTTCCACAAGCCAAATATTTAATAGACAAGACCTACTCCCTGCTCAGTGAACTGGACTCAACACCCCCTATTCACCGCCCAAGAATATATCTGACTAAGAAGAGTCTTAAAACCTATGTATTGATATATCTCTGGAAGTGAATCAAGAGGGTGTAAAGCGGCATAAACACAGCAGGGAAAAGCAGCTAAATCCCGATATAAAAATAAGCTACTTAAAAAAAAAACCCATAAAACAAAGACAGTGAAAGAGAGAGAAATTCTTACAAAATCCGTTCAGGGGCTCTGATGCAACCTGGATTGACCATATCTAGACCCACAGCTGGATGAGACATAAGGCTGGACACTCTTGGGGCTGAGAGGATTGGTGAGGTTGGGTGAGCAAACGCAGACCCTTTAAAGTAATACTGCGTGGTACCCATGCCATGGGTCCCAAATCTCCAGGTTCAAGGGCATCTTCCTACATCGAAAACATGCCTGGGAAACCCAGAAGATGGTACACCGTGTGATCGGGAAAGGTTTCTAAAACGCACCTCATTTCTCCTCTCCTTGTGCTCGGGTTCGCCATTCCAGCCGCTTCACTAACAATCTCCCTACGTGGAGAATCAGCACCGTTGACCTCCTGTTTCGTACAGGTCGCAATTTGTCCCGAGGATGAACGGGAAGAGGGGGAACCAATGAGAGACTAGCTCTAGGTGTTGGGACAGGCACAGGTCACCCTATTTTCCCATCAGGAAGAAGAATGAACCACAGGCTCAGCCTGCCCCCCGGAACCAGAATAAGGCCTGAAGCAATCCTGCGCTTTTGCGGCCAGCTCCCAAAAAAGCGAGTTGACAAATGGAGCTCAGGGGCACTGCAATTCACAAACCTGCAGAGTTGTAAATGATAACTCTCGTCCACAAATATATTGAGGGAAGGCAACAAAGAGGATTTGAAAGCAAGGCAGAATTGCAGGAAACCGGTTTCAGGAGGTAGATTCGACTCGCCTTGAAAGCACATGAAAAGCGGCAAAGCGTTGACAATGATGCCCTTGGCCAAAAAGGGCGTATGCGTTTTTTCCTGAATATATTCAGGAAAAAACGCATACGCCCTTTTTGGCCAACCAAGCAAGCCGGAAAGGCAAATCGGCGCTACAAAGAAGTCTGGCTTGCCAGAGGTCAAAAGGGCCATGCTGAAAAAAGTGTAAAAACCGGAAATGCAGGACAGGCCATGGAGACATGGGAGCCTTGCTACGCTGATGGGCGGGATGGAAATTGCCAACAGCCACTCTGGAGAAGTGTACGCTGCGTCCTGAAACATGGAATAAACACAGCTTAGAGAGCATAGGGCACTTCCACTCATGGGCGTAGAAATCGGGAAACCTAAAAATCAGCAAGACACAGGCACCCCAAAGTTTAGGGCTGCTCTGTTTCCAAGAACCTCCACTTCGGTACACCTTAAATATCCCAGGAAAGAGAAAAATGGATAAAGAAGTTGTGGTACTTATGCACAATGGAATATCACTCAGCCATAAATCAGTGTCATAAGGCTAGTAGCAGCATGATGAGTGGATTTAGGGACGATGACTCTAAGTGAAGTAAGTCACACAGAAAAGGACACTTATCCTAAGATATCACTTATAGAGGGAATGTCAAAATCGCTACACCTGAACTGAATTCCAAAACACAACAGAGTCACACATTTAGAAAACACACTATGGCTGCTTAACGGGAAAGGTGAGGTGTGGCGATGCATAAAACAAGGGTTTGAAATTAGCTCAGATACCGTTCCACAAGCCAAATATGTAATAGACAAGACCTACTCCCTGCTCAGTGAACTGGACTCAACACCCCCTATTCACCACCGAAGAATATATCTGACTAGGAAGAGTCTTAAAACCTATGTATTGATATCTCTCTGGAAGTGAATCAAGAGGGTGTAAAGCGGCATAAACACAGCAAGGAAAAGAAGCTAAACCCCCTTATAAAAATTGACTACTTAAAAAAAAAAACCCATAAAACAAAGACAGTGAAAGAGAGAGAAATTCTTACAAAATCCGTTCAGGGGCTCTGATGCAACCTGGATTGACCATATCTAGACCCACAGATGGATGAGACATAAGGCTGGACACTCTTGGGGCTGAGAGGATTGGTGAGGTTGGGTGAGCAAACGCAGACCCTTTAAAGTAATACTGCGTGGTACCCATGCCATGGGTCCCAAATCTCCAGGTTCAAGGGCATCTTCCTACATCGAAAACATGCCTGGGAAACCCAGAAGATGGTACACCGTGTGATCGGGAAAGGTTTCTAAAACGCACCTCATTTCTCCTCTCCTTGTGCTCGGGTTCGCCATTCCAGCCGCTTCACTAACAATCTCCCTACGTGGAGAATCAGCACCGTTGACCTCCTGTTTCGTACAGGTCGCAATTTGTCCCGAGGATGAACGGGAAGAGGGGGAACCAATTAGAGACTAGCTCTAGGTGTTGGGACAGGCACAGGTCACCCTATTTTCCCATCAGGAAGAAGAATGAACCACAGGCTCAGCCTGCCCCCCGGAACCAGAATAAGGCCTGAAGCAATCCTGCGCTTTTGCGGCCAGCTCCCAAAAAAGCGAGTTGACAAATGGAGCTCAGGGGCACTGCAATTCACAAAACTGCAGAGTTGTAAATGATAACTCTCGTCCACAAATATATTGAGGGAAGGCAACAAAGAGGATTTGAAAGCAAGGCAGAATTGCAGGAAACCGGTTTCAGGAGGTAGATTCGACTCGCCTTGAAAGCACATGAAAAGCGGCAAAGCGTTGACAATGATGCCCTTGGCCAAAAAGGGCGTATGCGTTTTTTCCTGAATATATTCAGGAAAAAACGCATACGCCCTTTTTGGCCAACCAAGCAAGCCGGAAAGGCAAATCGGCGCTACAAAGAAGTCTGGCTTGCCAGAGGTCAAAAGGGCCATGCTGAAAAAAGTGTAAAAACCGGAAATGCAGGACAGGCCATGGAGACATGGGAGCCTTGCTACGCTGATGGGCGGGATGGAAATTGCCAACAGCCACTCTGGAGAAGTGTACGCTGCGTCCTGAAACATGGAATAAACACAGCTTAGAGAGCATAGGGCACTTCCACTCATGGGCGTAGAAATCGGGAAACCTAAAAATCAGCAAGACACAGGCACCCCAAAGTTTAGGGCTGCTCTGTTTCCAAGAACCTCCACTTCGGTACACCTTAAATATCCCAGGAAAGAGAAAAATGGATAAAGAAGTTGTGGTACTTATGCACAATGGAATATCACTCAGCCATAAATCAGTGTCATAAGGCTAGTAGCAGCATGATGAGTGGATTTAGGGACGATGACTCTAAGTGAAGTAAGTCACACAGAAAAGGACACTTATCCTAAGATATCACTTATAGAGGGAATGTCAAAATCGCTACACCTGAACTGAATTCCAAAACACAACAGAGTCACACATTTAGAAAACACACTATGGCTGCTTAACGGGAAAGGTGAGGTGTGGCGATGCATAAAACAAGGGTTTGAAATTAGCTCAGATACCGTTCCACAAGCCAAATATGTAATAGACAAGACCTACTCCCTGCTCAGTGAACTGGACTCAACACCCCCTATTCACCACCGAAGAATATATCTGACTAGGAAGAGTCTTAAAACCTATGTATTGATATCTCTCTGGAAGTGAATCAAGAGGGTGTAAAGCGGCATAAACACAGCAAGGAAAAGAAGCTAAACCCCCTTATAAAAATTGACTACTTAAAAAAAAAAAACCCATAAAACAAAGACAGTGAAAGAGAGAGAAATTCTTACAAAATCCGTTCAGGGGCTCTGATGCAACCTGGATTGACCATATCTAGACCCACAGATGGATGAGACATAAGGCTGGACACTCTTGGGGCTGAGAGGATTGGTGAGGTTGGGTGAGCAAACGCAGACCCTTTAAAGTAATACTGCGTGGTACCCATGCCATGGGTCCCAAATCTCCAGGTTCAAGGGCATCTTCCTACATCGAAAACATGCCTGGGAAACCCAGAAGATGGTACACCGTGTGATCGGGAAAGGTTTCTAAAACGCACCTCATTTCTCCTCTCCTTGTGCTCGGGTTCGCCATTCCAGCCGCTTCACTAACAATCTCCCTACGTGGAGAATCAGCACCGTTGACCTCCTGTTTCGTACAGGTCGCAATTTGTCCCGAGGATGAACGGGAAGAGGGGGAACCAATGAGAGACTAGCTCTAGGTGTTGGGACAGGCACAGGTCACCCTATTTTCCCATCAGGAAGAAGAATGAACCACAGGCTCAGCCTGCCCCCCGGAACCAGAATAAGGCCTGAAGCAATCCTGCGCTTTTGCGGCCAGCTCCCAAAAAAGCGAGTTGACAAATGGAGCTCAGGGGCACTGCAATTCACAAACCTGCAGAGTTGTAAATGATAACTCTCGTCCACAAATATATTGAGGGAAGGCAACAAAGAGGATTTGAAAGCAAGGCAGAATTGCAGGAAACCGGTTTCAGGAGGTAGATTCGACTCGCCTTGAAAGCACATGAAAAGCGGCAAAGCGTTGACAATGATGCCCTTGGCCAAAAAGGGCGTATGCGTTTTTTCCTGAATATATTCAGGAAAAAACGCATACGCCCTTTTTGGCCAACCAAGCAAGCCGGAAAGGCAAATCGGCGCTACAAAGAAGTCTGGCTTGCCAGAGGTCAAAAGGGCCATGCTGAAAAAAGTGTAAAAACCGGAAATGCAGGACAGGCCATGGAGACATGGGAGCCTTGCTACGCTGATGGGCGGGATGGAAATTGCCAACAGCCACTCTGGAGAAGTGTACGCTGCGTCCTGAAACATGGAATAAACACAGCTTAGAGAGCATAGGGCACTTCCACTCATGGGCGTAGAAATCGGGAAACCTAAAAATCAGCAAGACACAGGCACCCCAAAGTTTAGGGCTGCTCTGTTTCCAAGAACCTCCACTTCGGTACACCTTAAATATCCCAGGAAAGAGAAAAATGGATAAAGAAGTTGTGGTACTTATGCACAATGGAATATCACTCAGCCATAAATCAGTGTCATAAGGCTAGTAGCAGCATGATGAGTGGATTTAGGGACGATGACTCTAAGTGAAGTAAGTCACACAGAAAAGGACACTTATCCTAAGATATCACTTATAGAGGGAATGTCAAAATCGCTACACCTGAACTGAATTCCAAAACACAACAGAGTCACACATTTAGAAAACACACTATGGCTGCTTAACGGGAAAGGTGAGGTGTGGCGATGCATAAAACAAGGGTTTGAAATTAGCTCAGATACCGTTCCACAAGCCAAATATGTAATAGACAAGACCTACTCCCTGCTCAGTGAACTGGACTCAACACCCCCTATTCACCACCGAAGAATATATCTGACTAGGAAGAGTCTTAAAACCTATGTATTGATATCTCTCTGGAAGTGAATCAAGAGGGTGTAAAGCGGCATAAACACAGCAAGGAAAAGAAGCTAAACCCCCTTATAAAAATTGACTACTTAAAAAAAAAAAACCCATAAAACAAAGACAGTGAAAGAGAGAGAAATTCTTACAAAATCCGTTCAGGGGCTCTGATGCAAACTGGATTGACCATATCTAGACCCACAGATGGATGAGACATAAGGCTGGACACTCTTGGGGCTGAGAGGATTGGTGAGGTTGGGTGAGCAAACGCAGACCCTTTAAAGTAATACTGCGTGGTACCCATGCCATGGGTCCCAAATCTCCAGGTTCAAGGGCATCTTCCTACATCGAAAACATGCCTGGGAAACCCAGAAGATGGTACACCGTGTGATCGGGAAAGGTTTCTAAAACGCACCTCATTTCTCCTCTCCTTGTGCTCGGGTTCGCCATTCCAGCCGCTTCACTAACAATCTCCCTACGTGGAGAATCAGCACCGTTGACCTCCTGTTTCGTACAGGTCGCAATTTGTCCCGAGGATGAACGGGAAGAGGGGGAACCAATGAGAGACTAGCTCTAGGTGTTGGGACAGGCACAGGTCACTCTATTTTCCCATCAGGAAGAAGAATGAACCACAGGCTCAGCCTGCCCCCCGGAACCAGAATAGGGCCTGAAGCAATCCTGCGCTTTTGCGGCCAGCTCCCAAAAAAGCGAGTTGACAAATGGAGCTCAGGGGCACTGCAATTCACAAACCTGCAGAGTTGTAAATGATAACTCTTGTCCACAAATATATTGAGGGAAGGCAACGAAGAGGATTTGAAAGCAAGGCAGAATTGCAGGAAACCGGTTTCAGGAGGTAGATTCGACTCGCCTTGAAAGCACATGAAAAGCGGCAAAGCGTTGACAATGATGCCCTTGGCCAAAAAGGGCGTATGCGTTTTTTCCTGAATATATTCAGGAAAAAACGCATACGCCCTTTTTGGCCAACCAAGCAAGCCGGAAAGGCAAATCGGCGCTACAAAGAAGTCTGGCTTGCCAGCGGTCAAAAGGGCCATGCTGAAAAATGTGTAAAAACCAGAAATGCAGGACAGGCCATGGAGACATGGGAGCCTTGCTACGCTGATGGGCGGGGTGGAAATTGCCAAGAGCCACTCTGGAGAAGTGTACGCTGCGTCCTGAAACATGGAATAAACACAGCTTAGAGAGCATAGGGCACTTCCACTCATGGGCGTAGAAATCGGGAAACCTAAAATTCAACAAGACACAGGCACCCCAAAGTTTAGGGCTGCTCTGTTTCCAAGAACCTCCACTTCGGTACACCTTAAATATCCCAGGAAAGAGAAAAATGGATAAAGAAGTTGTGGTACTTATGCACAATGCAATATCACTCAGCCATAAATCAGTGTCATAAGGCTAGTAGCAACATGATGAGTGGATTTAGGGACGATGACTCTAAGTGAAGTAAGTCACACAGAAAAGGACACTTATCCTAAGATATCACTTATAGAGGGAATGTCAAAATCGCTACACCTGAACTGAATTCCAAAACAGAACAGAGTCACACATTTAGAAAACACACTATGGCTGCTTAACGGGAAAGCTGAGGTGGGGCGATGCATAAAAAAAGGGTTTGAAATTAGCTCAGATACCGTTCCACAAGCCAAATATGTAATAGACAAGACCTACTCCCTGCTCAGTGAACTGGACTCAACACCCCCTATTCACCGCCCAAGAATATATCTGACTAGGAAGAGTCTTAAAACCTATGTATTGATATCTCTCTGGAAGTGAATCAAGAGGGTGTAAAGCGGCATAAACACAGCAGGGAAAAGCAGCTAAATCCCGATATAAAAATAAGCTACTTAAAAAAAAAAACCCATAAAACAAAGACAGTGAAAGAGAGAGAAATTCTTACAAAATCCGTTCAGGGGCTCTGATGCAACCTGGATTGACCATATCTAGACCCACAGCTGGATGAGACATAAGGCTGGACACTCTTGGGGCTGAGAGGATTGGTGAGGTTGGGTGAGCAAACGCAGACCCTTTAAAGTAATACTGCGTGGTACCCATGCCATGGGTCCCAAATCTCCAGGTTCAAGGGCATCTTCCTACATCAAAAACATGCCTGGGAAACCCAGAAGATGGTACACCGTGTGATCGGGAAAGGTTTCTAAAACGCACCTCATTTCTCCTCTCCTTGTGCTCGGGTTCGCCATTCCAGCCGCTTCACTAACAATCTCCCTACGTGGAGAATCAGCACCGTTGACCTCCTGTTTCGTACAGGTCGCAATTTGTCCCGAGGATGAACGGGAAGAGGGGGAACCAATGAGAGACTAGCTCTAGGTGTTGGGACAGGCACAGGTCACTCTATTTTCCCATCAGGAAGAAGAATGAACCACAGGCTCAGCCTGCCCCCCGGAACCAGAATAGGGCCTGAAGCAATCCTGCGCTTTTGCGGCCAGCTCCCAAAAAAGCGAGTTGACAAATGGAGCTCAGGGGCACTGCAATTCACAAACCTGCAGAGTTGTAAATGATAACTCTCGTCCACAAATATATTGAGGGAAGGCAACGAAGAGGATTTGAAAGCAAGGCAGAATTGCAGGAAACCGGTTTCAGGAGGTAGATTCGACTCGCCTTGAAAGCACATGAAAAGCGGCAAAGCGTTGACAATGATGCCCTTGGCCAAAAAGGGCGTATGCGTTTTTTCCTGAATATATTCAGGAAAAAACGCATACGCCCTTTTTGGCCAACCAAGCAAGCCGGAAATGCAAATCGGCGCTACAAAGAAGTCTGGCTTGCCAGCGGTCAAAAGGGCCATGCTGAAAAAAGTGTAAAAACCGGAAATGCAGGACAGGCCATGGAGACATGGGAGCCTTGCTACGCTGATGGGCGGGGTGGAAATTGCCAACAGCACTCTGGAGAAGTGTACGCTGCGTCCTGAAACATGTAATAAACACAACTTAGAGAGCATAGGGCACTTCCACTCACGGGCGTAGAAATCGGGAAACCTAAAAATCAACAAGACACAGGCACCCCAAAGTTTAGGGCTGCTCTGTTTCCAAGAACCTCCACTTCGGTACACCTTAAATATCCCAGGAAAGAGAAAAATGGATAAAGAAGTTGTGGTACTTATGCACAATGGAATATCACTCAGCCATGAAATCAGTGTCATAAGGCTAGTAGCAGCATGATGAATGGATTTAGGGACAATGACTCTAAGTGAAGTAAGTCACACAGAAAAGGAAACTTATCCTAAGTTATCACTTGTAGAGGGAATGTCAAAATCGCTACACCTGAACTGAATTCTAAAACAGAACAGAGTCACACATTTAGAAAACACACTATGGCTGCTTAACGGGAAAGCTGAGGTGGGGCGATGCATAAAACAAGGGTTTGAAATTAGCTCAGATACCGTTCCACAAGCCAAATATTTAATAGACAAGACCTACTCCCTGCTCAGTGAACTGGACTCAACACCCCCTATTCACCGCCCAAGAATATATCTGACTAAGAAGAGTCTTAAAACCTATGTATTGATATCTCTCTGGAAGTGAATCAAGAGGGTGTAAAGCGGCATAAACACAGCAGGGAAAAGCAGCTAAACCCCATTATAAAAATAGACTACTTAAAAAAAAAACCCCATAAAACAAAGACAGTGAAAGAGAGAGAAATTCTTACAAAATCCGTTCAGGGGCTCTGATGCAACCTGGATTGACCATATCTAGACCCACAGCTGGATGAGACATAAGGCTGGACACTCTTGGGGCTGAGAGGATTGGTGAGGTTGGGTGAGCAAACGCAGACCCTTTAAAGTAATACTGCGTGGTACCCATGCCATGGGTCCCAAATCTCCAGGTTCAAGGGCATCTTCCTACATCGAAAACATGCCTGGGAAACCCAGAAGATGGTACACCGTGTGATCGGGAAAGGTTTCTAAAACGCACCTCATTTCTCCTCTCCTTGTGCTCGGGTTCGCCATTCCAGCCGCTTCACTAACAATCTCCCTACGTGGAGAATCAGCACCGTTGACCTCCTGTTTCGTACAGGTCGCAATTTGTCCCGAGGATGAACGGGAAGAGGGGGAACCAATGAGAGACTAGCTCTAGGTGTTGGGACAGGCACAGGTCACTCTATTTTCCCATCAGGAAGAAGAATGAACCACAGGCTCAGCCTGCCCCCCGGAACCAGAATAGGGCCTGAAGCAATCCTGCGCTTTTGCGGCCAGCTCCCAAAAAAGCGAGTTGACAAATGGAGCTCAGGGGCACTGCAATTCACAAACCTGCAGAGTTGTAAATGATAACTCTTGTCCACAAATATATTGAGGGAAGGCAACGAAGAGGATTTGAAAGCAAGGCAGAATTGCAGGAAACCGGTTTCAGGAGGTAGATTCGACTCGCCTTGAAAGCACATGAAAAGCGGCAAAGCGTTGACAATGATGCCCTTGGCCAAAAAGGGCGTATGCGTTTTTTCCTGAATATATTCAGGAAAAAACGCATACGCCCTTTTTGGCCAACCAAGCAAGCCGGAAAGGCAAATCGGCGCTACAAAGAAGTCTGGCTTGCCAGCGGTCAAAAGGGCCATGCTGAAAAATGTGTAAAAACCAGAAATGCAGGACAGGCCATGGAGACATGGGAGCCTTGCTACGCTGATGGGCGGGGTGGAAATTGCCAAGAGCCACTCTGGAGAAGTGTACGCTGCGTCCTGAAACATGGAATAAACACAGCTTAGAGAGCATAGGGCACTTCCACTCATGGGCGTAGAAATCGGGAAACCTAAAATTCAACAAGACACAGGCACCCCAAAGTTTAGGGCTGCTCTGTTTCCAAGAACCTCCACTTCGGTACACCTTAAATATCCCAGGAAAGAGAAAAATGGATAAAGAAGTTGTGGTACTTATGCACAATGCAATATCACTCAGCCATAAATCAGTGTCATAAGGCTAGTAGCAACATGATGAGTGGATTTAGGGACGATGACTCTAAGTGAAGTAAGTCACACAGAAAAGGACACTTATCCTAAGATATCACTTATAGAGGGAATGTCAAAATCGCTACACCTGAACTGAATTCCAAAACAGAACAGAGTCACACATTTAGAAAACACACTATGGCTGCTTAACGGGAAAGCTGAGGTGGGGCGATGCATAAAAAAAGGGTTTGAAATTAGCTCAGATACCGTTCCACAAGCCAAATATGTAATAGACAAGACCTACTCCCTGCTCAGTGAACTGGACTCAACACCCCCTATTCACCGCCCAAGAATATATCTGACTAGGAAGAGTCTTAAAACCTATGTATTGATATCTCTCTGGAAGTGAATCAAGAGGGTGTAAAGCAGCATAAACACAGCAGGGAAAAGCAGCTAAATCCCGATATAAAAATAAGCTACTTAAAAAAAAAAACCCATAAAACAAAGACAGTGAAAGAGAGAGAAATTCTTACAAAATCCGTTCAGGGGCTCTGATGCAACCTGGATTGACCATATCTAGACCCACAGCTGGATGAGACATAAGGCTGGACACTCTTGGGGCTGAGAGGATTGGTGAGGTTGGGTGAGCAAACGCAGACCCTTTAAAGTAATACTGCGTGGTACCCATGCCATGGGTCCCAAATCTCCAGGTTCAAGGGCATCTTCCTACATCAAAAACATGCCTGGGAAACCCAGAAGATGGTACACCGTGTGATCGGGAAAGGTTTCTAAAACACACCTCATTTCTCCTCTCCTTGTGCTCGGGTTCGCCATTCCAGCCGCTTCACTAACAATCTCCCTACGTGGAGAATCAGCACCGTTGACCTCCTGTTTCGTACAGGTCGCAATTTGTCCCGAGGATGAACGGGAAGAGGGGGAACCAATGAGAGACTAGCTCTAGGTGTTGGGACAGGCACAGGTCACTCTATTTTCCCATCAGGAAGAAGAATGAACCACAGGCTCAGCCTGCCCCCCGGAACCAGAATAGGGCCTGAAGCAATCCTGCGCTTTTGCGGCCAGCTCCCAAAAAAGCGAGTTGACAAATGGAGCTCAGGGGCACTGCAATTCACAAACCTGCAGAGTTGTAAATGATAACTCTCGTCCACAAATATATTGAGGGAAGGCAACGAAGAGGATTTGAAAGCAAGGCAGAATTGCAGGAAACCGGTTTCAGGAGGTAGATTCGACTCGCCTTGAAAGCACATGAAAAGCGGCAAAGCGTTGACAATGATGCCCTTGGCCAAAAAGGGCGTATGCGTTTTTTCCTGAATATATTCAGGAAAAAACGCATACGCCCTTTTTGGCCAACCAAGCAAGCCGGAAATGCAAATCGGCGCTACAAAGAAGTCTGGCTTGCCAGCGGTCAAAAGGGCCATGCTGAAAAAAGTGTAAAAACCGGAAATGCAGGACAGGCCATGGAGACATGGGAGCCTTGCTACGCTGATGGGCGGGGTGGAAATTGCCAACAGCACTCTGGAGAAGTGTACGCTGCGTCCTGAAACATGTAATAAACACAACTTAGAGAGCATAGGGCACTTCCACTCACGGGCGTAGAAATCGGGAAACCTAAAAATCAACAAGACACAGGCACCCCAAAGTTTAGGGCTGCTCTGTTTCCAAGAACCTCCACTTCGGTACACCTTAAATATCCCAGGAAAGAGAAAAATGGATAAAGAAGTTGTGGTACTTATGCACAATGGAATATCACTCAGCCATGAAATCAGTGTCATAAGGCTAGTAGCAGCATGATGAATGGATTTAGGGACAATGACTCTAAGTGAAGTAAGTCACACAGAAAAGGAAACTTATCCTAAGTTATCACTTGTAGAGGGAATGTCAAAATCGCTACACCTGAACTGAATTCTAAAACAGAACAGAGTCACACATTTAGAAAACACACTATGGCTGCTTAACGGGAAAGCTGAGGTGGGGCGATGCATAAAACAAGGGTTTGAAATTAGCTCAGATACCGTTCCACAAGCCAAATATTTAATAGACAAGACCTACTCCCTGCTCAGTGAACTGGACTCAACACCCCCTATTCACCGCCCAAGAATATATCTGACTAAGAAGAGTCTTAAAACCTATGTATTGATATCTCTCTGGAAGTGAATCAAGAGGGTGTAAAGCGGCATAAACACAGCAGGGAAAGCAGCTAAACCCCATTATAAAAATAGACTACTTAAAAAAAAAAACCCATAAAACAAAGACAGTGAAAGAGAGAAATTCTTACAAAATCCGTTCAGGGGCTCTGATGCAACCTGGATTGACCATATCTAGACCCACAGCTGGATGAGACATAAGGCTGGACACTCTTGGGGCTGAGAGGATTGGTGAGGTTGGGTGAGCAAACGCAGACCCTTTAAAGTAATACTGCGTGGTACCCATGCCATGGGTCCCAAATCTCCAGGTTCAAGGGCATCTTCCTACATCGAAAACATGCCTGGGAAACCCAGAAGATGGTACACCGTGTGATCGGGAAAGGTTTCTAAAACGCACCTCATTTCTCCTCTCCTTGTGCTCGGGTTCGCCATTCCAGCCGCTTCACTAACAATCTCCCTACGTGGAGAATCAGCACCGTTGACCTCCTGTTTCGTACAGGTCGCAATTTGTCCCGAGGATGAACGGGAAGAGGGGGAACCAATGAGAGACTAGCTCTAGGTGATGGGACAGGCACAGGTCACTCTATTTTCCCATCAGGAAGAAGAATGAACCACAGGCTCAGCCTGCCCCCCGGAACCAGAATAGGGCCTGAAGCAATCCTGCGCTTTTGCGGCCAGCTCCCAAAAAAGCGAGTTGACAAATGGAGCTCAGGGGCACTGCAATTCACAAACCTGCAGAGTTGTAAATGATAACTCTCGTCCACAAATATATTGAGGGAAGGCAACGAAGAGGATTTGAAAGCAAGGCAGAATTGCAGGAAACCGGTTTCAGGAGGTAGATTCGACTCGCCTTGAAAGCACATGAAAAGCGGCAAAGCGTTGACAATGATGCCCTTGGCCAAAAAGGGCGTATGCGTTTTTTCCTGAATATATTCAGGAAAAAACGCATACGCCCTTTTTGGCCAACCAAGCAAGCCGGAAAGGCAAATCGGCGCTACAAAGAAGTCTGGCTTGCCAGCGGTCAAAAGGGCCATGCTGAAAAATGTGTAAAAACCAGAAATGCAGGACAGGCCATGGAGACATGGGAGCCTTGCTACGCTGATGGGCGGGGTGGAAATTGCCAACAGCCACTCTGGAGAAGTGTACGCTGCGTCCTGAAACATGGAATAAACACAGCTTAGAGAGCATAGGGCACTTCCACTCACGGGCGTAGAAATCGGGAAACCTAAAATTCAACAAGACACAGGCACCCCAAAGTTTAGGGCTGCTCTGTTTCCAAGAACCTCCACTTCGGTACACCTTAAATATCCCAGGAAAGGGAAAAATGGATAAAGAAGTTGTGGTACTTATGCACAATGGAATATCACTCAGCCATAAATCAGTGTCATAAGGCTAGTAGAAACATGATGAGTGGATTTAGGGACGATGACTCTAAGTGAAGTAAGTCACACAGAAAAGGACACTTATCCTAAGATATCACTTATAGAGGGAATGTCAAAATCGCTACACCTGAACTGAATTCCAAAACAGAACAGAGTCACACATTTAGAAAACACACTATGGCTGCTTAACGGGAAAGGTGAGGTGGGGCGATGCATAAAACAAGGGTTTGAAATTAGCTCAGATACCGTTCCACAAGCCAAATATGTAATAGACAAGACCTACTCCCTGCTCAGTGAACTGGACTCAACACCCCCTATTCACCGCCCAAGAATATATCTGACTAGGAAGAGTCTTAAAACCTATGTATTGATATCTCTCTGGAAGTGAATCAAGAGGGTGTACAGCGGCATAAACACAGCAGGGAAAAGCAGCTAAATCCCGATATAAAAATAAGCTACTTAAAAAAAAAAACCCATAAAACAAAGACAGTGAAAGAGAGAGAAATTCTTACAAAATCCGTTCAGGGGCTCTGATGCAACCTGGATTGACCATATCTAGACCCACAGCTGGATGAGACATAAGGCTGGACACTCTTGGGGCTGAGAGGATTGGTGAGGTTGGGTGAGCAAACGCAGACCCTTTAAAGTAATACTGCGTGGTACCCATGCCATGGGTCCCAAATCTCCAGGTTCAAGGGCATCTTCCTACATCGAAAACATGCCTGGGAAACCCAGAAGATGGTACACCGTGTGATCGGGAAAGGTTTCTAAAACACACCTCATTTCTCCTCTCCTTGTGCTCGGGTTCGCCATTCCAGCCGCTTCACTAACAATCTCCCTACGTGGAGAATCAGCACCGTTGACCTCCTGTTTCGTACAGGTCGCAATTTGTCCCGAGGATGAACGGGAAGAGGGGGAACCAATGAGAGACTAGCTCTAGGTGATGGGACAGGCACAGGTCACTCTATTTTCCCATCAGGAAGAAGAATGAACCACAGGCTCAGCCTGCCCCCCGGAACCAGAATAGGGCCTGAAGCAATCCTGCGCTTTTGAGGCCAGCTCCCAAAAAAGCGAGTTGACAAATGGAGCTCAGGGGCACTGCAATTCACAAACCTGCAGAGTTGTAAATGATAACTCTTGTCCACAAATATATTGAGGGAAGGCAACGAAGAGGATTTGAAAGCAAGGCAGAATTGCAGGAAACCGGTTTCAGGAGGTAGATTCGACTCGCCTTGAAAGCACATGAAAAGCGGCAAAGCGTTGACAATGATGCCCTTGGCCAAAAAGGGCGTATGCGTTTTTTCCTGAATATATTCAGGAAAAAACGCATACGCCCTTTTTGGCCAACCAAGCAAGCCGGAAAGGCAAATCGGCGCTACAAAGAAGTCTGGCTTGCCAGCGGTCAAAAGGGCCATGCTGAAAAATGTGTAAAAACCAGAAATGCAGGACAGGCCATGGAGACATGGGAGCCTTGCTACGCTGATGGGCGGGGTGGAAATTGCCAACAGCCACTCTGGAGAAGTGTACGCTGCGTCCTGAAACATGGAATAAACACAGCTTAGAGAGCATAGGGCACTTCCACTCATGGGCGTAGAAATCGGGAAACCTAAAATTCAACAAGACACAGGCACCCCAAAGTTTAGGGCTGCTCTGTTTCCAAGAACCTCCACTTCGGTACACCTTAAATATCCCAGGAAAGGGAAAAATGGATAAAGAAGTTGTGGTACTTATGCACAATGGAATATCACTCAGCCATAAATCAGTGTCATAAGGCTAGTAGAAACATGATGAGTGGATTTAGGGACGATGACTCTAAGTGAAGTAAGTCACACAGAAAAGGACACTTATCCTAAGATATCACTTATAGAGGGAATGTCAAAATCGCTACACCTGAACTGAATTCCAAAACAGAACAGAGTCACACATTTAGAAAACACACTATGGCTGCTTAACGGGAAAGGTGAGGTGGGGCGATGCATAAAACAAGGGTTTGAAATTAGCTCAGATACCGTTCCACAAGCCAAATATGTAATAGACAAGACCTACTCCCTGCTCAGTGAACTGGACTCAACACCCCCTATTCACCGCCCAAGAATATATCTGACTAGGAAGAGTCTTAAAACCTATGTATTGATATCTCTCTGGAAGTGAATCAAGAGGGTGTACAGCGGCATAAACACAGCAGGGAAAAGCAGCTAAATCCCGATATAAAAATAAGCTACTTAAAAAAAAAAACCCATAAAACAAAGACAGTGAAAGAGAGAGAAATTCTTACAAAATCCGTTCAGGGGCTCTGATGCAACCTGGATTGACCATATCTAGACCCACAGCTGGATGAGACATAAGGCTGGACACTCTTGGGGCTGAGAGGATTGGTGAGGTTGGGTGAGCAAACGCAGACCCTTTAAAGTAATACTGCGTGGTACCCATGCCATGGGTCCCAAATCTCCAGGTTCAAGGGCATCTTCCTACATCGAAAACATGCCTGGGAAACCCAGAAGATGGTACACCGTGTGATCGGGAAAGGTTTCTAAAACGCACCTCATTTCTCCTCTCCTTCTGCTCGGGTTCGCCATTCCAGCCGCTTCACTAACAATCTCCCTACGTGGAGAATCAGCACCGTTGACCTCCTGTTTCGTACAGGTCGCAATTTGTCCCGAGGATGAACGGGAAGAGGGGGAACCAATGAGAGACTAGCTCTAGGTGTTGGGACAGGCACAGGTCACTCTATTTTCCCATCAGGAAGAAGAATGAACCACAGGCTCAGCCTGCCCCCCGGAACCAGAATAGGGCCTGAAGCAATCCTGCGCTTTTGCGGCCAGCTCCCAAAAAAGCGAGTTGACAAATGGAGCTCAGGGGCACTGCAATTCACAAACCTGCAGAGTTGTAAATGATAACTCTCGTCCACAAATATATTGAGGGAAGGCAACGAAGAGGATTTGAAAGCAAGGCAGAATTGCAGGAAACCGGTTTCAGGAGGTAGATTCGACTCGCCTTGAAAGCACATGAAAAGCGGCAAAGCGTTGACAATGATGCCCTTGGCCAAAAAGGGCGTATGCGTTTTTTCCTGAATATATTCAGGAAAAAACGCATACGCCCTTTTTGGCCAACCAAGCAAGCCGGAAAGGCAAATCGGCGCTACAAAGAAGTCTGGCTTGCCAGCGGTCAAAAGGGCCATGCTGAAAAATGTGTAAAAACCAGAAATGCAGGACAGGCCATGGAGACATGGGAGCCTTGCTACGCTGATGGGCGGGGTGGAAATTGCCAAGAGCCACTCTGGAGAAGTGTACGCTGCGTCCTGAAACATGGAATAAACACAGCTTAGAGAGCATAGGGCACTTCCACTCATGGGCGTAGAAATCGGGAAACCTAAAATTCAACAAGACACAGGCACCCCAAAGTTTAGGGCTGCTCTGTTTCCAAGAACCTCCACTTCGGTACACCTTAAATATCCCAGGAAAGAGAAAAATGGATAAAGAAGTTGTGGTACTTATGCACAATGCAATATCACTCAGCCATAAATCAGTGTCATAAGGCTAGTAGCAACATGATGAGTGGATTTAGGGACGATGACTCTAAGTGAAGTAAGTCACACAGAAAAGGACACTTATCCTAAGATATCACTTATAGAGGGAATGTCAAAATCGCTACACCTGAACTGAATTCCAAAACAGAACAGAGTCACACATTTAGAAAACACACTATGGCTGCTTAACGGGAAAGCTGAGGTGGGGCGATGCATAAAACAAGGGTTTGAAATTAGCTCAGATACCGTTCCACAAGCCAAATATGTAATAGACAAGACCTACTCCCTGCTCAGTGAACTGGACTCAACACCCCCTATTCACCGCCCAAGAATATATCTGACTAAGAAGAGTCTTAAAACCTATGTATTGATATCTCTCTGGAAGTGAATCAAGAGGGTGTAAAGCAGCATAAACACAGCAGGGAAAAGCAGCTAAATCCCGATATAAAAATAGACTACTTAAAAAAAAAAACCCATAAAACAAAGACAGTGAAAGAGAGAGAAATTCTTACAAAATCCGTTCAGGGGCTCTGATGCAACCTGGATTGACCATATCTAGACCCACAGCTGGATGAGACATAAGGCTGGACACTCTTGGGGCTGAGAGGATTGGTGAGGTTGGGTGAGCAAACGCAGACCCTTTAAAGTAATACTGCGTGGTACCCATGCCATGGGTCCCAAATCTCCAGGTTCAAGGGCATCTTCCTACATCAAAAACATGCCTGGGAAACCCAGAAGATGGTACACCGTGTGATCGGGAAAGGTTTCTAAAACACACCTCATTTCTCCTCTCCTTGTGCTCGGGTTCGCCATTCCAGCCGCTTCACTAACAATCTCCCTACGTGGAGAATCAGCACCGTTGACCTCCTGTTTCGTACAGGTCGCAATTTGTCCCGAGGATGAACGGGAAGAGGGGGAACCAATGAGAGACTAGCTCTAGGTGTTGGGACAGGCACAGGTCACTCTATTTTCCCATCAGGAAGAAGAATGAACCACAGGCTCAGCCTGCCCCCCGGAACCAGAATAGGGCCTGAAGCAATCCTGCGCTTTTGCGGCCAGCTCCCAAAAAAGCGAGTTGACAAATGGAGCTCAGGGGCACTGCAATTCACAAACCTGCAGAGTTGTAAATGATAACTCTCGTCCACAAATATATTGAGGGAAGGCAACGAAGAGGATTTGAAAGCAAGGCAGAATTGCAGGAAACCGGTTTCAGGAGGTAGATTCGACTCGCCTTGAAAGCACATGAAAAGCGGCAAAGCGTTGACAATGATGCCCTTGGCCAAAAAGGGCGTATGCGTTTTTTCCTGAATATATTCAGGAAAAAACGCATACGCCCTTTGTGGCCAACCAAGCAAGCCGGAAATGCAAATCGGCGCTACAAAGAAGTCTGGCTTGCCAGCGGTCAAAAGGGCCATGCTGAAAAAAGTGTAAAAACCGGAAATGCAGGACAGGCCATGGAGACATGGGAGCCTTGCTACGCTGATGGGCGGGGTGGAAATTGCCAACAGCACTCTGGAGAAGTGTACGCTGCGTCCTGAAACATGTAATAAACACAACTTAGAGAGCATAGGGCACTTCCACTCATGGGCGTAGAAATCGGGAAACCTAAAAATCAACAAGACACAGGCACCCCAAAGTTTAGGGCTGCTCTGTTTCCAAGAACCTCCACTTCGGTACACCTTAAATATCCCAGGAAAGAGAAAAATGGATAAAGAAGTTGTGGTACTTATGCACAATGGAATATCACTCAGCCATGAAATTAGTGTCATAAGGCTAGTAGCAGCATGATGAATGGATTTAGGGACAATGACTCTAAGTGAAGTAAGTCACACAGAAAAGGAAACTTATCCTAAGTTATCACTTGTAGAGGGAATGTCAAAATCGCTACACCTGAACTGAATTCTAAAACAGAACAGAGTCACACATTTAGAAAACACACTATGGCTGCTTAACGGGAAAGCTGAGGTGGGGCGATGCATAAAACAAGGGTTTGAAATTAGCTCAGATACCGTTCCACAAGCCAAATATTTAATAGACAAGACCTACTCCCTGCTCAGTGAACTGGACTCAACACCCCCTATTCACCGCCCAAGAATATATCTGACTAAGAAGAGTCTTAAAACCTATGTATTGATATCTCTCTGGAAGTGAATCAAGAGGGTGTAAAGCGGCATAAACACAGCAGGGAAAAGCAGCTAAACCCCATTATAAAAATAGACTACTTAAAAAAAAAACCCCATAAAACAAAGACAGTGAAAGAGAGAAATTCTTACAAAATCCGTTCAGGGGCTCTGATGCAACCTGGATTGACCATATCTAGACCCACAGCTGGATGAGACATAAGGCTGGACACTCTTGGGGCTGAGAGGATTGGTGAGGTTGGGTGAGCAAACGCAGACCCTTTAAAGTAATACTGCGTGGTACCCATGCCATGGGTCCCAAATCTCCAGGTTCAAGGGCATCTTCCTACATCGAAAACATGCCTGGGAAACCCAGAAGATGGTACACCGTGTGATCGGGAAAGGTTTCTAAAACGCACCTCATTTCTCCTCTCCTTGTGCTCGGGTTCGCCATTCCAGCCGCTTCACTAACAATCTCCCTACGTGGAGAATCAGCACCGTTGACCTCCTGTTTCGTACAGGTCGCAATTTGTCCCGAGGATGAACGGGAAGAGGGGGAACCAATGAGAGACTAGCTCTAGGTGATGGGACAGGCACAGGTCACTCTATTTTCCCATCAGGAAGAAGAATGAACCACAGGCTCAGCCTGCCCCCCGGAACCAGAATAGGGCCTGAAGCAATCCTGCGCTTTTGCGGCCAGCTCCCAAAAAAGCGAGTTGACAAATGGAGCTCAGGGGCACTGCAATTCACAAACCTGCAGAGTTGTAAATGATAACTCTCGTCCACAAATATATTGAGGGAAGGCAACGAAGAGGATTTGAAAGCAAGGCAGAATTGCAGGAAACCGGTTTCAGGAGGTAGATTCGACTCGCCTTGAAAGCACATGAAAAGCGGCAAAGCGTTGACAATGATGCCCTTGGCCAAAAAGGGCGTATGCGTTTTTTCCTGAATATATTCAGGAAAAAACGCATACGCCCTTTTTGGCCAACCAAGCAAGCCGGAAAGGCAAATCGGCGCTACAAAGAAGTCTGGCTTGCCAGCGGTCAAAAGGGCCATGCTGAAAAATGTGTAAAAACCAGAAATGCAGGACAGGCCATGGAGACATGGGAGCCTTGCTACGCTGATGGGCGGGGTGGAAATTGCCAACAGCCACTCTGGAGAAGTGTACGCTGCGTCCTGAAACATGGAATAAACACAGCTTAGAGAGCATAGGGCACTTCCACTCACGGGCGTAGAAATCGGGAAACCTAAAATTCAACAAGACACAGGCACTCCAAAGTTTAGGGCTGCTCTGTTTCCAAGAACCTCCACTTCGGTACACCTTAAATATCCCAGGAAAGGGAAAAATGGATAAAGAAGTTGTGGTACTTATGCACAATGGAATATCACTCAGCCATAAATCAGTGTCATAAGGCTAGTAGAAACATGATGAGTGGATTTAGGGACGATGACTCTAAGTGAAGTAAGTCACACAGAAAAGGACACTTATCCTAAGATATCACTTATAGAGGGAATGTCAAAATCGCTACACCTGAACTGAATTCCAAAACAGAACAGAGTCACACATTTAGAAAACACACTATGGCTGCTTAACGGGAAAGGTGAGGTGGGGCGATGCATAAAACAAGGGTTTGAAATTAGCTCAGATACCGTTCCACAAGCCAAATATGTAATAGACAAGACCTACTCCCTGCTCAGTGAACTGGACTCAACACCCCCTATTCACCGCCCAAGAATATATCTGACTAAGAAGAGTCTTAAAACCTATGTATTGATATCTCTCTGGAAGTGAATCAAGAGGGTGTAAAGCGGCATAAACACAGCAGGGAAAAGCAGCTAAATCCCGTTATAAAAATAAGCTATTTAAAAAAAAAAACCCATAAAACAAAGACAGTGAAAGAGAGAGAAATTCTTACAAAATCCGTTCAGGGGCTCTGATGCAACCTGGATTGACCATATCTAGACCCACAGCTGGATGAGACATAAGGCTGGACACTCTTAGGGCTGAGAGGATTGGTGAGGTTGGGTGAGCAAACGCAGACCCTTTAAAGTAATACTGCGTGGTACCCATGCCATGGGTCCCAAATCTCCAGGTTCAAGGGCATCTTCCTACATCGAAAACATGCCTGGGAAACCCAGAAGATGGTACACCGTGTGATCGGGAAAGGTTTCTAAAACGCACCTCATTTCTCCTCTCCTTGTGCTCGGGTTCGCCATTCCAGCCGCTTCACTAACAATCTCCCTACGTGGAGAATCAGCACCGTTGACCTCCTGTTTCGTACAGGTCGCAATTTGTCCCGAGGATGAACGGGAAGAGGGGGAACCAATTAGAGACTAGCTCTAGGTGTTGGGACAGGCACAGGTCACCCTATTTTCCCATCAGGAAGAAGAATGAACCACAGGCTCAGCCTGCCCCCCGGAACCAGAATAAGGCCTGAAGCAATCCTGCGCTTTTGCGGCCAGCTCCCAAAAAAGCGAGTTGACAAATGGAGCTCAGGGGCACTGCAATTCACAAAACTGCAGAGTTGTAAATGATAACTCTCGTCCACAAATATATTGAGGGAAGGCAACAAAGAGGATTTGAAAGCAAGGCAGAATTGCAGGAAACCGGTTTCAGGAGGTAGATTCGACTCGCCTTGAAAGCACATGAAAAGCGGCAAAGCGTTGACAATGATGCCCTTGGCCAAAAAGGGCGTATGCGTTTTTTCCTGAATATATTCAGGAAAAAACGCATACGCCCTTTTTGGCCAACCAAGCAAGCCGGAAAGGCAAATCGGCGCTACAAAGAAGTCTGGCTTGCCAGAGGTCAAAAGGGCCATGCTGAAAAAAGTGTAAAAACCGGAAATGCAGGACAGGCCATGGAGACATGGGAGCCTTGCTACGCTGATGGGCGGGATGGAAATTGCCAACAGCCACTCTGGAGAAGTGTACGCTGCGTCCTGAAACATGGAATAAACACAGCTTAGAGAGCATAGGGCACTTCCACTCATGGGCGTAGAAATCGGGAAACCTAAAAATCAGCAAGACACAGGCACCCCAAAGTTTAGGGCTGCTCTGTTTCCAAGAACCTCCACTTCGGTACACCTTAAATATCCCAGGAAAGAGAAAAATGGATAAAGAAGTTGTGGTACTTATGCACAATGGAATATCACTCAGCCATAAATCAGTGTCATAAGGCTAGTAGCAGCATGATGAGTGGATTTAGGGACGATGACTCTAAGTGAAGTAAGTCACACAGAAAAGGACACTTATCCTAAGATATCACTTATAGAGGGAATGTCAAAATCGCTACACCTGAACTGAATTCCAAAACACAACAGAGTCACACATTTAGAAAACACACTATGGCTGCTTAACGGGAAAGCTGAGGTGGGGCGATGCATAAAACAAGGGTTTGAAATTAGCTCAGATACCGTTCCACAAGCCAAATATGTAATAGACAAGACCTACTCCCTGCTCAGTGAACTGGACTCAACACCCCCTATTCACCGCCCAAGAATATATCTGACTAAGAAGAGTCTTAAAACCTATGTATTGATATCTCTCTGGAAGTGAATCAAGAGGGTGTAAAGCAGCATAAACACAGCAGGGAAAAGCAGCTAAATCCCGATATAAAAATAGACTACTTAAAAAAAAAAACCCATAAAACAAAGACAGTGAAAGAGAGAGAAATTCTTACAAAATCCGTTCAGGGGCTCTGATGCAACCTGGATTGACCATATCTAGACCCACAGCTGGATGAGACATAAGGCTGGACACTCTTGGGGCTGAGAGGATTGGTGAGGTTGGGTGAGCAAACGCAGACCCTTTAAAGTAATACTGCGTGGTACCCATGCCATGGGTCCCAAATCTCCAGGTTCAAGGGCATCTTCCTACATCAAAAACATGCCTGGGAAACCCAGAAGATGGTACACCGTGTGATCGGGAAAGGTTTCTAAAACACACCTCATTTCTCCTCTCCTTGTGCTCGGGTTCGCCATTCCAGCCGCTTCACTAACAATCTCCCTACGTGGAGAATCAGCACCGTTGACCTCCTGTTTCGTACAGGTCGCAATTTGTCCCGAGGATGAACGGGAAGAGGGGGAACCAATGAGAGACTAGCTCTAGGTGTTGGGACAGGCACAGGTCACTCTATTTTCCCATCAGGAAGAAGAATGAACCACAGGCTCAGCCTGCCCCCCGGAACCAGAATAGGGCCTGAAGCAATCCTGCGCTTTTGCGGCCAGCTCCCAAAAAAGCGAGTTGACAAATGGAGCTCAGGGGCACTGCAATTCACAAACCTGCAGAGTTGTAAATGATAACTCTCGTCCACAAATATATTGAGGGAAGGCAACGAAGAGGATTTGAAAGCAAGGCAGAATTGCAGGAAACCGGTTTCAGGAGGTAGATTCGACTCGCCTTGAAAGCACATGAAAAGCGGCAAAGCGTTGACAATGATGCCCTTGGCCAAAAAGGGCGTATGCGTTTTTTCCTGAATATATTCAGGAAAAAACGCATACGCCCTTTGTGGCCAACCAAGCAAGCCGGAAATGCAAATCGGCGCTACAAAGAAGTCTGGCTTGCCAGCGGTCAAAAGGGCCATGCTGAAAAAAGTGTAAAAACCGGAAATGCAGGACAGGCCATGGAGACATGGGAGCCTTGCTACGCTGATGGGCGGGGTGGAAATTGCCAACAGCACTCTGGAGAAGTGTACGCTGCGTCCTGAAACATGTAATAAACACAACTTAGAGAGCATAGGGCACTTCCACTCATGGGCGTAGAAATCGGGAAACCTAAAAATCAACAAGACACAGGCACCCCAAAGTTTAGGGCTGCTCTGTTTCCAAGAACCTCCACTTCGGTACACCTTAAATATCCCAGGAAAGAGAAAAATGGATAAAGAAGTTGTGGTACTTATGCACAATGGAATATCACTCAGCCATGAAATTAGTGTCATAAGGCTAGTAGCAGCATGATGAATGGATTTAGGGACAATGACTCTAAGTGAAGTAAGTCACACAGAAAAGGAAACTTATCCTAAGTTATCACTTGTAGAGGGAATGTCAAAATCGCTACACCTGAACTGAATTCTAAAACAGAACAGAGTCACACATTTAGAAAACACACTATGGCTGCTTAACGGGAAAGCTGAGGTGGGGCGATGCATAAAACAAGGGTTTGAAATTAGCTCAGATACCGTTCCACAAGCCAAATATTTAATAGACAAGACCTACTCCCTGCTCAGTGAACTGGACTCAACACCCCCTATTCACCGCCCAAGAATATATCTGACTAAGAAGAGTCTTAAAACCTATGTATTGATATCTCTCTGGAAGTGAATCAAGAGGGTGTAAAGCGGCATAAACACAGCAGGGAAAAGCAGCTAAACCCCATTATAAAAATAGACTACTTAAAAAAAAAACCCCATAAAACAAAGACAGTGAAAGAGAGAAATTCTTACAAAATCCGTTCAGGGGCTCTGATGCAACCTGGATTGACCATATCTAGACCCACAGCTGGATGAGACATAAGGCTGGACACTCTTGGGGCTGAGAGGATTGGTGAGGTTGGGTGAGCAAACGCAGACCCTTTAAAGTAATACTGCGTGGTACCCATGCCATGGGTCCCAAATCTCCAGGTTCAAGGGCATCTTCCTACATCGAAAACATGCCTGGGAAACCCAGAAGATGGTACACCGTGTGATCGGGAAAGGTTTCTAAAACGCACCTCATTTCTCCTCTCCTTGTGCTCGGGTTCGCCATTCCAGCCGCTTCACTAACAATCTCCCTACGTGGAGAATCAGCACCGTTGACCTCCTGTTTCGTACAGGTCGCAATTTGTCCCGAGGATGAACGGGAAGAGGGGGAACCAATGAGAGACTAGCTCTAGGTGATGGGACAGGCACAGGTCACTCTATTTTCCCATCAGGAAGAAGAATGAACCACAGGCTCAGCCTGCCCCCCGGAACCAGAATAGGGCCTGAAGCAATCCTGCGCTTTTGCGGCCAGCTCCCAAAAAAGCGAGTTGACAAATGGAGCTCAGGGGCACTGCAATTCACAAACCTGCAGAGTTGTAAATGATAACTCTCGTCCACAAATATATTGAGGGAAGGCAACGAAGAGGATTTGAAAGCAAGGCAGAATTGCAGGAAACCGGTTTCAGGAGGTAGATTCGACTCGCCTTGAAAGCACATGAAAAGCGGCAAAGCGTTGACAATGATGCCCTTGGCCAAAAAGGGCGTATGCGTTTTTTCCTGAATATATTCAGGAAAAAACGCATACGCCCTTTTTGGCCAACCAAGCAAGCCGGAAAGGCAAATCGGCGCTACAAAGAAGTCTGGCTTGCCAGCGGTCAAAAGGGCCATGCTGAAAAATGTGTAAAAACCAGAAATGCAGGACAGGCCATGGAGACATGGGAGCCTTGCTACGCTGATGGGCGGGGTGGAAATTGCCAACAGCCACTCTGGAGAAGTGTACGCTGCGTCCTGAAACATGGAATAAACACAGCTTAGAGAGCATAGGGCACTTCCACTCACGGGCGTAGAAATCGGGAAACCTAAAATTCAACAAGACACAGGCACTCCAAAGTTTAGGGCTGCTCTGTTTCCAAGAACCTCCACTTCGGTACACCTTAAATATCCCAGGAAAGGGAAAAATGGATAAAGAAGTTGTGGTACTTATGCACAATGGAATATCACTCAGCCATAAATCAGTGTCATAAGGCTAGTAGAAACATGATGAGTGGATTTAGGGACGATGACTCTAAGTGAAGTAAGTCACACAGAAAAGGACACTTATCCTAAGATATCACTTATAGAGGGAATGTCAAAATCGCTACACCTGAACTGAATTCCAAAACAGAACAGAGTCACACATTTAGAAAACACACTATGGCTGCTTAACGGGAAAGGTGAGGTGGGGCGATGCATAAAACAAGGGTTTGAAATTAGCTCAGATACCGTTCCACAAGCCAAATATGTAATAGACAAGACCTACTCCCTGCTCAGTGAACTGGACTCAACACCCCCTATTCACCGCCCAAGAATATATCTGACTAAGAAGAGTCTTAAAACCTATGTATTGATATCTCTCTGGAAGTGAATCAAGAGGGTGTAAAGCGGCATAAACACAGCAGGGAAAAGCAGCTAAATCCCGTTATAAAAATAAGCTATTTAAAAAAAAAAACCCATAAAACAAAGACAGTGAAAGAGAGAGAAATTCTTACAAAATCCGTTCAGGGGCTCTGATGCAACCTGGATTGACCATATCTAGACCCACAGCTGGATGAGACATAAGGCTGGACACTCTTAGGGCTGAGAGGATTGGTGAGGTTGGGTGAGCAAACGCAGACCCTTTAAAGTAATACTGCGTGGTACCCATGCCATGGGTCCCAAATCTCCAGGTTCAAGGGCATCTTCCTACATCGAAAACATGCCTGGGAAACCCAGAAGATGGTACACCGTGTGATCGGGAAAGGTTTCTAAAACGCACCTCATTTCTCCTCTCCTTGTGCTCGGGTTCGCCATTCCAGCCGCTTCACTAACAATCTCCCTACGTGGAGAATCAGCACCGTTGACCTCCTGTTTCGTACAGGTCGCAATTTGTCCCGAGGATGAACGGGAAGAGGGGGAACCAATTAGAGACTAGCTCTAGGTGTTGGGACAGGCACAGGTCACCCTATTTTCCCATCAGGAAGAAGAATGAACCACAGGCTCAGCCTGCCCCCCGGAACCAGAATAAGGCCTGAAGCAATCCTGCGCTTTTGCGGCCAGCTCCCAAAAAAGCGAGTTGACAAATGGAGCTCAGGGGCACTGCAATTCACAAAACTGCAGAGTTGTAAATGATAACTCTCGTCCACAAATATATTGAGGGAAGGCAACAAAGAGGATTTGAAAGCAAGGCAGAATTGCAGGAAACCGGTTTCAGGAGGTAGATTCGACTCGCCTTGAAAGCACATGAAAAGCGGCAAAGCGTTGACAATGATGCCCTTGGCCAAAAAGGGCGTATGCGTTTTTTCCTGAATATATTCAGGAAAAAACGCATACGCCCTTTTTGGCCAACCAAGCAAGCCGGAAAGGCAAATCGGCGCTACAAAGAAGTCTGGCTTGCCAGAGGTCAAAAGGGCCATGCTGAAAAAAGTGTAAAAACCGGAAATGCAGGACAGGCCATGGAGACATGGGAGCCTTGCTACGCTGATGGGCGGGATGGAAATTGCCAACAGCCACTCTGGAGAAGTGTACGCTGCGTCCTGAAACATGGAATAAACACAGCTTAGAGAGCATAGGGCACTTCCACTCATGGGCGTAGAAATCGGGAAACCTAAAAATCAGCAAGACACAGGCACCCCAAAGTTTAGGGCTGCTCTGTTTCCAAGAACCTCCACTTCGGTACACCTTAAATATCCCAGGAAAGAGAAAAATGGATAAAGAAGTTGTGGTACTTATGCACAATGGAATATCACTCAGCCATAAATCAGTGTCATAAGGCTAGTAGCAGCATGATGAGTGGATTTAGGGACGATGACTCTAAGTGAAGTAAGTCACACAGAAAAGGACACTTATCCTAAGATATCACTTATAGAGGGAATGTCAAAATCGCTACACCTGAACTGAATTCCAAAACACAACAGAGTCACACATTTAGAAAACACACTATGGCTGCTTAACGGGAAAGGTGAGGTGGGGCGATGCATAAAACAAGGGTTTGAAATTAGTTCAGATACCGTTCCACAAGCCAAATATGTAACAGACAAGACCTACTCCCTGCTCAGTGAACTGGACTCAACACCCCCTATTCACCACCCAAGAATATATCTGACTAGGAAGAGTCTTAAAACCTATGTATTGATATCTCTCTGGAAGTGAATCAAGAGGGCGTAAAGCGGCATAAACACAGCAAGGAAAAGAAGCTAAACCCCCTTATAAAAATTGACTACTTAAGAAAAAAAACCCCTTAAAACAAAGACAGTGAAAGAGAGAGAAATTCTTACAAAATCCGTTCAGGGGCTCTGATGCAACCTGGATTGACCATATCTAGACCCACAGCTGGATGAGACATAAGGCTGGACACTCTTGGGGCTGAGAGGATTGGTGAGGTTGGGTGAGCAAACGCAGACCCTTTAAAGTAATACTGCGTGGTACCCATGCCATGGGTCCCAAATCTCCAGGTTCAAGGGCATCTTCCTACATCGAAAACATGCCTGGGAAACCCAGAAGATGGTACACCGTGTGATCGGGAAAGGTTTCTAAAACGCACCTCATTTCTCCTCTCCTTGTGCTCGGGTTCGCCATTCCAGCCGCTTCACTAACAATCTCCCTACGTGGAGAATCAGCACCGTTGACCTCCTGTTTCGTACAGGTCGCAATTTGTCCCGAGGATGAACGGGAAGAGGGGGAACCAATGAGAGACTAGCTCTAGGTGTTGGGACAGGCACAGGTCACTCTATTTTCCCATCAGGAAGAAGAATGAACCACAGGCTCAGCCTGCCCCCCGGAACCAGAATAGGGCCTGAAGCAATCCTAAGCTTTTGCGGCCAGCTCCCAAAAAAGCGAGTTGACAAATGGAGCTCAGGGGCACTGCAATTCACAAACCTGCAGAGTTGTAAATGATAACTCTCGTCCACAAATATATTGAGGGAAGGCAACGAAGAGGATTTGAAAGCAAGGCAGAATTGCAGGAAACCGGTTTCAGGAGGTAGATTCGACTCGCCTTGAAAGCACATGAAAAGCGGCAAAGCGTTGACAATGATGCCCTTGGCCAAAAAGGGCGTATGCGTTTTTTCCTGAATATATTCAGGAAAAAACGCATACGCCCTTTTTGGCCAACCAAGCAAGCCGGAAATGCAAATCGGCGCTACAAAGAAGTCTGGCTTGCCAGCGGTCAAAAGGGCCATGCTGAAAAAAGTATAAAAACCGGAAATGCAGGACAGGCCATGGAGACATGGGAGCCTTGCTACGCTGATGGGCGGGGTGGAAATTGCCAACAGCACTCTGGAGAAGTGTACGCTGCGTCCTGAAACATGTAATAAACACAACTTAGAGAGCATAGGGCACTTCCACTCACGGGCGTAGAAATCGGGAAACCTAAAAATCAACAAGACACAGGCACCCCAAAGTTTAGGGCTGCTCTGTTTCCAAGAACCTCCACTTCGGTACACCTTAAATATCCCAGGAAAGAGAAAAATGGATAAAGAAGTTGTGGTACTTATGCACAATGGAATATCACTCAGCCATGAAATCAGTGTCATAAGGCTAGTAGCAGCATGATGAATGGATTTAGGGACAATGACTCTAAGTGAAGTAAGTCACACAGAAAAGGAAACTTATCCTAAGTTATCACTTGTAGAGGGAATGTCAAAATCGCTACACCTGAACTGAATTCTAAAACAGAACAGAGTCACACATTTAGAAAACACACTATGGCTGCTTAACGGGAAAGCTGAGGTGGGGCGATGCATAAAACAAGGGTTTGAAATTAGCTCAGATACCGTTCCACAAGCCAAATATTTAATAGACAAGACCTACTCCCTGCTCAGTGAACTGGACTCAACACCCCCTATTCACCGCCCAAGAATATATCTGACTAAGAAGAGTCTTAAAACCTATGTATTGATATCTCTCTGGAAGTGAATCAAGAGGGTGTAAAGCGGCATAAACACAGCAGGGAAAAGCAGCTAAACCCCATTATAAAAATAGACTACTTAAAAAAAAAAACCCCATAAAACAAAGACAGTGAAAGAGAGAGAAATTCTTACAAAATCCGTTCAGGGGCTCTGATGCAACCTGGATTGACCATATCTAGACCCACAGCTGGATGAGACATAAGGCTGGACACTCTTGGGGCTGAGAGGATTGGTGAGGTTGGGTGAGCAAACGCAGACCCTTTAAAGTAATACTGCGTGGTACCCATGCCATGGGTCCCAAATCTCCAGGTTCAAGGGCATCTTCCTACATCGAAAACATGCCTGGGAAACCCAGAAGATGGTACACCGTGTGATCGGGAAAGGTTTCTAAAACGCACCTCATTTCTCCTCTCCTTGTGCTCGGGTTCGCCATTCCAGCCGCTTCACTAACAATCTCCCTACGTGGAGAATCAGCACCGTTGACCTCCTGTTTCGTACAGGTCGCAATTTGTCCCGAGGATGAACGGGAAGAGGGGGAACCAATGAGAGACTAGCTCTAGGTGTTGGGACAGGCACAGGTCACTCTATTTTCCCATCAGGAAGAAGAATGAACCACAGGCTCAGCCTGCCCCCCGGAACCAGAATAGGGCCTGAAGCAATCCTGCGCTTTTGCGGCCAGCTCCCAAAAAAGCGAGTTGACAAATGGAGCTCAGGGGCACTGCAATTCACAAACCTGCAGAGTTGTAAATGATAACTCTTGTCCACAAATATATTGAGGGAAGGCAACGAAGAGGATTTGAAAGCAAGGCAGAATTGCAGGAAACCGGTTTCAGGAGGTAGATTCGACTCGCCTTGAAAGCACATGAAAAGCGGCAAAGCGTTGACAATGATGCCCTTGGCCAAAAAGGGCGTATGCGTTTTTTCCTGAATATATTCAGGAAAAAACGCATACGCCCTTTTTGGCCAACCAAGCAAGCCGGAAAGGCAAATCGGCACTACAAAGAAGTCTGGCTTGCCAGCGGTCAAAAGGGCCATGCTGAAAAATGTGTAAAAACCAGAAATGCAGGACAGGCCATGGAGACATGGGAGCCTTGCTACGCTGATGGGCGGGGTGGAAATTGCCAAGAGCCACTCTGGAGAAGTGTACGCTGCGTCCTGAAACATGGAATAAACACAGCTTAGAGAGCATAGGGCACTTCCACTCATGGGCGTAGAAATCGGGAAACCTAAAATTCAACAAGACACAGGCACCCCAAAGTTTAGGGCTGCTCTGTTTCCAAGAACCTCCACTTCGGTACACCTTAAATATCCCAGGAAAGAGAAAAATGGATAAAGAAGTTGTGGTACTTATGCACAATGCAATATCACTCAGCCATAAATCAGTGTCATAAGGCTAGTAGCAACATGATGAGTGGATTTAGGGACGATGACTCTAAGTGAAGTAAGTCACACAGAAAAGGACACTTATCCTAAGATATCACTTATAGAGGGAATGTCAAAATCGCTACACCTGAACTGAATTCCAAAACAGAACAGAGTCACACATTTAGAAAACACACTATGGCTGCTTAACGGGAAAGCTGAGGTGGGGCGATGCATAAAACAAGGGTTTGAAATTAGCTCAGATACCGTTCCACAAGCCAAATATGTAATAGACAAGACCTACTCCCTGCTCAGTGAACTGGACTCAACACCCCCTATTCACCGCCCAAGAATATATCTGACTAGGAAGAGTCTTAAAACCTATGTATTGATATCTCTCTGGAAGTGAATCAAGAGGGTGTAAAGCAGCATAAACACAGCAGGGAAAAGCAGCTAAATCCCGATATAAAAATAAGCTACTTAAAAAAAAAAACCCATAAAACAAAGACAGTGAAAGAGAGAGAAATTCTTACAAAATCCGTTCAGGGGCTCTGATGCAACCTGGATTGACCATATCTAGACCCACAGCTGGATGAGACATAAGGCTGGACACTCTTGGGGCTGAGAGGATTGGTGAGGTTGGGTGAGCAAACGCAGACCCTTTAAAGTAATACTGCGTGGTACCCATGCCATGGGTCCCAAATCTCCAGGTTCAAGGGCATCTTCCTACATCAAAAACATGCCTGGGAAACCCAGAAGATGGTACACCGTGTGATCGGGAAAGGTTTCTAAAACACACCTCATTTCTCCTCTCCTTGTGCTCGGGTTCGCCATTCCAGCCGCTTCACTAACAATCTCCCTACGTGGAGAATCAGCACCGTTGACCTCCTGTTTCGTACAGGTCGCAATTTGTCCCGAGGATGAACGGGAAGAGGGGGAACCAATGAGAGACTAGCTCTAGGTGTTGGGACAGGCACAGGTCACTCTATTTTCCCATCAGGAAGAAGAATGAACCACAGGCTCAGCCTGCCCCCCGGAACCAGAATAGGGCCTGAAGCAATCCTGCGCTTTTGCGGCCAGCTCCCAAAAAAGCGAGTTGACAAATGGAGCTCAGGGGCACTGCAATTCACAAACCTGCAGAGTTGTAAATGATAACTCTCGTCCACAAATATATTGAGGGAAGGCAACGAAGAGGATTTGAAAGCAAGGCAGAATTGCAGGAAACCGGTTTCAGGAGGTAGATTCGACTCGCCTTGAAAGCACATGAAAAGCGGCAAAGCGTTGACAATGATGCCCTTGGCCAAAAAGGGCGTATGCGTTTTTTCCTGAATATATTCAGGAAAAAACGCATACGCCCTTTGTGGCCAACCAAGCAAGCCGGAAATGCAAATCGGCGCTACAAAGAAGTCTGGCTTGCCAGCGGTCAAAAGGGCCATGCTGAAAAAAGTGTAAAAACCGGAAATGCAGGACAGGCCATGGAGACATGGGAGCCTTGCTACGCTGATGGGCGGGGTGGAAATTGCCAACAGCACTCTGGAGAAGTGTACGCTGCGTCCTGAAACATGTAATAAACACAACTTAGAGAGCATAGGGCACTTCCACTCATGGGCGTAGAAATCGGGAAACCTAAAAATCAACAAGACACAGGCACCCCAAAGTTTAGGGCTGCTCTGTTTCCAAGAACCTCCACTTCGGTACACCTTAAATATCCCAGGAAAGAGAAAAATGGATAAAGAAGTTGTGGTACTTATGCACAATGGAATATCACTCAGCCATGAAATTAGTGTCATAAGGCTAGTAGCAGCATGATGAATGGATTTAGGGACAATGACTCTAAGTGAAGTAAGTCACACAGAAAAGGAAACTTATCCTAAGTTATCACTTGTAGAGGGAATGTCAAAATCGCTACACCTGAACTGAATTCTAAAACAGAACAGAGTCACACATTTAGAAAACACACTATGGCTGCTTAACGGGAAAGCTGAGGTGGGGCGATGCATAAAACAAGGGTTTGAAATTAGCTCAGATACCGTTCCACAAGCCAAATATTTAATAGACAAGACCTACTCCCTGCTCAGTGAACTGGACTCAACACCCCCTATTCACCGCCCAAGAATATATCTGACTAAGAAGAGTCTTAAAACCTATGTATTGATATCTCTCTGGAAGTGAATCAAGAGGGTGTAAAGCGGCATAAACACAGCAGGGAAAAGCAGCTAAACCCCATTATAAAAATAGACTACTTAAAAAAAAACCCCATAAAACAAAGACAGTGAAAGAGAGAGAAATTCTTACAAAATCCGTTCAGGGGCTCTGATGCAACCTGGATTGACCATATCTAGACCCACAGCTGGATGAGACATAAGGCTGGACACTCTTGGGGCTGAGAGGATTGGTGAGGTTGGGTGAGCAAACGCAGACCCTTTAAAGTAATACTGCGTGGTACCCATGCCATGGGTCCCAAATCTCCAGGTTCAAGGGCATCTTCCTACATCGAAAACATGCCTGCGAAACCCAGAAGATGGTACACCGTGTGATCGGGAAAGGTTGCTAAAACGCACCTCATTTCTCCTCTCCTTGTGCTCGGGTTCGCCATTCCAGCCGCTTCACTAACAATCTCCCTACGTGGAGAATCAGCACCGTTGACCTCCTGTTTCGTACAGGTCGCAATTTGTCCCGAGGATGAACGGGAAGAGGGGGAACCAATTAGAGACTAGCTCTAGGTGTTGGGACAGGCACAGGTCACCCTATTTTCCCATCAGGAAGAAGAATGAACCACAGGCTCAGCCTGCCCCCCGGAACCAGAATAAGGCCTGAAGCAATCCTGCGCTTTTGCGGCCAGCTCCCAAAAAAGCGAGTTGACAAATGGAGCTCAGGGGCACTGCAATTCACAAAACTGCAGAGTTGTAAATGATAACTCTCGTCCACAAATATATTGAGGGAAGGCAACAAAGAGGATTTGAAAGCAAGGCAGAATTGCAGGAAACCGGTTTCAGGAGGTAGATTCGACTCGCCTTGAAAGCACATGAAAAGCGGCAAAGCGTTGACAATGATGCCCTTGGCCAAAAAGGGCGTATGCGTTTTTTCCTGAATATATTCAGGAAAAAACGCATACGCCCTTTTTGGCCAACCAAGCAAGCCGGAAAGGCAAATCGGCGCTACAAAGAAGTCTGGCTTGCCAGAGGTCAAAAGGGCCATGCTGAAAAAAGTGTAAAAACCGGAAATGCAGGACAGGCCATGGAGACATGGGAGCCTTGCTACGCTGATGGGCGGGATGGAAATTGCCAACAGCCACTCTGGAGAAGTGTACGCTGCGTCCTGAAACATGGAATAAACACAGCTTAGAGAGCATAGGGCACTTCCACTCATGGGCGTAGAAATCGGGAAACCTAAAAATCAGCAAGACACAGGCACCCCAAAGTTTAGGGCTGCTCTGTTTCCAAGAACCTCCACTTCGGTACACCTTAAATATCCCAGGAAAGAGAAAAATGGATAAAGAAGTTGTGGTACTTATGCACAATGGAATATCACTCAGCCATAAATCAGTGTCATAAGGCTAGTAGCAGCATGATGAGTGGATTTAGGGACGATGACTCTAAGTGAAGTAAGTCACACAGAAAAGGACACTTATCCTAAGATATCACTTATAGAGGGAATGTCAAAATCGCTACACCTGAACTGAATTCCAAAACACAACAGAGTCACACATTTAGAAAACACACTATGGCTGCTTAACGGGAAAGGTGAGGTGTGGCGATGCATAAAACAAGGGTTTGAAATTAGCTCAGATACCGTTCCACAAGCCAAATATGTAATAGACAAGACCTACTCCCTGCTCAGTGAACTGGACTCAACACCCCCTATTCACCACCGAAGAATATATCTGACTAGGAAGAGTCTTAAAACCTATGTATTGATATCTCTCTGGAAGTGAATCAAGAGGGTGTAAAGCGGCATAAACACAGCAAGGAAAAGAAGCTAAACCCCCTTATAAAAATTGACTACTTAAAAAAAAAAAACCCATAAAACAAAGACAGTGAAAGAGAGAGAAATTCTTACAAAATCCGTTCAGGGGCTCTGATGCAACCTGGATTGACCATATCTAGACCCACAGATGGATGAGACATAAGGCTGGACACTCTTGGGGCTGAGAGGATTGGTGAGGTTGGGTGAGCAAACGCAGACCCTTTAAAGTAATACTGCGTGGTACCCATGCCATGGGTCCCAAATCTCCAGGTTCAAGGGCATCTTCCTACATCGAAAACATGCCTGGGAAACCCAGAAGATGGTACACCGTGTGATCGGGAAAGGTTTCTAAAACGCACCTCATTTCTCCTCTCCTTGTGCTCGGGTTCGCCATTCCAGCCGCTTCACTAACAATCTCCCTACGTGGAGAATCAGCACCGTTGACCTCCTGTTTCGTACAGGTCGCAATTTGTCCCGAGGATGAACGGGAAGAGGGGGAACCAATTAGAGACTAGCTCTAGGTGTTGGGACAGGCACAGGTCACCCTATTTTCCCATCAGGAAGAAGAATGAACCACAGGCTCAGCCTGCCCCCCGGAACCAGAATAAGGCCTGAAGCAATCCTGCGCTTTTGCGGCCAGCTCCCAAAAAAGCGAGTTGACAAATGGAGCTCAGGGGCACTGCAATTCACAAACCTGCAGAGTTGTAAATGATAACTCTCGTCCACAAATATATTGAGGGAAGGCAACAAAGAGGATTTGAAAGCAAGGCAGAATTGCAGGAAACCGGTTTCAGGAGGTAGATTCGACTCGCCTTGAAAGCACATGAAAAGCGGCAAAGCGTTGACAATGATGCCCTTGGCCAAAAAGGGCGTATGCGTTTTTTCCTGAATATATTCAGGAAAAAACGCATACGCCCTTTTTGGCCAACCAAGCAAGCCGGAAAGGCAAATCGGCGCTACAAAGAAGTCTGGCTTGCCAGAGGTCAAAAGGGCCATGCTGAAAAAAGTGTAAAAACCGGAAATGCAGGACAGGCCATGGAGACATGGGAGCCTTGCTACGCTGATGGGCGGGATGGAAATTGCCAACAGCCACTCTGGAGAAGTGTACGCTGCGTCCTGAAACATGGAATAAACACAGCTTAGAGAGCATAGGGCACTTCCACTCATGGGCGTAGAAATCGGGAAACCTAAAAATCAGCAAGACACAGGCACCCCAAAGTTTAGGGCTGCTCTGTTTCCAAGAACCTCCACTTCGGTACACCTTAAATATCCCAGGAAAGAGAAAAATGGATAAAGAAGTTGTGGTACTTATGCACAATGGAATATCACTCAGCCATAAATCAGTGTCATAAGGCTAGTAGCAGCATGATGAGTGGATTTAGGGACGATGACTCTAAGTGAAGTAAGTCACACAGAAAAGGACACTTATCCTAAGATATCACTTATAGAGGGAATGTCAAAATCGCTACACCTGAACTGAATTCCAAAACACAACAGAGTCACACATTTAGAAAACACACTATGGCTGCTTAACGGGAAAGGTGAGGTGTGGCGATGCATAAAACAAGGGTTTGAAATTAGCTCAGATACCGTTCCACAAGCCAAATATGTAATAGACAAGACCTACTCCCTGCTCAGTGAACTGGACTCAACACCCCCTATTCACCACCGAAGAATATATCTGACTAGGAAGAGTCTTAAAACCTATGTATTGATATCTCTCTGGAAGTGAATCAAGAGGGTGTAAAGCGGCATAAACACAGCAAGGAAAAGAAGCTAAACCCCCTTATAAAAATTGACTACTTAAAAAAAAAAAACCCATAAAACAAAGACAGTGAAAGAGAGAGAAATTCTTACAAAATCCGTTCAGGGGCTCTGATGCAACCTGGATTGACCATATCTAGACCCACAGATGGATGAGACATAAGGCTGGACACTCTTGGGGCTGAGAGGATTGGTGAGGTTGGGTGAGCAAACGCAGACCCTTTAAAGTAATACTGCGTGGTACCCATGCCATGGGTCCCAAATCTCCAGGTTCAAGGGCATCTTCCTACATCGAAAACATGCCTGGGAAACCCAGAAGATGGTACACCGTGTGATCGGGAAAGGTTTCTAAAACGCACCTCATTTCTCCTCTCCTTGTGCTCGGGTTCGCCATTCCAGCCGCTTCACTAACAATCTCCCTACGTGGAGAATCAGCACCGTTGACCTCCTGTTTCGTACAGGTCGCAATTTGTCCCGAGGATGAACGGGAAGAGGGGGAACCAATTAGAGACTAGCTCTAGGTGTTGGGACAGGCACAGGTCACCCTATTTTCCCATCAGGAAGAAGAATGAACCACAGGCTCAGCCTGCCCCCCGGAACCAGAATAAGGCCTGAAGCAATCCTGCGCTTTTGCGGCCAGCTCCCAAAAAAGCGAGTTGACAAATGGAGCTCAGGGGCACTGCAATTCACAAACCTGCAGAGTTGTAAATGATAACTCTCGTCCACAAATATATTGAGGGAAGGCAACAAAGAGGATTTGAAAGCAAGGCAGAATTGCAGGAAACCGGTTTCAGGAGGTAGATTCGACTCGCCTTGAAAGCACATGAAAAGCGGCAAAGCGTTGACAATGATGCCCTTGGCCAAAAAGGGCGTATGCGTTTTTTCCTGAATATATTCAGGAAAAAACGCATACGCCCTTTTTGGCCAACCAAGCAAGCCGGAAAGGCAAATCGGCGCTACAAAGAAGTCTGGCTTGCCAGAGGTCAAAAGGGCCATGCTGAAAAAAGTGTAAAAACCGGAAATGCAGGACAGGCCATGGAGACATGGGAGCCTTGCTACGCTGATGGGCGGGATGGAAATTGCCAACAGCCACTCTGGAGAAGTGTACGCTGCGTCCTGAAACATGGAATAAACACAGCTTAGAGAGCATAGGGCACTTCCACTCATGGGCGTAGAAATCGGGAAACCTAAAAATCAGCAAGACACAGGCACCCCAAAGTTTAGGGCTGCTCTGTTTCCAAGAACCTCCACTTCGGTACACCTTAAATATCCCAGGAAAGAGAAAAATGGATAAAGAAGTTGTGGTACTTATGCACAATGGAATATCACTCAGCCATAAATCAGTGTCATAAGGCTAGTAGCAGCATGATGAGTGGATTTAGGGACGATGACTCTAAGTGAAGTAAGTCACACAGAAAAGGACACTTATCCTAAGATATCACTTATAGAGGGAATGTCAAAATCGCTACACCTGAACTGAATTCCAAAACACAACAGAGTCACACATTTAGAAAACACACTATGGCTGCTTAACGGGAAAGGTGAGGTGTGGCGATGCATAAAACAAGGGTTTGAAATTAGCTCAGATACCGTTCCACAAGCCAAATATGTAATAGACAAGACCTACTCCCTGCTCAGTGAACTGGACTCAACACCCCCTATTCACCACCGAAGAATATATCTGACTAGGAAGAGTCTTAAAACCTATGTATTGATATCTCTCTGGAAGTGAATCAAGAGGGTGTAAAGCGGCATAAACACAGCAAGGAAAAGAAGCTAAACCCCCTTATAAAAATTGACTACTTAAAAAAAAAAAACCCATAAAACAAAGACAGTGAAAGAGAGAGAAATTCTTACAAAATCCGTTCAGGGGCTCTGATGCAAACTGGATTGACCATATCTAGACCCACAGATGGATGAGACATAAGGCTGGACACTCTTGGGGCTGAGAGGATTGGTGAGGTTGGGTGAGCAAACGCAGACCCTTTAAAGTAATACTGCGTGGTACCCATGCCATGGGTCCCAAATCTCCAGGTTCAAGGGCATCTTCCTACATCGAAAACATGCCTGGGAAACCCAGAAGATGGTACACCGTGTGATCGGGAAAGGTTTCTAAAACGCACCTCATTTCTCCTCTCCTTGTGCTCGGGTTCGCCATTCCAGCCGCTTCACTAACAATCTCCCTACGTGGAGAATCAGCACCGTTGACCTCCTGTTTCGTACAGGTCGCAATTTGTCCCGAGGATGAACGGGAAGAGGGGGAACCAATGAGAGACTAGCTCTAGGTGTTGGGACAGGCACAGGTCACTCTATTTTCCCATCAGGAAGAAGAATGAACCACAGGCTCAGCCTGCCCCCCGGAACCAGAATAGGGCCTGAAGCAATCCTGCGCTTTTGCGGCCAGCTCCCAAAAAAGCGAGTTGACAAATGGAGCTCAGGGGCACTGCAATTCACAAACCTGCAGAGTTGTAAATGATAACTCTCGTCCACAAATATATTGAGGGAAGGCAACGAAGAGGATTTGAAAGCAAGGCAGAATTGCAGGAAACCGGTTTCAGGAGGTAGATTCGACTCGCCTTGAAAGCACACGAAAAGCGGCAAAGCGTTGACAATGATGCCCTTGGCCAAAAAGGGCGTATGCGTTTTTTCCTGAATATATTCAGGAAAAAACGCATACGCCCTTTTTGGCCAACCAAGCAAGCCGGAAAGGCAAATCGGCGCTACAAAGAAGTCTGGCTTGCCAGCGGTCAAAAGGGCCATGCTGAAAAATGTGTAAAAACCAGAAATGCAGGACAGGCCATGGAGACATGGGAGCCTTGCTACGCTGATGGGCGGGGTGGAAATTGCCAAGAGCCACTCTGGAGAAGTGTACGCTGCGTCCTGAAACATGGAATAAACACAGCTTAGAGAGCATAGGGCACTTCCACTCATGGGCGTAGAAATCGGGAAACCTAAAATTCAACAAGACACAGGCACCCCAAAGTTTAGGGCTGCTCTGTTTCCAAGAACCTCCACTTCGGTACACCTTAAATATCCCAGGAAAGAGAAAAATGGATAAAGAAGTTGTGGTACTTATGCACAATGGAATATCACTCAGCCATAAATCAGTGTCATAAGGCTAGTAGCAACATGATGAGTGGATTTAGGGACGATGACTCTAAGTGAAGTAAGTCACACAGAAAAGGACACTTATCCTAAGATATCACTTATAGAGGGAATGTCAAAATCGCTACACCTGAACTGAATTCCAAAACAGAACAGAGTCACACATTTAGAAAACATACTATGGCTGCTTAACGGGAAAGCTGAGGTGGGGCGATGCATAAAACAAGGGTTTGAAATTAGCTCAGATACCGTTCCACAAGCCAAATATGTAATAGACAAGACCTACTCCCTGCTCAGTGAACTGGACTCAACACCCCCTATTCACCGCCCAAGAATATATCTGACTAGGAAGAGTCTTAAAACCTATGTATTGATATCTCTCTGGAAGTGAATCAAGAGGGTGTAAAGCGGCATAAACACAGCAGGGAAAAGCAGCTAAATCCCGATATAAAAATAAGCTACTTAAAAAAAAAACCCATAAAACAAAGACAGTGAAAGAGAGAGAAATTCTTACAAAATCCGTTCAGGGGCTCTGATGCAACCTGGATTGACCATATCTAGACCCACAGCTGGATGAGACATAAGGCTGGACACTCTTGGGGCTGAGAGGATTGGTGAGGTTGGGTGAGCAAACGCAGACCCTTTAAAGTAATACTGCGTGGTACCCATGCCATGGGTCCCAAATCTCCAGGTTCAAGGGCATCTTCCTACATCAAAAACATGCCTGGGAAACCCAGAAGATGGTACACCGTGTGATCGGGAAAGGTTTCTAAAACGCACCTCATTTCTCCTCTCCTTGTGCTCGGGTTCGCCATTCCAGCCGCTTCACTAACAATCTCCCTACGTGGAGAATCAGCACCGTTGACCTCCTGTTTCGTACAGGTCGCAATTTGTCCCGAGGATGAACGGGAAGAGGGGGAACCAATGAGAGACTAGCTCTAGGTGTTGGGACAGGCACAGGTCACTCTATTTTCCCATCAGGAAGAAGAATGAACCACAGGCTCAGCCTGCCCCCCGGAACCAGAATAGGGCCTGAAGCAATCCTAAGCTTTTGCGGCCAGCTCCCAAAAAAGCGAGTTGACAAATGGAGCTCAGGGGCACTGCAATTCACAAACCTGCAGAGTTGTAAATGATAACTCTCGTCCACAAATATATTGAGGGAAGGCAACGAAGAGGATTTGAAAGCAAGGCAGAATTGCAGGAAACCGGTTTCAGGAGGTAGATTCGACTCGCCTTGAAAGCACATGAAAAGCGGCAAAGCGTTGACAATGATGCCCTTGGCCAAAAAGGGCGTATGCGTTTTTTCCTGAATATATTCAGGAAAAAACGCATACGCCCTTTTTGGCCAACCAAGCAAGCCGGAAATGCAAATCGGCGCTACAAAGAAGTCTGGCTTGCCAGCGGTCAAAAGGGCCATGCTGAAAAAAGTATAAAAACCGGAAATGCAGGACAGGCCATGGAGACATGGGAGCCTTGCTACGCTGATGGGCGGGGTGGAAATTGCCAACAGCACTCTGGACAAGTGTACGCTGCGTCCTGAAACATGTAATAAACACAACTTAGAGAGCATAGGGCACTTCCACTCACGGGCGTAGAAATCGGGAAACCTAAAAATCAACAAGACACAGGCACCCCAAAGTTTAGGGCTGCTCTGTTTCCAAGAACCTCCACTTCGGTACACCTTAAATATCCCAGGAAAGAGAAAAATGGATAAAGAAGTTGTGGTACTTATGCACAATGGAATATCACTCAGCCATGAAATCAGTGTCATAAGGCTAGTAGCAGCATGATGAATGGATTTAGGGACAATGACTCTAAGTGAAGTAAGTCACACAGAAAAGGAAACTTATCCTAAGTTATCACTTGTAGAGGGAATGTCAAAATCGCTACACCTGAACTGAATTCTAAAACAGAACAGAGTCACACATTTAGAAAACACACTATGGCTGCTTAACGGGAAAGCTGAGGTGGGGCGATGCATAAAACAAGGGTTTGAAATTAGCTCAGATACCGTTCCACAAGCCAAATATTTAATAGACAAGACCTACTCCCTGCTCAGTGAACTGGACTCAACACCCCCTATTCACCGCCCAAGAATATATCTGACTAAGAAGAGTCTTAAAACCTATGTATTGATATCTCTCTGGAAGTGAATCAACAGGGTGTAAAGCGGCATAAACACAGCAGGGAAAAGCAGCTAAACCCCATTATAAAAATAGACTACTTAAAAAAAAACCCCATAAAACAAAGACAGTGAAAGAGAGAGAAATTCTTACAAAATCCGTTCAGGGGCTCTGATGCAACCTGGATTGACCATATCTAGACCCACAGCTGGATGAGACATAAGGCTGGACACTCTTGGGGCTGAGAGGATTGGTGAGGTTGGGTGAGCAAACGCAGACCCTTTAAAGTAATACTGCGTGGTACCCATGCCATGGGTCCCAAATCTCCAGGTTCAAGGGCATCTTCCTACATCGAAAACATGCCTGCGAAACCCAGAAGATGGTACACCGTGTGATCGGGAAAGGTTGCTAAAACGCACCTCATTTCTCCTCTCCTTGTGCTCGGGTTCGCCATTCCAGCCGCTTCACTAACAATCTCCCTACGTGGAGAATCAGCACCGTTGACCTCCTGTTTCGTACAGGTCGCAATTTGTCCCGAGGATGAACGGGAAGAGGGGGAACCAATTAGAGACTAGCTCTAGGTGTTGGGACAGGCACAGGTCACTCTATTTTCCCATCAGGAAGAAGAATGAACCACAGGCTCAGCCTGCCCCCCGGAACCAGAATAAGGCCTGAAGCAATCCTGCGCTTTTGCGGCCAGCTCCCAAAAAAGCGAGTTGACAAATGGAGCTCAGGGGCACTGCAATTCACAAAACTGCAGAGTTGTAAATGATAACTCTCGTCCACAAATATATTGAGGGAAGGCAACAAAGAGGATTTGAAAGCAAGGCAGAATTGCAGGAAACCGGTTTCAGGAGGTAGATTCGACTCGCCTTGAAAGCACATGAAAAGCGGCAAAGCGTTGACAATGATGCCCTTGGCCAAAAAGGGCGTATGCGTTTTTTCCTGAATATATTCAGGAAAAAACGCATACGCCCTTTTTGGCCAACCAAGCAAGCCGGAAAGGCAAATCGGCGCTACAAAGAAGTCTGGCTTGCCAGAGGTCAAAAGGGCCATGCTGAAAAAAGTGTAAAAACCGGAAATGCAGGACAGGCCATGGAGACATGGGAGCCTTGCTACGCTGATGGGCGGGATGGAAATTGCCAACAGCCACTCTGGAGAAGTGTACGCTGCGTCCTGAAACATGGAATAAACACAGCTTAGAGAGCATAGGGCACTTCCACTCATGGGCGTAGAAATCGGGAAACCTAAAAATCAGCAAGACACAGGCACCCCAAAGTTTAGGGCTGCTCTGTTTCCAAGAACCTCCACTTCGGTACACCTTAAATATCCCAGGAAAGAGAAAAATGGATAAAGAAGTTGTGGTACTTATGCACAATGGAATATCACTCAGCCATAAATCAGTGTCATAAGGCTAGTAGCAGCATGATGAGTGGATTTAGGGACGATGACTCTAAGTGAAGTAAGTCACACAGAAAAGGACACTTATCCTAAGATATCACTTATAGAGGGAATGTCAAAATCGCTACACCTGAACTGAATTCCAAAACACAACAGAGTCACACATTTAGAAAACACACTATGGCTGCTTAACGGGAAAGGTGAGGTGTGGCGATGCATAAAACAAGGGTTTGAAATTAGCTCAGATACCGTTCCACAAGCCAAATATGTAATAGACAAGACCTACTCCCTGCTCAGTGAACTGGACTCAACACCCCCTATTCACCACCGAAGAATATATCTGACTAGGAAGAGTCTTAAAACCTATGTATTGATATCTCTCTGGAAGTGAATCAAGAGGGTGTAAAGCGGCATAAACACAGCAAGGAAAAGAAGCTAAACCCCCTTATAAAAATTGACTACTTAAAAAAAAAAAACCCATAAAACAAAGACAGTGAAAGAGAGAGAAATTCTTACAAAATCCGTTCAGGGGCTCTGATGCAACCTGGATTGACCATATCTAGACCCACAGATGGATGAGACATAAGGCTGGACACTCTTGGGGCTGAGAGGATTGGTGAGGTTGGGTGAGCAAACGCAGACCCTTTAAAGTAATACTGCGTGGTACCCATGCCATGGGTCCCAAATCTCCAGGTTCAAGGGCATCTTCCTACATCGAAAACATGCCTGGGAAACCCAGAAGATGGTACACCGTGTGATCGGGAAAGGTTTCTAAAACGCACCTCATTTCTCCTCTCCTTGTGCTCGGGTTCGCCATTCCAGCCGCTTCACTAACAATCTCCCTACGTGGAGAATCAGCACCGTTGACCTCCTGTTTCGTACAGGTCGCAATTTGTCCCGAGGATGAACGGGAAGAGGGGGAACCAATTAGAGACTAGCTCTAGGTGTTGGGACAGGCACAGGTCACCCTATTTTCCCATCAGGAAGAAGAATGAACCACAGGCTCAGCCTGCCCCCCGGAACCAGAATAAGGCCTGAAGCAATCCTGCGCTTTTGCGGCCAGCTCCCAAAAAAGCGAGTTGACAAATGGAGCTCAGGGGCACTGCAATTCACAAACCTGCAGAGTTGTAAATGATAACTCTCGTCCACAAATATATTGAGGGAAGGCAACAAAGAGGATTTGAAAGCAAGGCAGAATTGCAGGAAACCGGTTTCAGGAGGTAGATTCGACTCGCCTTGAAAGCACATGAAAAGCGGCAAAGCGTTGACAATGATGCCCTTGGCCAAAAAGGGCGTATGCGTTTTTTCCTGAATATATTCAGGAAAAAACGCATACGCCCTTTTTGGCCAACCAAGCAAGCCGGAAAGGCAAATCGGCGCTACAAAGAAGTCTGGCTTGCCAGAGGTCAAAAGGGCCATGCTGAAAAAAGTGTAAAAACCGGAAATGCAGGACAGGCCATGGAGACATGGGAGCCTTGCTACGCTGATGGGCGGGATGGAAATTGCCAACAGCCACTCTGGAGAAGTGTACGCTGCGTCCTGAAACATGGAATAAACACAGCTTAGAGAGCATAGGGCACTTCCACTCATGGGCGTAGAAATCGGGAAACCTAAAAATCAGCAAGACACAGGCACCCCAAAGTTTAGGGCTGCTCTGTTTCCAAGAACCTCCACTTCGGTACACCTTAAATATCCCAGGAAAGAGAAAAATGGATAAAGAAGTTGTGGTACTTATGCACAATGGAATATCACTCAGCCATAAATCAGTGTCATAAGGCTAGTAGCAGCATGATGAGTGGATTTAGGGACGATGACTCTAAGTGAAGTAAGTCACACAGAAAAGGACACTTATCCTAAGATATCACTTATAGAGGGAATGTCAAAATCGCTACACCTGAACTGAATTCCAAAACACAACAGAGTCACACATTTAGAAAACACACTATGGCTGCTTAACGGGAAAGGTGAGGTGTGGCGATGCATAAAACAAGGGTTTGAAATTAGCTCAGATACCGTTCCACAAGCCAAATATGTAATAGACAAGACCTACTCCCTGCTCAGTGAACTGGACTCAACACCCCCTATTCACCACCGAAGAATATATCTGACTAGGAAGAGTCTTAAAACCTATGTATTGATATCTCTCTGGAAGTGAATCAAGAGGGTGTAAAGCGGCATAAACACAGCAAGGAAAAGAAGCTAAACCCCCTTATAAAAATTGACTACTTAAAAAAAAAAAACCCATAAAACAAAGACAGTGAAAGAGAGAGAAATTCTTACAAAATCCGTTCAGGGGCTCTGATGCAACCTGGATTGACCATATCTAGACCCACAGATGGATGAGACATAAGGCTGGACACTCTTGGGGCTGAGAGGATTGGTGAGGTTGGGTGAGCAAACGCAGACCCTTTAAAGTAATACTGCGTGGTACCCATGCCATGGGTCCCAAATCTCCAGGTTCAAGGGCATCTTCCTACATCGAAAACATGCCTGGGAAACCCAGAAGATGGTACACCGTGTGATCGGGAAAGGTTTCTAAAACGCACCTCATTTCTCCTCTCCTTGTGCTCGGGTTCGCCATTCCAGCCGCTTCACTAACAATCTCCCTACGTGGAGAATCAGCACCGTTGACCTCCTGTTTCGTACAGGTCGCAATTTGTCCCGAGGATGAACGGGAAGAGGGGGAACCAATGAGAGACTAGCTCTAGGTGTTGGGACAGGCACAGGTCACTCTATTTTCCCATCAGGAAGAAGAATGAACCACAGGCTCAGCCTGCCCCCCGGAACCAGAATAGGGCCTGAAGCAATCCTGCGCTTTTGCGGCCAGCTCCCAAAAAAGCGAGTTGACAAATGGAGCTCAGGGGCACTGCAATTCACAAACCTGCAGAGTTGTAAATGATAACTCTCGTCCACAAATATATTGAGGGAAGGCAACGAAGAGGATTTGAAAGCAAGGCAGAATTGCAGGAAACCGGTTTCAGGAGGTAGATTCGACTCGCCTTGAAAGCACACGAAAAGCGGCAAAGCGTTGACAATGATGCCCTTGGCCAAAAAGGGCGTATGCGTTTTTTCCTGAATATATTCAGGAAAAAACGCATACGCCCTTTTTGGCCAACCAAGCAAGCCGGAAAGGCAAATCGGCGCTACAAAGAAGTCTGGCTTGCCAGCGGTCAAAAGGGCCATGCTGAAAAATGTGTAAAAACCAGAAATGCAGGACAGGCCATGGAGACATGGGAGCCTTGCTACGCTGATGGGCGGGGTGGAAATTGCCAAGAGCCACTCTGGAGAAGTGTACGCTGCGTCCTGAAACATGGAATAAACACAGCTTAGAGAGCATAGGGCACTTCCACTCATGGGCGTAGAAATCGGGAAACCTAAAATTCAACAAGACACAGGCACCCCAAAGTTTAGGGCTGCTCTGTTTCCAAGAACCTCCACTTCGGTACACCTTAAATATCCCAGGAAAGAGAAAAATGGATAAAGAAGTTGTGGTACTTATGCACAATGGAATATCACTCAGCCATAAATCAGTGTCATAAGGCTAGTAGCAACATGATGAGTGGATTTAGGGACGATGACTCTAAGTGAAGTAAGTCACACAGAAAAGGACACTTATCCTAAGATATCACTTATAGAGGGAATGTCAAAATCGCTACACCTGAACTGAATTCCAAAACAGAACAGAGTCACACATTTAGAAAACATACTATGGCTGCTTAACGGGAAAGCTGAGGTGGGGCGATGCATAAAACAAGGGTTTGAAATTAGCTCAGATACCGTTCCACAAGCCAAATATGTAATAGACAAGACCTACTCCCTGCTCAGTGAACTGGACTCAACACCCCCTATTCACCGCCCAAGAATATATCTGACTAGGAAGAGTCTTAAAACCTATGTATTGATATCTCTCTGGAAGTGAATCAAGAGGGTGTAAAGCGGCATAAACACAGCAGGGAAAAGCAGCTAAATCCCGATATAAAAATAAGCTACTTAAAAAAAAAACCCATAAAACAAAGACAGTGAAAGAGAGAGAAATTCTTACAAAATCCGTTCAGGGGCTCTGATGCAACCTGGATTGACCATATCTAGACCCACAGCTGGATGAGACATAAGGCTGGACACTCTTGGGGCTGAGAGGATTGGTGAGGTTGGGTGAGCAAACGCAGACCCTTTAAAGTAATACTGCGTGGTACCCATGCCATGGGTCCCAAATCTCCAGGTTCAAGGGCATCTTCCTACATCAAAAACATGCCTGGGAAACCCAGAAGATGGTACACCGTGTGATCGGGAAAGGTTTCTAAAACGCACCTCATTTCTCCTCTCCTTGTGCTCGGGTTCGCCATTCCAGCCGCTTCACTAACAATCTCCCTACGTGGAGAATCAGCACCGTTGACCTCCTGTTTCGTACAGGTCGCAATTTGTCCCGAGGATGAACGGGAAGAGGGGGAACCAATGAGAGACTAGCTCTAGGTGTTGGGACAGGCACAGGTCACTCTATTTTCCCATCAGGAAGAAGAATGAACCACAGGCTCAGCCTGCCCCCCGGAACCAGAATAGGGCCTGAAGCAATCCTAAGCTTTTGCGGCCAGCTCCCAAAAAAGCGAGTTGACAAATGGAGCTCAGGGGCACTGCAATTCACAAACCTGCAGAGTTGTAAATGATAACTCTCGTCCACAAATATATTGAGGGAAGGCAACGAAGAGGATTTGAAAGCAAGGCAGAATTGCAGGAAACCGGTTTCAGGAGGTAGATTCGACTCGCCTTGAAAGCACATGAAAAGCGGCAAAGCGTTGACAATGATGCCCTTGGCCAAAAAGGGCGTATGCGTTTTTTCCTGAATATATTCAGGAAAAAACGCATACGCCCTTTTTGGCCAACCAAGCAAGCCGGAAATGCAAATCGGCGCTACAAAGAAGTCTGGCTTGCCAGCGGTCAAAAGGGCCATGCTGAAAAAAGTATAAAAACCGGAAATGCAGGACAGGCCATGGAGACATGGGAGCCTTGCTACGCTGATGGGCGGGGTGGAAATTGCCAACAGCACTCTGGAGAAGTGTACGCTGCGTCCTGAAACATGTAATAAACACAACTTAGAGAGCATAGGGCACTTCCACTCACGGGCGTAGAAATCGGGAAACCTAAAAATCAACAAGACACAGGCACCCCAAAGTTTAGGGCTGCTCTGTTTCCAAGAACCTCCACTTCGGTACACCTTAAATATCCCAGGAAAGAGAAAAATGGATAAAGAAGTTGTGGTACTTATGCACAATGGAATATCACTCAGCCATGAAATCAGTGTCATAAGGCTAGTAGCAGCATGATGAATGGATTTAGGGACAATGACTCTAAGTGAAGTAAGTCACACAGAAAAGGAAACTTATCCTAAGTTATCACTTGTAGAGGGAATGTCAAAATCGCTACACCTGAACTGAATTCTAAAACAGAACAGAGTCACACATTTAGAAAACACACTATGGCTGCTTAACGGGAAAGCTGAGGTGGGGCGATGCATAAAACAAGGGTTTGAAATTAGCTCAGATACCGTTCCACAAGCCAAATATTTAATAGACAAGACCTACTCCCTGCTCAGTGAACTGGACTCAACACCCCCTATTCACCGCCCAAGAATATATCTGACTAAGAAGAGTCTTAAAACCTATGTATTGATATCTCTCTGGAAGTGAATCAAGAGGGTGTAAAGCGGCATAAACACAGCAGGGAAAAGCAGCTAAACCCCATTATAAAAATAGACTACTTAAAAAAAAAACCCCATAAAACAAAGACAGTGAAAGAGAGAGAAATTCTTACAAAATCCGTTCAGGGGCTCTGATGCAACCTGGATTGACCATATCTAGACCCACAGCTGGATGAGACATAAGGCTGGACACTCTTGGGGCTGAGAGGATTGGTGAGGTTGGGTGAGCAAACGCAGACCCTTTAAAGTAATACTGCGTGGTACCCATGCCATGGGTCCCAAATCTCCAGGTTCAAGGGCATCTTCCTACATCGAAAACATGCCTGGGAAACCCAGAAGATGGTACACCGTGTGATCGGGAAAGGTTTCTAAAACGCACCTCATTTCTCCTCTCCTTGTGCTCGGGTTCGCCATTCCAGCCGCTTCACTAACAATCTCCCTACGTGGAGAATCAGCACCGTTGACCTCCTGTTTCGTACAGGTCGCAATTTGTCCCGAGGATGAACGGGAAGAGGGGGAACCAATGAGAGACTAGCTCTAGGTGTTGGGACAGGCACAGGTCACTCTATTTTCCCATCAGGAAGAAGAATGAACCACAGGCTCAGCCTGCCCCCCGGAACCAGAATAGGGCCTGAAGCAATCCTGCGCTTTTGCGGCCAGCTCCCAAAAAAGCGAGTTGACAAATGGAGCTCAGGGGCACTGCAATTCACAAACCTGCAGAGTTGTAAATGATAACTCTTGTCCACAAATATATTGAGGGAAGGCAACGAAGAGGATTTGAAAGCAAGGCAGAATTGCAGGAAACCGGTTTCAGGAGGTAGATTCGACTCGCCTTGAAAGCACATGAAAAGCGGCAAAGCGTTGACAATGATGCCCTTGGCCAAAAAGGGCGTATGCGTTTTTTCCTGAATATATTCAGGAAAAAACGCATACGCCCTTTTTGGCCAACCAAGCAAGCCGGAAAGGCAAATCGGCGCTACAAAGAAGTCTGGCTTGCCAGCGGTCAAAAGGGCCATGCTGAAAAATGTGTAAAAACCAGAAATGCAGGACAGGCCATGGAGACATGGGAGCCTTGCTACGCTGATGGGCGGGGTGGAAATTGCCAAGAGCCACTCTGGAGAAGTGTACGCTGCGTCCTGAAACATGGAATAAACACAGCTTAGAGAGCATAGGGCACTTCCACTCATGGGCGTAGAAATCGGGAAACCTAAAATTCAACAAGACACAGGCACCCCAAAGTTTAGGGCTGCTCTGTTTCCAAGAACCTCCACTTCGGTACACCTTAAATATCCCAGGAAAGAGAAAAATGGATAAAGAAGTTGTGGTACTTATGCACAATGCAATATCACTCAGCCATAAATCAGTGTCATAAGGCTAGTAGCAACATGATGAGTGGATTTAGGGACGATGACTCTAAGTGAAGTAAGTCACACAGAAAAGGACACTTATCCTAAGATATCACTTATAGAGGGAATGTCAAAATCGCTACACCTGAACTGAATTCCAAAACAGAACAGAGTCACACATTTAGAAAACACACTATGGCTGCTTAACGGGAAAGCTGAGGTGGGGCGATGCATAAAACAAGGGTTTGAAATTAGCTCAGATACCGTTCCACAAGCCAAATATGTAATAGACAAGACCTACTCCCTGCTCAGTGAACTGGACTCAACACCCCCTATTCACCGCCCAAGAATATATCTGACTAGGAAGAGTCTTAAAACCTATGTATTGATATCTCTCTGGAAGTGAATCAAGAGGGTGTAAAGCAGCATAAACACAGCAGGGAAAAGCAGCTAAATCCCGATATAAAAATAAGCTACTTAAAAAAAAAACCCCATAAAACAAAGACAGTGAAAGAGAGAGAAATTCTTACAAAATCCGTTCAGGGGCTCTGATGCAACCTGGATTGACCATATCTAGACCCACAGCTGGATGAGACATAAGGCTGGACACTCTTGGGGCTGAGAGGATTGGTGAGGTTGGGTGAGCAAACGCAGACCCTTTAAAGTAATACTGCGTGGTACCCATGCCATGGGTCCCAAATCTCCAGGTTCAAGGGCATCTTCCTACATCAAAAACATGCCTGGGAAACCCAGAAGATGGTACACCGTGTGATCGGGAAAGGTTTCTAAAACACACCTCATTTCTCCTCTCCTTGTGCTCGGGTTCGCCATTCCAGCCGCTTCACTAACAATCTCCCTACGTGGAGAATCAGCACCGTTGACCTCCTGTTTCGTACAGGTCGCAATTTGTCCCGAGGATGAACGGGAAGAGGGGGAACCAATGAGAGACTAGCTCTAGGTGTTGGGACAGGCACAGGTCACTCTATTTTCCCATCAGGAAGAAGAATGAACCACAGGCTCAGCCTGCCCCCCGGAACCAGAATAGGGCCTGAAGCAATCCTGCGCTTTTGCGGCCAGCTCCCAAAAAAGCGAGTTGACAAATGGAGCTCAGGGGCACTGCAATTCACAAACCTGCAGAGTTGTAAATGATAACTCTCGTCCACAAATATATTGAGGGAAGGCAACGAAGAGGATTTGAAAGCAAGGCAGAATTGCAGGAAACCGGTTTCAGGAGGTAGATTCGACTCGCCTTGAAAGCACATGAAAAGCGGCAAAGCGTTGACAATGATGCCCTTGGCCAAAAAGGGCGTATGCGTTTTTTCCTGAATATATTCAGGAAAAAACGCATACGCCCTTTTTGGCCAACCAAGCAAGCCGGAAAGGCAAATCGGCGCTACAAAGAAGTCTGGCTTGCCAGCGGTCAAAAGGGCCATGCTGAAAAAAGTGTAAAAACCGGAAATGCAGGACAGGCCATGGAGACATGGGAGCCTTGCTACGCTGATGGGCGGGGTGGAAATTGCCAACAGCACTCTGGAGAAGTGTACGCTGCGTCCTGAAACATGTAATAAACACAACTTAGAGAGCATAGGGCACTTCCACTCACGGGCGTAGAAATCGGGAAACCTAAAAATCAACAAGACACAGGCACCCCAAAGTTTAGGGCTGCTCTGTTTCCAAGAACCTCCACTTCGGTACACCTTAAATATCCCAGGAAAGAGAAAAATGGATAAAGAAGTTGTGGTACTTATGCACAATGGAATATCACTCAGCCATGAAATCAGTGTCATAAGGCTAGTAGCAGCATGATGAATGGATTTAGGGACAATGACTCTAAGTGAAGTAAGTCACACAGAAAAGGAAACTTATCCTAAGTTATCACTTGTAGAGGGAATGTCAAAATCGCTACACCTGAACTGAATTCTAAAACAGAACAGAGTCACACATTTAGAAAACACACTATGGCTGCTTAACGGGAAAGCTGAGGTGGGGCGATGCATAAAACAAGGGTTTGAAATTAGCTCAGATACCGTTCCACAAGCCAAATATTTAATAGACAAGACCTACTCCCTGCTCAGTGAACTGGACTCAACACCCCCTATTCACCGCCCAAGAATATATCTGACTAAGAAGAGTCTTAAAACCTATGTATTGATATCTCTCTGGAAGTGAATCAAGAGGGTGTAAAGCGGCATAAACACAGCAGGGAAAAGCAGCTAAACCCCATTATAAAAATAGACTACTTAAAAAAAAAACCCCATAAAACAAAGACAGTGAAAGAGAGAAATTCTTACAAAATCCGTTCAGGGGCTCTGATGCAACCTGGATTGACCATATCTAGACCCACAGCTGGATGAGACATAAGGCTGGACACTCTTGGGGCTGAGAGGATTGGTGAGGTTGGGTGAGCAAACGCAGACCCTTTAAAGTAATACTGCGTGGTACCCATGCCATGGGTCCCAAATCTCCAGGTTCAAGGGCATCTTCCTACATCGAAAACATGCCTGGGAAACCCAGAAGATGGTACACCGTGTGATCGGGAAAGGTTTCTAAAACGCACCTCATTTCTCCTCTCCTTGTGCTCGGGTTCGCCATTCCAGCCGCTTCACTAACAATCTCCCTACGTGGAGAATCAGCACCGTTGACCTCCTGTTTCGTACAGGTCGCAATTTGTCCCGAGGATGAACGGGAAGAGGGGGAACCAATGAGAGACTAGCTCTAGGTGATGGGACAGGCACAGGTCACTCTATTTTCCCATCAGGAAGAAGAATGAACCACAGGCTCAGCCTGCCCCCCGGAACCAGAATAGGGCCTGAAGCAATCCTGCGCTTTTGCGGCCAGCTCCCAAAAAAGCGAGTTGACAAATGGAGCTCAGGGGCACTGCAATTCACAAACCTGCAGAGTTGTAAATGATAACTCTCGTCCACAAATATATTGAGGGAAGGCAACGAAGAGGATTTGAAAGCAAGGCAGAATTGCAGGAAACCGGTTTCAGGAGGTAGATTCGACTCGCCTTGAAAGCACATGAAAAGCGGCAAAGCGTTGACAATGATGCCCTTGGCCAAAAAGGGCGTATGCGTTTTTTCCTGAATATATTCAGGAAAAAACGCATACGCCCTTTTTGGCCAACCAAGCAAGCCGGAAAGGCAAATCGGCGCTACAAAGAAGTCTGGCTTGCCAGCGGTCAAAAGGGCCATGCTGAAAAATGTGTAAAAACCAGAAATGCAGGACAGGCCATGGAGACATGGGAGCCTTGCTACGCTGATGGGCGGGGTGGAAATTGCCAACAGCCACTCTGGAGAAGTGTACGCTGCGTCCTGAAACATGGAATAAACACAGCTTAGAGAGCATAGGGCACTTCCACTCACGGGCGTAGAAATCGGGAAACCTAAAATTCAACAAGACACAGGCACCCCAAAGTTTAGGGCTGCTCTGTTTCCAAGAACCTCCACTTCGGTACACCTTAAATATCCCAGGAAAGGGAAAAATGGATAAAGAAGTTGTGGTACTTATGCACAATGGAATATCACTCAGCCATAAATCAGTGTCATAAGGCTAGTAGAAACATGATGAGTGGATTTAGGGACGATGACTCTAAGTGAAGTAAGTCACACAGAAAAGGACACTTATCCTAAGATATCACTTATAGAGGGAATGTCAAAATCGCTACACCTGAACTGAATTCCAAAACAGAACAGAGTCACACATTTAGAAAACACACTATGGCTGCTTAACGGGAAAGGTGAGGTGGGGCGATGCATAAAACAAGGGTTTGAAATTAGCTCAGATACCGTTCCACAAGCCAAATATGTAATAGACAAGACCTACTCCCTGCTCAGTGAACTGGACTCAACACCCCCTATTCACCGCCCAAGAATATATCTGACTAGGAAGAGTCTTAAAACCTATGTATTGATATCTCTCTGGAAGTGAATCAAGAGGGTGTACAGCGGCATAAACACAGCAGGGAAAAGCAGCTAAATCCCGATATAAAAATAAGCTACTTAAAAAAAAAAACCCATAAAACAAAGACAGTGAAAGAGAGAGAAATTCTTACAAAATCCGTTCAGGGGCTCTGATGCAACCTGGATTGACCATATCTAGACCCACAGCTGGATGAGACATAAGGCTGGACACTCTTGGGGCTGAGAGGATTGGTGAGGTTGGGTGAGCAAACGCAGACCCTTTAAAGTAATACTGCGTGGTACCCATGCCATGGGTCCCAAATCTCCAGGTTCAAGGGCATCTTCCTACATCGAAAACATGCCTGGGAAACCCAGAAGATGGTACACCGTGTGATCGGGAAAGGTTTCTAAAACGCACCTCATTTCTCCTCTCCTTGTGCTCGGGTTCGCCATTCCAGCCGCTTCACTAACAATCTCCCTACGTGGAGAATCAGCACCGTTGACCTCCTGTTTCGTACAGGTCGCAATTTGTCCCGAGGATGAACGGGAAGAGGGGGAACCAATGAGAGACTAGCTCTAGGTGATGGGACAGGCACAGGTCACTCTATTTTCCCATCAGGAAGAAGAATGAACCACAGGCTCAGCCTGCCCCCCGGAACCAGAATAGGGCCTGAAGCAATCCTGCGCTTTTGAGGCCAGCTCCCAAAAAAGCGAGTTGACAAATGGAGCTCAGGGGCACTGCAATTCACAAACCTGCAGAGTTGTAAATGATAACTCTTGTCCACAAATATATTGAGGGAAGGCAACGAAGAGGATTTGAAAGCAAGGCAGAATTGCAGGAAACCGGTTTCAGGAGGTAGATTCGACTCGCCTTGAAAGCACATGAAAAGCGGCAAAGCGTTGACAATGATGCCCTTGGCCAAAAAGGGCGTATGCGTTTTTTCCTGAATATATTCAGGAAAAAACGCATACGCCCTTTTTGGCCAACCAAGCAAGCCGGAAAGGCAAATCGGCGCTACAAAGAAGTCTGGCTTGCCAGCGGTCAAAAGGGCCATGCTGAAAAAAGTGTAAAAACCGGAAATGCAGGACAGGCCATGGAGACATGGGAGCCTTGCTACGCTGATGGGCGGGGTGGAAATTGCCAACAGCACTCTGGAGAAGTGTACGCTGCGTCCTGAAACATGTAATAAACACAACTTAGAGAGCATAGGGCACTTCCACTCATGGGCGTAGAAATCGGGAAACCTAAAAATCAACAAGACACAGGCACCCCAAAGTTTAGGGCTGCTCTGTTTCCAAGAACCTCCACTTCGGTACACCTTAAATATCCCAGGAAAGAGAAAAATGGATAAAGAAGTTGTGGTACTTATGCACAATGGAATATCACTCAGCCATGAAATTAGTGTCATAAGGCTAGTAGCAGCATGATGAATGGATTTAGGGACAATGACTCTAAGTGAAGTAAGTCACACAGAAAAGGAAACTTATCCTAAGTTATCACTTGTAGAGGGAATGTCAAAATCGCTACACCTGAACTGAATTCTAAAACAGAACAGAGTCACACATTTAGAAAACACACTATGGCTGCTTAACGGGAAAGCTGAGGTGGGGCGATGCATAAAACAAGGGTTTGAAATTAGCTCAGATACCGTTCCACAAGCCAAATATGTAATAGACAAGACCTACTCCCTGCTCAGTGAACTGGACTCAACACCCCCTATTCACCGCCCAAGAATATATCTGACTAAGAAGAGTCTTAAAACCTATGTATTGATATCTCTCTGGAAGTGAATCAAGAGGGTGTAAAGCGGCATAAACACAGCAGGGAAAAGCAGCTAAACCCCATTATAAAAATAGACTACTTAAAAAAAAACCCCATAAAACAAAGACAGTGAAAGAGAGAGAAATTCTTACAAAATCCGTTCAGGGGCTCTGATGCAACCTGGATTGACCATATCTAGACCCACAGCTGGATGAGACATAAGGCTGGACACTCTTGGGGCTGAGAGGATTGGTGAGGTTGGGTGAGCAAACGCAGACCCTTTAAAGTAATACTGCGTGGTACCCATGCCATGGGTCCCAAATCTCCAGGTTCAAGGGCATCTTCCTACATCGAAAACATGCCTGGGAAACCCAGAAGATGGTACACCGTGTGATCGGGAAAGGTTTCTAAAACGCACCTCATTTCTCCTCTCCTTGTGCTCGGGTTCGCCATTCCAGCCGCTTCACTAACAATCTCCCTACGTGGAGAATCAGCACCGTTGACCTCCTGTTTCGTACAGGTCGCAATTTGTCCCGAGGATGAACGGGAAGAGGGGGAACCAATGAGAGACTAGCTCTAGGTGTTGGGACAGGCACAGGTCACTCTATTTTCCCATCAGGAAGAAGAATGAACCACAGGCTCAGCCTGCCCCCCGGAACCAGAATAGGGCCTGAAGCAATCCTGCGCTTTTGCGGCCAGCTCCCAAAAAAGCGAGTTGACAAATGGAGCTCAGGGGCACTGCAATTCACAAACCTGCAGAGTTGTAAATGATAACTCTCGTCCACAAATATATTGAGGGAAGGCAACAAAGAGGATTTGAAAGCAAGGCAGAATTGCAGGAAACCGGTTTCAGGAGGTAGATTCGACTCGCCTTGAAAGCACATGAAAAGCGGCAAAGCGTTGACAATGATGCCCTTGGCCAAAAAGGGCGTATGCGTTTTTTCCTGAATATATTCAGGAAAAAACGCATACGCCCTTTGTGGCCAACCAAGCAAGCCGGAAATGCAAATCGGCGCTACAAAGAAGTCTGGCTTGCCAGCGGTCAAAAGGGCCATGCTGAAAAAAGTGTAAAAACCGGAAATGCAGGACAGGCCATGGAGACATGGGAGCCTTGCTACGCTGATGGGCGGGGTGGAAATTGCCAACAGCACTCTGGAGAAGTGTACGCTGCGTCCTGAAACATGTAATAAACACAACTTAGAGAGCATAGGGCACTTCCACTCATGGGCGTAGAAATCGGGAAACCTAAAAATCAACAAGACACAGGCACCCCAAAGTTTAGGGCTGCTCTGTTTCCAAGAACCTCCACTTCGGTACACCTTAAATATCCCAGGAAAGAGAAAAATGGATAAAGAAGTTGTGGTACTTATGCACAATGGAATATCACTCAGCCATGAAATTAGTGTCATAAGGCTAGTAGCAGCATGATGAATGGATTTAGGGACAATGACTCTAAGTGAAGTAAGTCACACAGAAAAGGAAACTTATCCTAAGTTATCACTTGTAGAGGGAATGTCAAAATCGCTACACCTGAACTGAATTCTAAAACAGAACAGAGTCACACATTTAGAAAACACACTATGGCTGCTTAACGGGAAAGCTGAGGTGGGGCGATGCATAAAACAAGGGTTTGAAATTAGCTCAGATACCGTTCCACAAGCCAAATATTTAATAGACAAGACCTACTCCCTGCTCAGTGAACTGGACTCAACACCCCCTATTCACCGCCCAAGAATATATCTGACTAAGAAGAGTCTTAAAACCTATGTATTGATATCTCTCTGGAAGTGAATCAAGAGGGTGTAAAGCGGCATAAACACAGCAGGGAAAAGCAGCTAAACCCCATTATAAAAATAGACTACTTAAAAAAAAAACCCCATAAAACAAAGACAGTGAAAGAGAGAGAAATTCTTACAAAATCCGTTCAGGGGCTCTGATGCAACCTGGATTGACCATATCTAGACCCACAGCTGGATGAGACATAAGGCTGGACACTCTTGGGGCTGAGAGGATTGGTGAGGTTGGGTGAGCAAACGCAGACCCTTTAAAGTAATACTGCGTGGTACCCATGCCATGGGTCCCAAATCTCCAGGTTCAAGGGCATCTTCCTACATCGAAAACATGCCTGGGAAACCCAGAAGATGGTACACCGTGTGATCGGGAAAGGTTTCTAAAACGCACCTCATTTCTCCTCTCCTTGTGCTCGGGTTCGCCATTCCAGCCGCTTCACTAACAATCTCCCTACGTGGAGAATCAGCACCGTTGACCTCCTGTTTCGTACAGGTCGCAATTTGTCCCGAGGATGAACGGGAAGAGGGGGAACCAATGAGAGACTAGCTCTAGGTGTTGGGACAGGCACAGGTCACTCTATTTTCCCATCAGGAAGAAGAATGAACCACAGGCTCAGCCTGCCCCCCGGAACCAGAATAGGGCCTGAAGCAATCCTGCGCTTTTGAGGCCAGCTCCCAAAAAAGCGAGTTGACAAATGGAGCTCAGGGGCACTGCAATTCACAAACCTGCAGAGTTGTAAATGATAACTCTCGTCCACAAATATATTGAGGGAAGGCAACAAAGAGGATTTGAAAGCAAGGCAGAATTGCAGGAAACCGGTTTCAGGAGGTAGATTCGAGTCGCCTTGAAAGCACATGAAAAGCGGCAAAGCGTTGACAATGATGCCCTTGGCCAAAAAGGGCGTATGCGTTTTTTCCTGAATATATTCAGGAAAAAACGCATACGCCCTTTTTGGCCAACCAAGCAAGCCGGAAAGGCAAATCGGCGCTACAAAGAAGTCTGGCTTGCCAGAGGTCAAAAGGGCCATGCTGAAAAAAGTGTAAAAACCGGAAATGCAGGACAGGCCATGGAGACATGGGAGCCTTGCTACGCTGATGGGCGGGATGGAAATTGCCAACAGCCACTCTGGAGAAGTGTACGCTGCGTCCTGAAACATGGAATAAACACAGCTTAGAGAGCATAGGGCACTTCCACTCATGGGCGTAGAAATCGGGAAACCTAAAAATCAACAAGACACAGGCACCCCAAAGTTTAGGGCTCCTCTGTTTCCAAGAACCTCCACTTCGGTACACCTTAAATATCCCAGGAAAGAGAAAAATGGATAAAGAAGTTGTGGTACTTATGCACAATGGAATATCACTCAGCCATAAATCAGTGTCATAAGGCTAGTAGCAGCATGATGAGTGGATTTAGGGACGATGACTCTAAGTGAAGTAAGTCACACAGAAAAGGACACTTATCCTAAGATATCACTTATAGAGGGAATGTCAAAATCGCTACACCTGAACTGAATTCCAAAACACAACAGAGTCACACATTTAGAAAACACACTATGGCTGCTTAACGGGAAAGGTGAGGTGGGGCGATGCATAAAACAAGGGTTTGAAATTAGCTCAGATACCGTTCCACAAGTCAAATATGTAATAGACAAGACCTACTCCCTGCTCAGTGAACTGGACTCAACACCCCCTATTCACCACCGAAGAATATATCTGACTAGGAAGAGTCTTAAAACCTATGTATTGATATCTCTCTGGAAGTGAATCAAGAGGGTGTAAAGTGGCATAAACACAGCAAGGAAAAGAAGCTAAACCCCCTTATAAAAATTGACTACTTAAAAAAAAAACCCATAAAACAAAGACAGTGAAAGAGAGAGAAATTCTTACAAAATCCGTTCAGGGGCTCTGATGCAACCTGGATTGACCATATCTAGACCCACAGCTGGATGAGACATAAGGCTGGACACTCTTGGGGCTGAGAGGATTGGTGAGGTTGGGTGAGCAAACGCAGACCCTTTAAAGTAATACTGCGTGGTACCCATGCCATGGGTCCCAAATCTCCAGGTTCAAGGGCATCTTCCTACATCGAAAACATGCCTGGGAAACCCAGAAGATGGTACACCGTGTGATCGGGAAAGGTTTCTAAAACGCACCTCATTTCTCCTCTCCTTGTGCTCGGGTTCGCCATTCCAGCCGCTTCACTAACAATCTCCCTACGTGGAGAATCAGCACCGTTGACCTCCTGTTTCGTACAGGTCGCAATTTGTCCCGAGGATGAACGGGAAGAGGGGGAACCAATGAGAGACTAGCTCTAGGTGTTGGGACAGGCACAGGTCACTCTATTTTCCCATCAGGAAGAAGAATGAACCACAGGCTCAGCCTGCCCCCCGGAACCAGAATAGGGCCTGAAGCAATCCTGCGCTTTTGCGGCCAGCTCCCAAAAAAGCGAGTTGACAAATGGAGCTCAGGGGCACTGCAATTCACAAACCTGCAGAGTTGTAAATGATAACTCTCGTCCACAAATATATTGAGGGAAGGCAACGAAGAGGATTTGAAAGCAAGGCAGAATTGCAGGAAACCGGTTTCAGGAGGTAGATTCGACTCGCCTTGAAAGCACATGAAAAGCGGCAAAGCGTTGACAATGATGCCCTTGGCCAAAAAGGGCGTATGCGTTTTTTCCTGAATATATTCAGGAAAAAACGCATACGCCCTTTTTGGCCAACCAAGCAAGCCGGAAAGGCAAATCGGCGCTACAAAGAAGTCTGGCTTGCCAGCGGTCAAAAGGGCCATGCTGAAAAAAGTGTAAAACCCGGAAATGCAGGACAGGCCATGGAGACATGGGAGCCTTGCTACGCTGATGGGCGGGGTGGAAATTGCCAACAGCACTCTGGAGAAGTGTACGCTGCGTCCTGAAACGTATAATAAACACAGCTTAGAGAGCATAGGGCACTTCCACTCACGGGCGTAGAAATCGGGAAACCTAAAAATCAACAAGATACAGGCACCCCAAAGTTTAGGGCAGCTCTGTTTCCAAGAACCTCCACTTCGGTACACCTTAAATATCCCAGGAAAGAGAAAAATGGATAAAGAAGTTGTGGTACTTATGCACAATGCAATATCACTCAGCCATAAATCAGTGTCATAAGGCTAGTAGCAACATGATGAGTGGATTTAGGGACGATGACTCTAAGTGAAGTAAGTCACACAGAAAAGGACACTTATCCTAAGATATCACTTATAGAGGGAATGTCAAAATCGCTACACCTGAACTGAATTCCAAAACAGAACAGAGTCACACATTTAGAAAACACACTATGGCTGCTTAACGGGAAAGCTGAGGTGGGGCGATGCATAAAACAAGGGTTTGAAATTAGCTCAGATACCGTTCCACAAGCCAAATATATAATAGACAAGACCTACTCCCTGCTCAGTGAACTGGACTCAACACCCCCTATTCACCGCCCAAGAATATATCTGACTAGGAAGAGTCTTAAAACCTATGTGTTGATATCTCTCTGGAAGTGAATCAAGAGGGTGTAAAGCAGCATAAACACAGCAGGGAAAAGCAGCTAAATCCCGATATAAAAATAAGCTACTTAAAAAAAAAAACCCATAAAACAAAGACAGTGAAAGAGAGAGAAATTCTTACAAAATCCGTTCAGGGGCTCTGATGCAACCTGGATTGACCATATCTAGACCCACAGCTGGATGAGACATAAGGCTGGACACTCTTGGGGCTGAGAGGATTGGTGAGGTTGGGTGAGCAAACGCAGACCCTTTAAAGTAATACTGCGTGGTACCCATGCCATGGGTCCCAAATCTCCAGGTTCAAGGGCATCTTCCTACATCAAAAACATGCCTGGGAAACCCAGAAGATGGTACACCGTGTGATCGGGAAAGGTTTCTAAAACACACCTCATTTCTCCTCTCCTTGTGCTCGGGTTCGCCATTCCAGCCGCTTCACTAACAATCTCCCTACGTGGAGAATCAGCACCGTTGACCTCCTGTTTCGTACAGGTCGCAATTTGTCCCGAGGATGAACGGGAAGAGGGGGAACCAATGAGAGACTAGCTCTAGGTGTTGGGACAGGCACAGGTCACTCTATTTTCCCATCAGGAAGAAGAATGAACCACAGGCTCAGCCTGCCCCCCGGAACCAGAATAGGGCCTGAAGCAATCCTGCGCTTTTGCGGCCAGCTCCCAAAAAAGCGAGTTGACAAATGGAGCTCAGGGGCACTGCAATTCACAAACCTGCAGAGTTGTAAATGATAACTCTCGTCCACAAATATATTGAGGGAAGGCAACGAAGAGGATTTGAAAGCAAGGCAGAATTGCAGGAAACCGGTTTCAGGAGGTAGATTCGACTCGCCTTGAAAGCACATGAAAAGCGGCAAAGCGTTGACAATGATGCCCTTGGCCAAAAAGGGCGTATGCGTTTTTTCCTGAATATATTCAGGAAAAAACGCATACGCCCTTTTTGGCCAACCAAGCAAGCCGGAAATGCAAATCGGCGCTACAAAGAAGTCTGGCTTGCCAGCGGTCAAAAGGGCCATGCTGAAAAAAGTGTAAAAACCGGAAATGCAGGACAGGCCATGGAGACATGGGAGCCTTGCTACGCTGATGGGCGGGGTGGAAATTGCCAACAGCACTCTGGAGAAGTGTACGCTGCGTCCTGAAACATGTAATAAACACAACTTAGAGAGCATAGGGCACTTCCACTCACGGGCGTAGAAATCGGGAAACCTAAAAATCAACAAGACACAGGCACCCCAAAGTTTAGGGCTGCTCTGTTTCCAAGAACCTCCACTTCGGTACACCTTAAATATCCCAGGAAAGAGAAAAATGGATAAAGAAGTTGTGGTACTTATGCACAATGGAATATCACTCAGCCATGAAATTAGTGTCATAAGGCTAGTAGCAGCATGATGAATGGATTTAGGGACAATGACTCTAAGTGAAGTAAGTCACACAGAAAAGGAAACTTATCCTAAGTTATCACTTGTAGAGGGAATGTCAAAATCGCTACACCTGAACTGAATTCTAAAACAGAACAGAGTCACACATTTAGAAAACACACTATGGCTGCTTAACGGGAAAGCTGAGGTGGGGCGATGCATAAAACAAGGGTTTGAAATTAGCTCAGATACCGTTCCACAAGCCAAATATTTAATAGACAAGACCTACTCCCTGCTCAGTGAACTGGACTCAACACCCCCTATTCACCGCCCAAGAATATATCTGACTAAGAAGAGTCTTAAAACCTATGTATTGATATCTCTCTGGAAGTGAATCAAGAGGGTGTAAAGCGGCATAAACACAGCAGGGAAAAGCAGCTAAACCCCATTATAAAAATAGACTACTTAAAAAAAAAACCCCATAAAACAAAGACAGTGAAAGAGAGAAATTCTTACAAAATCCGTTCAGGGGCTCTGATGCAACCTGGATTGACCATATCTAGACCCACAGCTGGATGAGACATAAGGCTGGACACTCTTGGGGCTGAGAGGATTGGTGAGGTTGGGTGAGCAAACGCAGACCCTTTAAAGTAATACTGCGTGGTACCCATGCCATGGGTCCCAAATCTCCAGGTTCAAGGGCATCTTCCTACATCGAAAACATGCCTGGGAAACCCAGAAGATGGTACACCGTGTGATCGGGAAAGGTTTCTAAAACGCACCTCATTTCTCCTCTCCTTGTGCTCGGGTTCGCCATTCCAGCCGCTTCACTAACAATCTCCCTACGTGGAGAATCAGCACCGTTGACCTCCTGTTTCGTACAGGTCGCAATTTGTCCCGAGGATGAACGGGAAGAGGGGGAACCAATGAGAGACTAGCTCTAGGTGATGGGACAGGCACAGGTCACTCTATTTTCCCATCAGGAAGAAGAATGAACCACAGGCTCAGCCTGCCCCCCGGAACCAGAATAGGGCCTGAAGCAATCCTGCGCTTTTGCGGCCAGCTCCCAAAAAAGCGAGTTGACAAATGGAGCTCAGGGGCACTGCAATTCACAAACCTGCAGAGTTGTAAATGATAACTCTCGTCCACAAATATATTGAGGGAAGGCAACGAAGAGGATTTGAAAGCAAGGCAGAATTGCAGGAAACCGGTTTCAGGAGGTAGATTCGACTCGCCTTGAAAGCACATGAAAAGCGGCAAAGCGTTGACAATGATGCCCTTGGCCAAAAAGGGCGTATGCGTTTTTTCCTGAATATATTCAGGAAAAAACGCATACGCCCTTTTTGGCCAACCAAGCAAGCCGGAAAGGCAAATCGGCGCTACAAAGAAGTCTGGCTTGCCAGCGGTCAAAAGGGCCATGCTGAAAAATGTGTAAAAACCAGAAATGCAGGACAGGCCATGGAGACATGGGAGCCTTGCTACGCTGATGGGCGGGGTGGAAATTGCCAACAGCCACTCTGGAGAAGTGTACGCTGCGTCCTGAAACATGGAATAAACACAGCTTAGAGAGCATAGGGCACTTCCACTCACGGGCGTAGAAATCGGGAAACCTAAAATTCAACAAGACACAGGCACCCCAAAGTTTAGGGCTGCTCTGTTTCCAAGAACCTCCACTTCGGTACACCTTAAATATCCCAGGAAAGGGAAAAATGGATAAAGAAGTTGTGGTACTTATGCACAATGGAATATCACTCAGCCATAAATCAGTGTCATAAGGCTAGTAGAAACATGATGAGTGGATTTAGGGACGATGACTCTAAGTGAAGTAAGTCACACAGAAAAGGACACTTATCCTAAGATATCACTTATAGAGGGAATGTCAAAATCGCTACACCTGAACTGAATTCCAAAACAGAACAGAGTCACACATTTAGAAAACACACTATGGCTGCTTAACGGGAAAGGTGAGGTGGGGCGATGCATAAAACAAGGGTTTGAAATTAGCTCAGATACCGTTCCACAAGCCAAATATGTAATAGACAAGACCTACTCCCTGCTCAGTGAACTGGACTCAACACCCCCTATTCACCGCCCAAGAATATATCTGACTAGGAAGAGTCTTAAAACCTATGTATTGATATCTCTCTGGAAGTGAATCAAGAGGGTGTACAGCGGCATAAACACAGCAGGGAAAAGCAGCTAAATCCCGATATAAAAATAAGCTACTTAAAAAAAAAAACCCATAAAACAAAGACAGTGAAAGAGAGAGAAATTCTTACAAAATCCGTTCAGGGGCTCTGATGCAACCTGGATTGACCATATCTAGACCCACAGCTGGATGAGACATAAGGCTGGACACTCTTGGGGCTGAGAGGATTGGTGAGGTTGGGTGAGCAAACGCAGACCCTTTAAAGTAATACTGCGTGGTACCCATGCCATGGGTCCCAAATCTCCAGGTTCAAGGGCATCTTCCTACATCGAAAACATGCCTGGGAAACCCAGAAGATGGTACACCGTGTGATCGGGAAAGGTTTCTAAAACGCACCTCATTTCTCCTCTCCTTGTGCTCGGGTTCGCCATTCCAGCCGCTTCACTAACAATCTCCCTACGTGGAGAATCAGCACCGTTGACCTCCTGTTTCGTACAGGTCGCAATTTGTCCCGAGGATGAACGGGAAGAGGGGGAACCAATGAGAGACTAGCTCTAGGTGATGGGACAGGCACAGGTCACTCTATTTTCCCATCAGGAAGAAGAATGAACCACAGGCTCAGCCTGCCCCCCGGAACCAGAATAGGGCCTGAAGCAATCCTGCGCTTTTGAGGCCAGCTCCCAAAAAAGCGAGTTGACAAATGGAGCTCAGGGGCACTGCAATTCACAAACCTGCAGAGTTGTAAATGATAACTCTTGTCCACAAATATATTGAGGGAAGGCAACGAAGAGGATTTGAAAGCAAGGCAGAATTGCAGGAAACCGGTTTCAGGAGGTAGATTCGACTCGCCTTGAAAGCACATGAAAAGCGGCAAAGCGTTGACAATGATGCCCTTGGCCAAAAAGGGCGTATGCGTTTTTTCCTGAATATATTCAGGAAAAAACGCATACGCCCTTTTTGGCCAACCAAGCAAGCCGGAAAGGCAAATCGGCGCTACAAAGAAGTCTGGCTTGCCAGCGGTCAAAAGGGCCATGCTGAAAAATGTGTAAAAACCAGAAATGCAGGACAGGCCATGGAGACATGGGAGCCTTGCTACGCTGATGGGCGGGGTGGAAATTGCCAACAGCCACTCTGGAGAAGTGTACGCTGCGTCCTGAAACATGGAATAAACACAGCTTAGAGAGCATAGGGCACTTCCACTCATGGGCGTAGAAATCGGGAAACCTAAAATTCAACAAGACACAGGCACCCCAAAGTTTAGGGCTGCTCTGTTTCCAAGAACCTCCACTTCGGTACACCTTAAATATCCCAGGAAAGGGAAAAATGGATAAAGAAGTTGTGGTACTTATGCACAATGGAATATCACTCAGCCATAAATCAGTGTCATAAGGCTAGTAGAAACATGATGAGTGGATTTAGGGACGATGACTCTAAGTGAAGTAAGTCACACAGAAAAGGACACTTATCCTAAGATATCACTTATAGAGGGAATGTCAAAATCGCTACACCTGAACTGAATTCCAAAACAGAACAGAGTCACACATTTAGAAAACACACTATGGCTGCTTAACGGGAAAGGTGAGGTGGGGCGATGCATAAAACAAGGGTTTGAAATTAGCTCAGATACCGTTCCACAAGCCAAATATGTAATAGACAAGACCTACTCCCTGCTCAGTGAACTGGACTCAACACCCCCTATTCACCGCCCAAGAATATATCTGACTAGGAAGAGTCTTAAAACCTATGTATTGATATCTCTCTGGAAGTGAATCAAGAGGGTGTACAGCGGCATAAACACAGCAGGGAAAAGCAGCTAAATCCCGATATAAAAATAAGCTACTTAAAAAAAAAAACCCATAAAACAAAGACAGTGAAAGAGAGAGAAATTCTTACAAAATCCGTTCAGGGGCTCTGATGCAACCTGGATTGACCATATCTAGACCCACAGCTGGATGAGACATAAGGCTGGACACTCTTGGGGCTGAGAGGATTGGTGAGGTTGGGTGAGCAAACGCAGACCCTTTAAAGTAATACTGCGTGGTACCCATGCCATGGGTCCCAAATCTCCAGGTTCAAGGGCATCTTCCTACATCGAAAACATGCCTGGGAAACCCAGAAGATGGTACACCGTGTGATCGGGAAAGGTTTCTAAAACGCACCTCATTTCTCCTCTCCTTCTGCTCGGGTTCGCCATTCCAGCCGCTTCACTAACAATCTCCCTACGTGGAGAATCAGCACCGTTGACCTCCTGTTTCGTACAGGTCGCAATTTGTCCCGAGGATGAACGGGAAGAGGGGGAACCAATGAGAGACTAGCTCTAGGTGTTGGGACAGGCACAGGTCACTCTATTTTCCCATCAGGAAGAAGAATGAACCACAGGCTCAGCCTGCCCCCCGGAACCAGAATAGGGCCTGAAGCAATCCTGCGCTTTTGCGGCCAGCTCCCAAAAAAGCGAGTTGACAAATGGAGCTCAGGGGCACTGCAATTCACAAACCTGCAGAGTTGTAAATGATAACTCTCGTCCACAAATATATTGAGGGAAGGCAACGAAGAGGATTTGAAAGCAAGGCAGAATTGCAGGAAACCGGTTTCAGGAGGTAGATTCGACTCGCCTTGAAAGCACATGAAAAGCGGCAAAGCGTTGACAATGATGCCCTTGGCCAAAAAGGGCGTATGCGTTTTTTCCTGAATATATTCAGGAAAAAACGCATACGCCCTTTGTGGCCAACCAAGCAAGCCGGAAATGCAAATCGGCGCTACAAAGAAGTCTGGCTTGCCAGCGGTCAAAAGGGCCATGCTGAAAAAAGTGTAAAAACCGGAAATGCAGGACAGGCCATGGAGACATGGGAGCCTTGCTACGCTGATGGGCGGGGTGGAAATTGCCAACAGCACTCTGGAGAAGTGTACGCTGCGTCCTGAAACATGTAATAAACACAACTTAGAGAGCATAGGGCACTTCCACTCATGGGCGTAGAAATCGGGAAACCTAAAAATCAACAAGACACAGGCACCCCAAAGTTTAGGGCTGCTCTGTTTCCAAGAACCTCCACTTCGGTACACCTTAAATATCCCAGGAAAGAGAAAAATGGATAAAGAAGTTGTGGTACTTATGCACAATGGAATATCACTCAGCCATGAAATTAGTGTCATAAGGCTAGTAGCAGCATGATGAATGGATTTAGGGACAATGACTCTAAGTGAAGTAAGTCACACAGAAAAGGAAACTTATCCTAAGTTATCACTTGTAGAGGGAATGTCAAAATCGCTACACCTGAACTGAATTCTAAAACAGAACAGAGTCACACATTTAGAAAACACACTATGGCTGCTTAACGGGAAAGCTGAGGTGGGGCGATGCATAAAACAAGGGTTTGAAATTAGCTCAGATACCGTTCCACAAGCCAAATATGTAATAGACAAGACCTACTCCCTGCTCAGTGAACTGGACTCAACACCCCCTATTCACCGCCCAAGAATATATCTGACTAAGAAGAGTCTTAAAACCTATGTATTGATATCTCTCTGGAAGTGAATCAAGAGGGTGTAAAGCGGCATAAACACAGCAGGGAAAAGCAGCTAAACCCCATTATAAAAATAGACTACTTAAAAAAAAACCCCATAAAACAAAGACAGTGAAAGAGAGAGAAATTCTTACAAAATCCGTTCAGGGGCTCTGATGCAACCTGGATTGACCATATCTAGACCCACAGCTGGATGAGACATAAGGCTGGACACTCTTGGGGCTGAGAGGATTGGTGAGGTTGGGTGAGCAAACGCAGACCCTTTAAAGTAATACTGCGTGGTACCCATGCCATGGGTCCCAAATCTCCAGGTTCAAGGGCATCTTCCTACATCGAAAACATGCCTGGGAAACCCAGAAGATGGTACACCGTGTGATCGGGAAAGGTTTCTAAAACGCACCTCATTTCTCCTCTCCTTGTGCTCGGGTTCGCCATTCCAGCCGCTTCACTAACAATCTCCCTACGTGGAGAATCAGCACCGTTGACCTCCTGTTTCGTACAGGTCGCAATTTGTCCCGAGGATGAACGGGAAGAGGGGGAACCAATGAGAGACTAGCTCTAGGTGTTGGGACAGGCACAGGTCACTCTATTTTCCCATCAGGAAGAAGAATGAACCACAGGCTCAGCCTGCCCCCCGGAACCAGAATAGGGCCTGAAGCAATCCTGCGCTTTTGCGGCCAGCTCCCAAAAAAGCGAGTTGACAAATGGAGCTCAGGGGCACTGCAATTCACAAACCTGCAGAGTTGTAAATGATAACTCTCGTCCACAAATATATTGAGGGAAGGCAACAAAGAGGATTTGAAAGCAAGGCAGAATTGCAGGAAACCGGTTTCAGGAGGTAGATTCGACTCGCCTTGAAAGCACATGAAAAGCGGCAAAGCGTTGACAATGATGCCCTTGGCCAAAAAGGGCGTATGCGTTTTTTCCTGAATATATTCAGGAAAAAACGCATACGCCCTTTGTGGCCAACCAAGCAAGCCGGAAATGCAAATCGGCGCTACAAAGAAGTCTGGCTTGCCAGCGGTCAAAAGGGCCATGCTGAAAAAAGTGTAAAAACCGGAAATGCAGGACAGGCCATGGAGACATGGGAGCCTTGCTACGCTGATGGGCGGGGTGGAAATTGCCAACAGCACTCTGGAGAAGTGTACGCTGCGTCCTGAAACATGTAATAAACACAACTTAGAGAGCATAGGGCACTTCCACTCATGGGCGTAGAAATCGGGAAACCTAAAAATCAACAAGACACAGGCACCCCAAAGTTTAGGGCTGCTCTGTTTCCAAGAACCTCCACTTCGGTACACCTTAAATATCCCAGGAAAGAGAAAAATGGATAAAGAAGTTGTGGTACTTATGCACAATGGAATATCACTCAGCCATGAAATTAGTGTCATAAGGCTAGTAGCAGCATGATGAATGGATTTAGGGACAATGACTCTAAGTGAAGTAAGTCACACAGAAAAGGAAACTTATCCTAAGTTATCACTTGTAGAGGGAATGTCAAAATCGCTACACCTGAACTGAATTCTAAAACAGAACAGAGTCACACATTTAGAAAACACACTATGGCTGCTTAACGGGAAAGCTGAGGTGGGGCGATGCATAAAACAAGGGTTTGAAATTAGCTCAGATACCGTTCCACAAGCCAAATATTTAATAGACAAGACCTACTCCCTGCTCAGTGAACTGGACTCAACACCCCCTATTCACCGCCCAAGAATATATCTGACTAAGAAGAGTCTTAAAACCTATGTATTGATATCTCTCTGGAAGTGAATCAAGAGGGTGTAAAGCGGCATAAACACAGCAGGGAAAAGCAGCTAAACCCCATTATAAAAATAGACTACTTAAAAAAAAAACCCCATAAAACAAAGACAGTGAAAGAGAGAGAAATTCTTACAAAATCCGTTCAGGGGCTCTGATGCAACCTGGATTGACCATATCTAGACCCACAGCTGGATGAGACATAAGGCTGGACACTCTTGGGGCTGAGAGGATTGGTGAGGTTGGGTGAGCAAACGCAGACCCTTTAAAGTAATACTGCGTGGTACCCATGCCATGGGTCCCAAATCTCCAGGTTCAAGGGCATCTTCCTACATCGAAAACATGCCTGGGAAACCCAGAAGATGGTACACCGTGTGATCGGGAAAGGTTTCTAAAACGCACCTCATTTCTCCTCTCCTTGTGCTCGGGTTCGCCATTCCAGCCGCTTCACTAACAATCTCCCTACGTGGAGAATCAGCACCGTTGACCTCCTGTTTCGTACAGGTCGCAATTTGTCCCGAGGATGAACGGGAAGAGGGGGAACCAATGAGAGACTAGCTCTAGGTGTTGGGACAGGCACAGGTCACTCTATTTTCCCATCAGGAAGAAGAATGAACCACAGGCTCAGCCTGCCCCCCGGAACCAGAATAGGGCCTGAAGCAATCCTGCGCTTTTGCGTCCAGCTCCCAAAAAAGCGAGTTGACAAATGGAGCTCAGGGGCACTGCAATTCACAAACCTGCAGAGTTGTAAATGATAACTCTCGTCCACAAATATATTGAGGGAAGGCAACAAAGAGGATTTGAAAGCAAGGCAGAATTGCAGGAAACCGGTTTCAGGAGGTAGATTCGAGTCGCCTTGAAAGCACATGAAAAGCGGCAAAGCGTTGACAATGATGCCCTTGGCCAAAAAGGGCGTATGCGTTTTTTCCTGAATATATTCAGGAAAAAACGCATACGCCCTTTTTGGCCAACCAAGCAAGCCGGAAAGGCAAATCGGCGCTACAAAGAAGTCTGGCTTGCCAGAGGTCAAAAGGGCCATGCTGAAAAAAGTGTAAAAACCGGAAATGCAGGACAGGCCATGGAGACATGGGAGCCTTGCTACGCTGATGGGCGGGATGGAAATTGCCAACAGCCACTCTGGAGAAGTGTACGCTGCGTCCTGAAACATGGAATAAACATAGCTTAGAGAGCATAGGGCACTTCCACTCATGGGCGTAGAAATCGGGAAACCTAAAAATCAACAAGACACAGGCACCCCAAAGTTTAGGGCTCCTCTGTTTCCAAGAACCTCCACTTCGGTACACCTTAAATATCCCAGGAAAGAGAAAAATGGATAAAGAAGTTGTGGTACTTATGCACAATGGAATATCACTCAGCCATAAATCAGTGTCATAAGGCTAGTAGCAGCATGATGAGTGGATTTAGGGACGATGACTCTAAGTGAAGTAAGTCACACAGAAAAGGACACTTATCCTAAGATATCACTTATAGAGGGAATGTCAAAATCGCTACACCTGAACTGAATTCCAAAACACAACAGAGTCACACATTTAGAAAACACACTATGGCTGCTTAACGGGAAAGGTGAGGTGGGGCGATGCATAAAACAAGGGTTTGAAATTAGCTCAGATACCGTTCCACAAGTCAAATATGTAATAGACAAGACCTACTCCCTGCTCAGTGAACTGGACTCAACACCCCCTATTCACCACCGAAGAATATATCTGACTAGGAAGAGTCTTAAAACCTATGTATTGATATCTCTCTGGAAGTGAATCAAGAGGGTGTAAAGTGGCATAAACACAGCAAGGAAAAGAAGCTAAACCCCCTTATAAAAATTGACTACTTAAAAAAAAAACCCATAAAACAAAGACAGTGAAAGAGAGAGAAATTCTTACAAAATCCGTTCAGGGGCTCTGATGCAACCTGGATTGACCATATCTAGACCCACAGCTGGATGAGACATAAGGCTGGACACTCTTGGGGCTGAGAGGATTGGTGAGGTTGGGTGAGCAAACGCAGACCCTTTAAAGTAATACTGCGTGGTACCCATGCCATGGGTCCCAAATCTCCAGGTTCAAGGGCATCTTCCTACATCGAAAACATGCCTGGGAAACCCAGAAGATGGTACACCGTGTGATCGGGAAAGGTTTCTAAAACGCACCTCATTTCTCCTCTCCTTGTGCTCGGGTTCGCCATTCCAGCCGCTTCACTAACAATCTCCCTACGTGGAGAATCAGCACCGTTGACCTCCTGTTTCGTACAGGTCGCAATTTGTCCCGAGGATGAACGGGAAGAGGGGGAACCAATGAGAGACTAGCTCTAGGTGTTGGGACAGGCACAGGTCACTCTATTTTCCCATCAGGAAGAAGAATGAACCACAGGCTCAGCCTGCCCCCCGGAACCAGAATAGGGCCTGAAGCAATCCTGCGCTTTTGCGGCCAGCTCCCAAAAAAGCGAGTTGACAAATGGAGCTCAGGGGCACTGCAATTCACAAACCTGCAGAGTTGTAAATGATAACTCTCGTCCACAAATATATTGAGGGAAGGCAACGAAGAGGATTTGAAAGCAAGGCAGAATTGCAGGAAACCGGTTTCAGGAGGTAGATTCGACTCGCCTTGAAAGCACATGAAAAGCGGCAAAGCGTTGACAATGATGCCCTTGGCCAAAAAGGGCGTATGCGTTTTTTCCTGAATATATTCAGGAAAAAACGCATACGCCCTTTTTGGCCAACCAAGCAAGCCGGAAAGGCAAATCGGCGCTACAAAGAAGTCTGGCTTGCCAGCGGTCAAAAGGGCCATGCTGAAAAAAGTGTAAAACCCGGAAATGCAGGACAGGCCATGGAGACATGGGAGCCTTGCTACGCTGATGGGCGGGGTGGAAATTGCCAACAGCACTCTGGAGAAGTGTACGCTGCGTCCTGAAACGTATAATAAACACAGCTTAGAGAGCATAGGGCACTTCCACTCACGGGCGTAGAAATCGGGAAACCTAAAAATCAACAAGATACAGGCACCCCAAAGTTTAGGGCTGCTCTGTTTCCAAGAACCTCCACTTCGGTACACCTTAAATATCCCAGGAAAGAGAAAAATGGATAAAGAAGTTGTGGTACTTATGCACAATGGAATATCACTCAGCCATGAAATCAGTGTCATAAGGCTAGTAGCAGCATGATGAATGGATTTAGGGACAATGACTCTAAGTGAAGTAAGTCACACAGAAAAGGAAACTTATCCTAAGTTATCACTTGTAGAGGGAATGTCAAAATCGCTACACCTGAACTGAATTCTAAAACAGAACAGAGTCACACATTTAGAAAACACACTATGGCTGCTTAACGGGAAAGCTGAGGTGGGGCGATGCATAAAACAAGGGTTTGAAATTAGCTCAGATACCGTTCCACAAGCCAAATATTTAATAGACAAGACCTACTCCCTGCTCAGTGAACTGGACTCAACACCCCCTATTCACCGCCCAAGAATATATCTGACTAAGAAGAGTCTTAAAACCTATGTATTGATATCTCTCTGGAAGTGAATCAAGAGGGTGTAAAGCGGCATAAACACAGCAGGGAAAAGCAGCTAAACCCCATTATAAAAATAGACTACTTAAAAAAAAAACCCCATAAAACAAAGACAGTGAAAGAGAGAGAAATTCTTACAAAATCCGTTCAGGGGCTCTGATGCAACCTGGATTGACCATATCTAGACCCACAGCTGGATGAGACATAAGGCTGGACACTCTTGGGGCTGAGAGGATTGGTGAGGTTGGGTGAGCAAACGCAGACCCTTTAAAGTAATACTGTGTGGTACCCATGCCATGGGTCCCAAATCTCCAGGTTCAAGGGCATCTTCCTACATCGAAAACATGCCTGCGAATCCCAGAAGATGGTACACCGTGTGATCGGGAAAGGTTGCTAAAACGCACCTCATTTCTCCTCTCCTTGTGCTCGGGTTCGCCATTCCAGCCGCTTCACTAACAATCTCCCTACGTGGAGAATCAGCACCGTTGACCTCCTGTTTCGTACAGGTCGCAATTTGTCCCGAGGATGAACGGGAAGAGGGGGAACCAATTAGAGACTAGCTCTAGGTGTTGGGACAGGCACAGGTCACCCTATTTTCCCATCAGGAAGAAGAATGAACCACAGGCTCAGCCTGCCCCCCGGAACCAGAATAAGGCCTGAAGCAATCCTGCGCTTTTGCGGCCAGCTCCCAAAAAAGCGAGTTGACAAATGGAGCTCAGGGGCACTGCAATTCACAAACCTGCAGAGTTGTAAATGATAACTCTCGTCCACAAATATATTGAGGGAAGGCAACAAAGAGGATTTGAAAGCAAGGCAGAATTGCAGGAAACCGGTTTCAGGAGGTAGATTCGACTCGCCTTGAAAGCACATGAAAAGCGGCAAAGCGTTGACAATGATGCCCTTGGCCAAAAAGGGCGTATGCGTTTTTTCCTGAATATATTCAGGAAAAAACGCATACGCCCTTTTTGGCCAACCAAGCAAGCCGGAAAGGCAAATCGGCGCTACAAAGAAGTCTGGCTTGCCAGAGGTCAAAAGGGCCATGCTGAAAAAAGTGTAAAAACCGGAAATGCAGGACAGGCCATGGAGACATGGGAGCCTTGCTACGCTGATGGGCGGGATGGAAATTGCCAACAGCCACTCTGGAGAAGTGTACGCTGCGTCCTGAAACATGGAATAAACACAGCTTAGAGAGCATAGGGCACTTCCACTCATGGGCGTAGAAATCGGGAAACCTAAAAATCAACAAGACACAGGCACCCCAAAGTTTAGGGCTGCTCTGTTTCCAAGAACCTCCACTTCGGTACACCTTAAATATCCCAGGAAAGAGAAAAATGGATAAAGAAGTTGTGGTACTTATGCACAATGGAATATCACTCAGCCATAAATCAGTGTCATAAGGCTAGTAGCAGCATGATGAGTGGATTTAGGGACGATGACTCTAAGTGAAGTAAGTCACACAGAAAAGGACACTTATCCTAAGATATCACTTATAGAGGGAATGTCAAAATCGCTACACATGAACTGAATTCCAAAACACAACAGAGTCACACATTTAGAAAACACACTATGGCTGCTTAACGGGAAAGGTGAGGTGGGGCGATGCATAAAACAAGGGTTTGAAATTAGCTCAGATACCGTTCCACAAGCCAAATATGTAATAGACAAGACCTACTCCCTGTTCAGTGAACTGGACTCAACACCCCCTATTCACCACCGAAGAATATATCTGACTAGGAAGAGTCTTAAAACCTATGTATTGATATCTCTCTGGAAGTGAATCAAGAGGGTGTAAAGCGGCATAAACACAGCAAGGAAAAGAAGCTAAACCCCCTTATAAAAATTGACTACTTAAAAAAAAAACCCATAAAACAAAGACAGTGAAAGAGAGAGAAATTCTTACAAAATCCGTTCAGGGGCTCTGATGCAACCTGGATTGACCATATCTAGACCCACAGCTGGATGAGACATAAGGCTGGACACTCTTGGGGCTGAGAGGATTGGTGAGGTTGGGTGAGCAAACGCAGACCCTTTAAAGTAATACTGCGTGGTACCCATGCCATGGGTCCCAAATCTCCAGGTTCAAGGGCATCTTCCTACATCGAAAACATGCCTGGGAAACCCAGAAGATGGTACACCGTGTGATCGGGAAAGGTTTCTAAAACGCACCTCATTTCTCCTCTCCTTGTGCTCGGGTTCGCCATTCCAGCCGCTTCACTAACAATCTCCCTACGTGGAGAATCAGCACCGTTGACCTCCTGTTTCGTACAGGTCGCAATTTGTCCCGAGGATGAACGGGAAGAGGGGGAACCAATGAGAGACTAGCTCTAGGTGTTGGGACAGGCACAGGTCACTCTATTTTCCCATCAGGAAGAAGAATGAACCACAGGCTCAGCCTGCCCCCCGGAACCAGAATAGGGCCTGAAGCAATCCTGCGCTTTTGCGGCCAGCTCCCAAAAAAGCGAGTTGACAAATGGAGCTCAGGGGCACTGCAATTCACAAACCTGCAGAGTTGTAAATGATAACTCTCGTCCACAAATATATTGAGGGAAGGCAACGAAGAGGATTTGAAAGCAAGGCAGAATTGCAGGAAACCGGTTTCAGGAGGTAGATTCGACTCGCCTTGAAAGCACATGAAAAGCGGCAAAGCGTTGACAATGATGCCCTTGGCCAAAAAGGGCGTATGCGTTTTTTCCTGAATATATTCAGGAAAAAACGCATACGCCCTTTTTGGCCAACCAAGCAAGCCGGAAAGGCAAATCGGCGCTACAAAGAAGTCTGGCTTGCCAGCGGTCAAAAGGGCCATGCTGAAAAAAGTGTAAAACCCGGAAATGCAGGACAGGCCATGGAGACATGGGAGCCTTGCTACGCTGATGGGCGGGGTGGAAATTGCCAACAGCACTCTGGAGAAGTGTACGCTGCGTCCTGAAACGTATAATAAACACAGCTTAGAGAGCATAGGGCACTTCCACTCACGGGCGTAGAAATCGGGAAACCTAAAAATCAACAAGATACAGGCACCCCAAAGTTTAGGGCTGCTCTGTTTCCAAGAACCTCCACTTCGGTACACCTTAAATATCCCAGGAAAGAGAAAAATGGATAAAGAAGTTGTGGTACTTATGCACAATGGAATATCACTCAGCCATGAAATCAGTGTCATAAGGCTAGTAGCAGCATGATGAATGGATTTAGGGACAATGACTCTAAGTGAAGTAAGTCACACAGAAAAGGAAACTTATCCTAAGTTATCACTTGTAGAGGGAATGTCAAAATCGCTACACCTGAACTGAATTCTAAAACAGAACAGAGTCACACATTTAGAAAACACACTATGGCTGCTTAACGGGAAAGCTGAGGTGGGGCGATGCATAAAACAAGGGTTTGAAATTAGCTCAGATACCGTTCCACAAGCCAAATATTTAATAGACAAGACCTACTCCCTGCTCAGTGAACTGGACTCAACACCCCCTATTCACCGCCCAAGAATATATCTGACTAAGAAGAGTCTTAAAACCTATGTATTGATATCTCTCTGGAAGTGAATCAAGAGGGTGTAAAGCGGCATAAACACAGCAGGGAAAAGCAGCTAAACCCCATTATAAAAATAGACTACTTAAAAAAAAAACCCCATAAAACAAAGACAGTGAAAGAGAGAGAAATTCTTACAAAATCCGTTCAGGGGCTCTGATGCAACCTGGATTGACCATATCTAGACCCACAGCTGGATGAGACATAAGGCTGGACACTCTTGGGGCTGAGAGGATTGGTGAGGTTGGGTGAGCAAACGCAGACCCTTTAAAGTAATACTGTGTGGTACCCATGCCATGGGTCCCAAATCTCCAGGTTCAAGGGCATCTTCCTACATCGAAAACATGCCTGCGAAACCCAGAAGATGGTACACCGTGTGATCGGGAAAGGTTGCTAAAACGCACCTCATTTCTCCTCTCCTTGTGCTCGGGTTCGCCATTCCAGCCGCTTCACTAACAATCTCCCTACGTGGAGAATCAGCACCGTTGACCTCCTGTTTCGTACAGGTCGCAATTTGTCCCGAGGATGAACGGGAAGAGGGGGAACCAATTAGAGACTAGCTCTAGGTGTTGGGACAGGCACAGGTCACCCTATTTTCCCATCAGGAAGAAGAATGAACCACAGGCTCAGCCTGCCCCCCGGAACCAGAATAAGGCCTGAAGCAATCCTGCGCTTTTGCGGCCAGCTCCCAAAAAAGCGAGTTGACAAATGGAGCTCAGGGGCACTGCAATTCACAAACCTGCAGAGTTGTAAATGATAACTCTCGTCCACAAATATATTGAGGGAAGGCAACAAAGAGGATTTGAAAGCAAGGCAGAATTGCAGGAAACCGGTTTCAGGAGGTAGATTCGACTCGCCTTGAAAGCACATGAAAAGCGGCAAAGCGTTGACAATGATGCCCTTGGCCAAAAAGGGCGTATGCGTTTTTTCCTGAATATATTCAGGAAAAAACGCATACGCCCTTTTTGGCCAACCAAGCAAGCCGGAAAGGCAAATCGGCGCTACAAAGAAGTCTGGCTTGCCAGAGGTCAAAAGGGCCATGCTGAAAAAAGTGTAAAAACCGGAAATGCAGGACAGGCCATGGAGACATGGGAGCCTTGCTACGCTGATGGGCGGGATGGAAATTGCCAACAGCCACTCTGGAGAAGTGTACGCTGCGTCCTGAAACATGGAATAAACACAGCTTAGAGAGCATAGGGCACTTCCACTCATGGGCGTAGAAATCGGGAAACCTAAAAATCAACAAGACACAGGCACCCCAAAGTTTAGGGCTGCTCTGTTTCCAAGAACCTCCACTTCGGTACACCTTAAATATCCCAGGAAAGAGAAAAATGGATAAAGAAGTTGTGGTACTTATGCACAATGGAATATCACTCAGCCATAAATCAGTGTCATAAGGCTAGTAGCAGCATGATGAGTGGATTTAGGGACGATGACTCTAAGTGAAGTAAGTCACACAGAAAAGGACACTTATCCTAAGATATCACTTATAGAGGGAATGTCAAAATCGCTACACATGAACTGAATTCCAAAACACAACAGAGTCACACATTTAGAAAACACACTATGGCTGCTTAACGGGAAAGGTGAGGTGGGGCGATGCATAAAACAAGGGTTTGAAATTAGCTCAGATACCGTTCCACAAGCCAAATATGTAATAGACAAGACCTACTCCCTGCTCAGTGAACTGGACTCAACACCCCCTATTCACCACCGAAGAATATATCTGACTAGGAAGAGTCTTAAAACCTATGTATTGATATCTCTCTGGAAGTGAATCAAGAGGGTGTAAAGCGGCATAAACACAGCAAGGAAAAGAAGCTAAACCCCCTTATAAAAATTGACTACTTAAAAAAAAAACCCATAAAACAAAGACAGTGAAAGAGAGAGAAATTCTTACAAAATCCGTTCAGGGGCTCTGATGCAACCTGGATTGACCATATCTAGACCCACAGCTGGATGAGACATAAGGCTGGACACTCTTGGGGCTGAGAGGATTGGTGAGGTTGGGTGAGCAAACGCAGACCCTTTAAAGTAATACTGCGTGGTACCCATGCCATGGGTCCCAAATCTCCAGGTTCAAGGGCATCTTCCTACATCGAAAACATGCCTGGGAAACCCAGAAGATGGTACACCGTGTGATCGGGAAAGGTTTCTAAAACGCACCTCATTTCTCCTCTCCTTGTGCTCGGGTTCGCCATTCCAGCCGCTTCACTAACAATCTCCCTACGTGGAGAATCAGCACCGTTGACCTCCTGTTTCGTACAGGTCGCAATTTGTCCCGAGGATGAACGGGAAGAGGGGGAACCAATGAGAGACTAGCTCTAGGTGTTGGGACAGGCACAGGTCACTCTATTTTCCCATCAGGAAGAAGAATGAACCACAGGCTCAGCCTGCCCCCCGGAACCAGAATAGGGCCTGAAGCAATCCTGCGCTTTTGCGGCCAGCTCCCAAAAAAGCGAGTTGACAAATGGAGCTCAGGGGCACTGCAATTCACAAACCTGCAGAGTTGTAAATGATAACTCTCGTCCACAAATATATTGAGGGAAGGCAACGAAGAGGATTTGAAAGCAAGGCAGAATTGCAGGAAACCGGTTTCAGGAGGTAGATTCGACTCGCCTTGAAAGCACATGAAAAGCGGCAAAGCGTTGACAATGATGCCCTTGGCCAAAAAGGGCGTATGCGTTTTTTCCTGAATATATTCAGGAAAAAACGCATACGCCCTTTTTGGCCAACCAAGCAAGCCGGAAATGCAAATCGGCGCTACAAAGAAGTCTGGCTTGCCAGCGGTCAAAAGGGCCATGCTGAAAAAAGTGTAAAAACCGGAAATGCAGGACAGGCCATGGAGACATGGGAGCCTTGCTACGCTGATGGGCGGGGTGGAAATTGCCAACAGCACTCTGGAGAAGTGTACGCTGCGTCCTGAAACATGTAATAAACACAACTTAGAGAGCATAGGGCACTTCCACTCATGGGCGTAGAAATCGGGAAACCTAAAAATCAACAAGACACAGGCACCCCAAAGTTTAGGGCTGCTCTGTTTCCAAGAACCTCCACTTCGGTACACCTTAAATATCCCAGGAAAGAGAAAAATGGATAAAGAAGTTGTGGTACTTATGCACAATGGAATATCACTCAGCCATGAAATTAGTGTCATAAGGCTAGTAGCAGCATGATGAATGGATTTAGGGACAATGACTCTAAGTGAAGTAAGTCACACAGAAAAGGAAACTTATCCTAAGTTATCACTTGTAGAGGGAATGTCAAAATCGCTACACCTGAACTGAATTCTAAAACAGAACAGAGTCACACATTTAGAAAACACACTATGGCTGCTTAACGGGAAAGCTGAGGTGGGGCGATGCATAAAACAAGGGTTTGAAATTAGCTCAGATACCGTTCCACAAGCCAAATATTTAATAGACAAGACCTACTCCCTGCTCAGTGAACTGGACTCAACACCCCCTATTCACCGCCCAAGAATATATCTGACTAAGAAGAGTCTTAAAACCTATGTATTGATATCTCTCTGGAAGTGAATCAAGAGGGTGTAAAGCGGCATAAACACAGCAGGGAAAAGCAGCTAAACCCCATTATAAAAATAGACTACTTAAAAAAAAAACCCCATAAAACAAAGACAGTGAAAGAGAGAGAAATTCTTACAAAATCCGTTCAGGGGCTCTGATGCAACCTGGATTGACCATATCTAGACCCACAGCTGGATGAGACATAAGGCTGGACACTCTTGGGGCTGAGAGGATTGGTGAGGTTGGGTGAGCAAACGCAGACCCTTTAAAGTAATACTGCGTGGTACCCATGCCATGGGTCCCAAATCTCCAGGTTCAAGGGCATCTTCCTACATCGAAAACATGCCTGGGAAACCCAGAAGATGGTACACCGTGTGATCGGGAAAGGTTTCTAAAACGCACCTCATTTCTCCTCTCCTTGTGCTCGGGTTCGCCATTCCAGCCGCTTCACTAACAATCTCCCTACATGGAGAATCAGCACCGTTGACCTCCTGTTTCGTACAGGTCGCAATTTGTCCCGAGGATGAACGGGAAGAGGGGGAACCAATGAGAGACTAGCTCTAGGTGTTGGGACAGGCACAGGTCACTCTATTTTCCCATCAGGAAGAAGAATGAACCACAGGCTCAGCCTGCCCCCTGGAACCAGAATAGGGCCTGAAGCAATCCTGCGCTTTTGCGGCCAGCTCCCAAAAAAGCGAGTTGACAAATGGAGCTCAGGGGCACTGCAATTCACAAACCTGCAGAGTTGTAAATGATAACTCTCGTCCACAAATATATTGAGGGAAGGCAACGAAGAGGATTTGAAAGCAAGGCAGAATTGCAGGAAACCGGTTTCAGGAGGTAGATTCGACTCGCCTTGAAAGCACATGAAAAGCGGCAAAGCGTTGACAATGATGCCCTTGGCCAAAAAGGGCGTATGCGTTTTTTCCTGAATATATTCAGGAAAAAACGCATACGCCCTTTTTGGCCAACCAAGCAAGCCGGAAATGCAAATCGGCGCTACAAAGAAGTCTGGCTTGCCAGCGGTCAAAAGGGCCATGCTGAAAAAAGTGTAAAAACCGGAAATGCAGGACAGGCCATGGAGACATGGGAGCCTTGCTACGCTGATGGGCGGGGTGGAAATTGCCAACAGCCACTCTGGAGAAGTGTACGCTGCGTCCTGAAACATGGAATAAACACAGCTTAGAGAGCATAGGGCACTTCCACTCATGGGCGTAGAAATCGGGAAACCTAAAAATCAACAAGACACAGGCACCCCAAAGTTTAGGGCTGCTCTGTTTCCAAGAATCTCCACTTCGGTACACCTTAAATATCCCAGGAAAGAGAAAAATGGATAAAGAAGTTGTGGTACTTATGCACAATGGAATATCACTCAGCCATGAAATCAGTGTCATAAGGCTAGTAGCAGCATGATGAGTGGATTTAGGGACGATGACTCTAAGTGAAGTAAGTCACACAGAAAAGGACACTTATCCTAAGATATGACTTATAGAGGGAATGTCAAAATCGCTACACCTGAACTGAATTCCAAAACAGAACAGAGTCACACATTTAGAAAACACACTATGGCTGCTTAAAGGGAAAGGTGAGGTGGGGCGATGCATAAAACAAGGGTTTGAAATTAGCTCAGATACCGTTCCACAAGCCAAATATGTAACAGACAAGACCTACTCCCTGCTCAGTGAACTGGACTCAACACCCCCTATTCACCACCCAAGAATATATCTGACTAGGAAGAGTCTTAAAACCTATGTATTGATATCTCTCTGGAAGTGAATCAAGAGGGCGTAAAGCGGCATAAACACAGCAAGGAAAAGAAGCTAAACCCCCTTATAAAAATTGACTACTTAAGAAAAAAAACCCCATAAAACAAAGACAGTGAAAGAGAGAGAAATTCTTACAAAATCCGTTCAGGGGCTCTGATGCAACCTGGATTGACCATATCTAGACCCACAGCTGGATGAGACATAAGGCTGGACACTCTTGGGGCTGAGAGGATTGGTGAGGTTGGGTGAGCAAACGCAGACCCTTTAAAGTAATACTGCGTGGTACCCATGCCATGGGTCCCAAATCTCCAGGTTCAAGGGCATCCTCCTACATCGAAAACATGCCTGGGAAACCCAGAAGATGGTACACCGTGTGATCGGGAAAGGTTTCTAAAACGCACCTCATTTCTCCTCTCCTTGTGCTCGGGTTCGCCATTCCAGCCGCTTCACTAACAATCTCCCTACGTGGAGAATCAGCACCGTTGACCTCCTGTTTCGTACAGGTCGCAATTTGTCCCGAGGATGAACGGGAAGAGGGGGAACCAATGAGAGACTAGCTCTAGGTGTTGGGACAGGCACAGGTCACTCTATTTTCCCATCAGGAAGAAGAATGAACCACAGGCTCAGCCTGCCCCCCGGAACCAGAATAGGGCCTGAAGCAATCCTGCGCTTTTGCGGCCAGCTCCCAAAAAAGCGAGTTGACAAATGGAGCTCAGGGGCACTGCAATTCACAAACCTGCAGAGTTGTAAATGATAACTCTCGTCCACAAATATATTGAGGGAAGGCAACGAAGAGGATTTGAAAGCAAGGCAGAATTGCAGGAAACCGGTTTCAGGAGGTAGATTCGACTCGCCTTGAAAGCACATGAAAAGCGGCAAAGCGTTGACAATGATGCCCTTGGCCAAAAAGGGCGTATGCGTTTTTTCCTGAATATATTCAGGAAAAAACGCATACGCCCTTTTTGGCCAACCAAGCAAGCCGGAAAGGCAAATCGGCGCTACAAAGAAGTCTGGCTTGCCAGCGGTCAAAAGGGCCATGCTGAAAAAAGTGTAAAAACCGGAAATGCAGGACAGCCCATGGAGACATGGGAGCCTTGCTACGCTGATGGGCGGGATAGAAATTGCCAACAGCCACTCTGGAGAAGTGTACGCTGCGTCCTGAAACATGGAATAAACACAGCTTAGAGAGCATAGGGCACTTCCACTCATGGGCGTAGAAATCGGGAAACCTAAAAATCAACAAGACACAGGCACCCCAAAGTTTAGGGCTGCTCTGTTTCCAAGAACCTCCACTTCGGTACACCTTAAATATCCCAGGAAAGAGAAAAATGGATAAAGAAGTTGTGGTACTTATGCACAATGGAATATCACTCAGCCATGAAATCAGTGTCATAAGGCTAGTAGCAGCATGATGAGTGGATTTAGGGACGATGACTCTAAGTGAAGTAAGTCACACAGAAAAGGACACTTATCCTAAGATATGACTTATAGAGGGAATGTCAAAATCGCTACACCTGAACTGAATTCCAAAACAGAACAGAGTCACACATTTAGAAAACACACTATGGCTGCTTAAAGGGAAAGGTGAGGTGGGGCGATGCATAAAACAAGGGTTTGAAATTAGCTCAGATACCGTTCCACAAGCCAAATATGTAACAGACAAGACCTACTCCCTGCTCAGTGAACTGGACTCAACACCCCCTATTCACCACCCAAGAATATATCTGACTAGGAAGAGTCTTAAAACCTATGTATTGATATCTCTCTGGAAGTGAATCAAGAGGGCGTAAAGCGGCATAAACACAGCAAGGAAAAGAAGCTAAACCCCCTTATAAAAATTGACTACTTAAGAAAAAAAACCCCATAAAACAAAGACAGTGAAAGAGAGAGAAATTCTTACAAAATCCGTTCAGGGGCTCTGATGCAACCTGGATTGACCATATCTAGACCCACAGCTGGATGAGACATAAGGCTGGACACTCTTGGGGCTGAGAGGATTGGTGAGGTTGGGTGAGCAAACGCAGACCCTTTAAAGTAATACTGCGTGGTACCCATGCCATGGGTCCCAAATCTCCAGGTTCAAGGGCATCTTCCTACATCGAAAACATGCCTGGGAAACCCAGAAGATGGTACACCGTGTGATCGGGAAAGGTTTCTAAAACGCACCTCATTTCTCCTCTCCTTGTGCTCGGGTTCGCCATTCCAGCCGCTTCACTAACAATCTCCCTACGTGGAGAATCAGCACCGTTGACCTCCTGTTTCGTACAGGTCGCAATTTGTCCCGAGGATGAACGGGAAGAGGGGGAACCAATGAGAGACTAGCTCTAGGTGTTGGGACAGGCACAGGTCACTCTATTTTCCCATCAGGAAGAAGAATGAACCACAGGCTCAGCCTGCCCCCCGGAACCAGAATAGGGCCTGAAGCAATCCTGCGCTTTTGCGGCCAGCTCCCAAAAAAGCGAGTTGACACATGGAGCTCAGGGGCACTGCAATTCACAAACCTGCAGAGTTATAAATGATAACTCTCGTCCACAAATATATTGAGGGAAGGCAACGAAGAGGATTTGAAAGCAAGGCAGAATTGCAGGAAACCGATTTCAGGAGGTAGATTCGACTCGCCTTGAAAGCACATGAAAAGCGGCAAAGCGTTGACAATGATGCCCTTGGCCAAAAAGGGCGTATGCGTTTTTTCCTGAATATATTCAGGAAAAAACGCATACGCCCTTTTTGGCCAACCAAGCAAGCCGGAAAGGCAAATCGGCGCTACAAAGAAGTCTCGCTTGCCAGCGGTCAAAAGGGCCATGCTGAAAAATGTGTAAAAACCAGAAATGCAGGACAGGCCATGGAGACATGGGAGCCTTGTTACGCTGATGGGCGGGGTGGAAATTGCCAACAGCCACTCTGGAGAAGTGTACGCTGCGTCCTGAAACATGGAATAAACACAGCTTAGAGAGCATAGGGCACTTCCACTCATGGGCGTAGAAATCGGGAAACCTAAAAATCAACAAGACACAGGCACCCCAAAGTTTAGGGCTGCTTTGTTTCCAAGAACCTCCACTTCGGTACACCTTAAATATCCCAGGAAAGAGAAAAATGGATAAAGAAGTTGTGGTACTTATGCACAATGGAATATCACTCAGCCATGAAATCAGTGTCATAAGGCTAGTAGCAGCATGATGAATGGATTTAGGGACAATGACTCTAAGTGAAGTAAGTCACACAGAAAAGGAAACTTATCCTAAGTTATCACTTGTAGAGGGAATGTCAAAATCGCTACACCTGAATTGAATTGCAAAACAGAACAGAGTCACACATTTAGAAAACACACTATGGCTGCTTAACGGGAAAGCTGAGGTGGGGCGATGCATAAAACAAGGGTTTGAAATTAGCTCAGATACCGTTCCACAAGCCAAATATTTAATAGACAAGACCTACTCCCTGCTCAGTGAACTGGACTCAACACCCCCTATTCACCGCCCAAGAATATATCTGACTAGGAAGAGTCTTAAAACCTATGTATTGATATCTCTCTGGAAGTGAATCAAGAGGGTGTAAAGCGGCATAAACACAGCAAGGAAAAGAAGCTAAACCCCCTTATAAAAATTGACTACTTAAAAAAAATAACCATAAAACAAAGACAGTGAAAGAGAGAGAAATTCTTACAAAATCCGTTCAGGGGCTCTGATGCAAACTGCATTGACCATATCTAGACCCACAGCTGGATGAGACATAAGGCTGGACACTCTTGGGGCTGAGAGGATTGGTGAGGTTGGGTGAGCAAACGCAGACCCTTTAAAGTAATACTGTGTGGTACCCATGCCATGGGTCCCAAATCTCCAGGTTCAAGGGCATCTTCCTACATCGAAAACATGCCTGGGAAACCCAGAAGATGGTACACCGTGTGATCGGGAAAGGTTTCTAAAACGCACCTCATTTCTCCTCTCCTTGTGCTCGGGTTCGCCATTCCAGCCGCTTCACTAACAATCTCCCTACGTGGAGAATCAGCACCGTTGACCTCCTGTTTCGTACAGGTCGCAATTTGTCCCGAGGATGAACGGGAAGAGGGGGAACCAATTAGAGACTAGCTCTAGGTGTTGGGACAGGCACAGGTCACCCTATTTTCCCATCAGGAAGAAGAATGAACCACAGGCTCAGCCTGCCCCCCGGAACCAGAATAAGGCCTGAAGCAATCCTGCGCTTTTGCGGCCAGCTCCCAAAAAAGCGAGTTGACAAATGGAGCTCAGGGGCACTGCAATTCACAAACCTGCAGAGTTGTAAATGATAACTCTCGTCCACAAATATATTGAGGGAAGGCAACAAAGAGGATTTGAAAGCAAGGCAGAATTGCAGGAAACCGGTTTCAGGAGGTAGATTCGACTCGCCTTGAAAGCACATGAAAAGCGGCAAAGCGTTGACAATGATGCCCTTGGCCAAAAAGGGCGTATGCGTTTTTTCCTGAATATATTCAGGAAAAAACGCATACGCCCTTTTTGGCCAACCAAGCAAGCCGGAAAGGCAAATCGGCGCTACAAAGAAGTCTGGCTTGCCAGAGGTCAAAAGGGCCATGCTGAAAAAAGTGTAAAAACCGGAAATGCAGGACAGGCCATGGAGACATGGGAGCCTTGCTACGCTGATGGGCGGGATGGAAATTGCCAACAGCCACTCTGGAGAAGTGTACGCTGCGTCCTGAAACATGGAATAAACACAGCTTAGAGAGCATAGGGCACTTCCACTCATGGGCGTAGAAATCGGGAAACCTAAAAATCAACAAGACACAGGCACCCCAAAGTTTAGGGCTGCTCTGTTTCCAAGAACCTCCACTTCGGTACACCTTAAATATCCCAGGAAAGAGAAAAATGGATAAAGAAGTTGTGGTACTTATGCACAATGGAATATCACTCAGCCATAAATCAGTGTCATAAGGCTAGTAGCAGCATGATGAGTGGATTTAGGGACGATGACTCTAAGTGAAGTAAGTCACACAGAAAAGGACACTTATCCTAAGATATCACTTATAGAGGGAATGTCAAAATCGCTACACCTGAACTGAATTCCAAAACACAACAGAGTCACACATTTAGAAAACACACTATGGCTGCTTAACAGGAAAGGTGAGGTGGGGCGATGCATAAAACAAGGGTTTGAAATTAGCTCAGATACCGTTCCACAAGCCAAATATGTAATAGACAAGACCTACTCCCTGTTCAGTGAACTGGACTCAACACCCCCTATTCACCACCGAAGAATATATCTGACTAGGAAGAGTCTTAAAACCTATGTATTGATATCTCTCTGGAAGTGAATCAAGAGGGTGTAAAGCGGCATAAACACAGCAAGGAAAAGAAGCTAAACCCCCTTATAAAAATTGACTACTTAAAAAAAAAAACCCATAAAACAAAGACAGTGAAAGAGAGAGAAATTCTTACAAAATCCGTTCAGGGGCTCTGATGCAACCTGGATTGACCATATCTAGACCCACAGCTGGATGAGACATAAGGCTGGACACTCTTGGGGCTGAGAGGATTGGTGAGGTTGGGTGAGCAAACGCAGACCCTTTAAAGTAATACTGCGTGGTACCCATGCCATGGGTCCCAAATCTCCAGGTTCAAGGGCATCTTCCTACATCGAAAACATGCCTGGGAAACCCAGAAGATGGTACACCGTGTGATCGGGAAAGGTTTCTAAAACGCACCTCATTTCTCCTCTCCTTGTGCTCGGGTTCGCCATTCCAGCCGCTTCACTAACAATCTCCCTACGTGGAGAATCAGCACCGTTGACCTCCTGTTTCGTACAGGTCGCAATTTGTCCCGAGGATGAACGGGAAGAGGGGGAACCAATGAGAGACTAGCTCTAGGTGTTGGGACAGGCACAGGTCACTTTATTTTCCCATCAGGAAGAAGAATGAACCACAGGCTCAGCCTGCCCCCCGGAACCAGAATAGGGCCTGAAGCAATCCTGCGCTTTTGCGGCCAGCTCCCAAAAAAGCGAGTTGACAAATGGAGCTCAGGGGCACTGCAATTCACAAACCTGCAGAGTTGTAAATGATAACTCTCGTCCACAAATATATTGAGGGAAGGCAACGAAGAGGATTTGAAAGCAAGGCAGAATTGCAGGAAACCGGTTTCAGGAGGTAGATTCGACTCGCCTTGAAAGCACATGAAAAGCGGCAAAGCGTTGACAATGATGCCCTTGGCCAAAAAGGGCGTATGCGTTTTTTCCTGAATATATTCAGGAAAAAACGCATACGCCCTTTTTGGCCAACCAAGCAAGCCGGAAATGCAAATCGGCGCTACAAAGAAGTCTGGCTTGCCAGCGGTCAAAAGGGCCATGCTGAAAAAAGTGTAAAAACCGGAAATGCAGGACAGGCCATGGAGACATGGGAGCCTTGCTACGCTGATGGGCGGGGTGGAAATTGCCAACAGCACTCTGGAGAAGTGTACGCTGCGTCCTGAAACATGTAATAAACACAACTTAGAGAGCATAGGGCACTTCCACTCATGGCCGTAGAAATCGGGAAACCTAAAAATCAACAAGACACAGGCACCCCAAAGTTTAGGGCTGCTCTGTTTCCAAGAACCTCCACTTCGGTACACCTTAAATATCCCAGGAAAGAGAAAAATGGATAAAGAAGTTGTGGTACTTATGCACAATGCAATATCACTCAGCCATAAATCAGTGTCATAAGGCTAGTAGCAACATGATGAGTGGATTTAGGGACGATGACTCTAAGTGAAGTAAGTCACACAGAAAAGGACACTTATCCTAAGATATCACTTATAGAGGGAATGTCAAAATCGCTACACCTGAACTGAATTCCAAAACAGAACAGAGTCACACATTTAGAAAACACACTATGGCTGCTTAACGGGAAAGCTGAGGTGGGGCGATGCATAAAACAAGGGTTTGAAATTAGCTCAGATACCGTTCCACAAGCCAAATATGTAATAGACAAGACCTACTCCCTGCTCAGTGAACTGGACTCAACACCCCCTATTCACCGCCCAAGAATATATCTGACTAGGAAGAGTCTTAAAACCTATGTATTGATATCTCTCTGGAAGTGAATCAAGAGGGTGTAAAGCGGCATAAACACAGCAGGCAGAAGCAGCTAAATCCCGATATAAAAATAAGCTACTTAAAAAAAAAAAACCCATAAAACAAAGACAGTGAAAGAGAGAGAAATTCTTACAAAATCCGTTCAGGGGCTCTGATGCAACCTGGATTGACCATATCTAGACCCACAGCTGGATGAGACATAAGGCTGGACACTCTTGGAGCTGAGAGGATTGGTGAGGTTGGGTGAGCAAACGCAGACCCTTTAAAGTAATACTGAGTGGTACCCATGCCATGGGTCCCAAATCTCCAGGTTCAAGGGCATCTTCCTACATCAAAAACATGCCTGGGAAACCCAGAAGATGGTACACCGTGTGATCGGGAAAGGTTTCTAAAACACACCTCATTTCTCCTCTCCTTGTGCTCGGGTTCGCCATTCCAGCCGCTTCACTAACAATCTCCCTACGTGGAGAATCAGCACCGTTGACCTCCTGTTTCGTACAGGTCGCAATTTGTCCCGAGGATGAACGGGAAGAGGGGGAACCAATGAGAGACTAGCTCTAGGTGTTGGGACAGGCACAGGTCACTCTATTTTCCCATCAGGAAGAAGAATGAACCACAGGCTCAGCCTGCCCCCCGGAACCAGAATAGGGCCTGAAGCAATCCTGCGCTTTTGCGGCCAGCTCCCAAAAAAGCGAGTTGACAAATGGAGCTCAGGGGCACTGCAATTCACAAACCTGCAGAGTTGTAAATGATAACTCTCGTCCACAAATATATTGAGGGAAGGCAACGAAGAGGATTTGAAAGCAAGGCAGAATTGCAGGAAACCGGTTTCAGGAGGTAGATTCGACTCGCCTTGAAAGCACATGAAAAGCGGCAAAGCGTTGACAATGATGCCCTTGGCCAAAAAGGGCGTATGCGTTTTTTCCTGAATATATTCAGGAAAAAACGCATACGCCCTTTTTGGCCAACCAAGCAAGCCGGAAAGGCAAATCGGCGCTACAAAGAAGTCTGGCTTGCCAGCGGTCAAAAGGGCCATGCTGAAAAAAGTGTAAAAACCGGAAATGCAGGACAGCCCATGGAGACATGGGAGCCTTGCTACGCTGATGGGCGGGATGGAAATTGCCAACAGCCACTCTGGAGAAGTGTACGCTGCGTCCTGAAACATGGAATAAACACAGCTTAGAGAGCATAGGGCACTTCCACTCATGGGCGTAGAAATCGGGAAACCTAAAAATCAACAAGACACAGGCACCCCAAAGTTTAGGGCTGCTCTGTTTCCAAGAACCTCCACTTCGGTACACCTTAAATATCCCAGGAAAGAGAAAAATGGATAAAGAAGTTGTGGTACTTATGCACAATGGAATATCACTCAGCCATGAAATCAGTGTCATAAGGCTAGTAGCAGCATGATGAGTGGATTTAGGGACGATGACTCTAAGTGAAGTAAGTCACACAGAAAAGGACACTTATCCTAAGATATGACTTATAGAGGGAATGTCAAAATCGCTACACCTGAACTGAATTCCAAAACAGAACAGAGTCACACATTTAGAAAACACACTATGGCTGCTTAAAGGGAAAGGTGAGGTGGGGCGATGCATAAAACAAGGGTTTGAAATTAGCTCAGATACCGTTCCACAAGCCAAATATGTAACAGACAAGACCTACTCCCTGCTCAGTGAACTGGACTCAACACCCCCTATTCACCACCCAAGAATATATCTGACTAGGAAGAGTCTTAAAACCTATGTATTGATATCTCTCTGGAAGTGAATCAAGAGGGCGTAAAGCGGCATAAACACAGCAAGGAAAAGAAGCTAAACCCCCTTATAAAAATTGACTACTTAAGAAAAAAAACCCCATAAAACAAAGACAGTGAAAGAGAGAGAAATTCTTACAAAATCCGTTCAGGGGCTCTGATGCAACCTGGATTGACCATATCTAGACCCACAGCTGGATGAGACATAAGGCTGGACACTCTTGGGGCTGAGAGGATTGGTGAGGTTGGGTGAGCAAACGCAGACCCTTTAAAGTAATACTGCGTGGTACCCATGCCATGGGTCCCAAATCTCCAGGTTCAAGGGCATCTTCCTACATCGAAAACATGCCTGGGAAACCCAGAAGATGGTACACCGTGTGATCGGGAAAGGTTTCTAAAACGCACCTCATTTCTCCTCTCCTTGTGCTCGGGTTCGCCATTCCAGCCGCTTCACTAACAATCTCCCTACGTGGAGAATCAGCACCGTTGACCTCCTGTTTCGTACAGGTCGCAATTTGTCCCGAGGATGAACGGGAAGAGGGGGAACCAATGAGAGACTAGCTCTAGGTGTTGGGACAGGCACAGGTCACTCTATTTTCCCATCAGGAAGAAGAATGAACCACAGGCTCAGCCTGCCCCCCGGAACCAGAATAGGGCCTGAAGCAATCCTGCGCTTTTGCGGCCAGCTCCCAAAAAAGCGAGTTGGCACATGGAGCTCAGGGGCACTGCAATTCACAAACCTGCAGAGTTATAAATGATAACTCTCGTCCACAAATATATTGAGGGAAGGCAACGAAGAGGATTTGAAAGCAAGGCAGAATTGCAGGAAACCGATTTCAGGAGGTAGATTCGACTCGCCTTGAAAGCACATGAAAAGCGGCAAAGCGTTGACAATGATGCCCTTGGCCAAAAAGGGCGTATGCGTTTTTTCCTGAATATATTCAGGAAAAAACGCATACGCCCTTTTTGGCCAACCAAGCAAGCCGGAAAGGCAAATCGGCGCTACAAAGAAGTCTCGCTTGCCAGCGGTCAAAAGGGCCATGCTGAAAAATGTGTAAAAACCAGAAATGCAGGACAGGCCATGGAGACATGGGAGCCTTGCTACGCTGATGGGCGGGGTGGAAATTGCCAACAGCCACTCTGGAGAAGTGTACGCTGCGTCCTGAAACATGGAATAAACACAGCTTAGAGAGCATAGGGCACTTCCACTCACGGGCGTAGAAATCGGGAAACCTAAAATTCAACAAGACACAGGCATCCCAAAGTTTGGGGCTGCTCTGTTTCCAAGAACCTCCACTTCGGTACACCTTAAATATCCCAGGAAAGGGAAAAATGGATAAAGAATTTGTGGTACTTATGCACAATGGAATATCACTCAGCCATAAATCAGTGTCATAAGGCTAGTAGAAACATGATGAGTGGATTTAGGGACGATGACTCTAAGTGAAGTAAGTCACACAGAAAAGGACACTTATCCTAAGATATCACTTATAGAGGGAATGTCAAAATCGCTACACCTGAACTGAATTCCAAAACAGAACAGAGTCACACATTTAGAAAACACACTATGGCTGCTTAACGGGAAAGGTGAGGTGGGGCGATGCATAAAACAAGGGTTTGAAATTAGCTCAGATACCGTTCCACAAGCCAAATATGTAATAGACAAGACCTACTCCCTGCTCAGTGAACTGGACTCAACACCCCCTATTCACCGCCCAAGAATATATCTGACTAGGAAGAGTCTTAAAACCTATGTATTGATATCTCTCTGGAAGTGAATCAAGAGGGTGTACAGCGGCATAAACACAGCAGGGAAAAGCAGCTAAATCCCGATATAAAAATAAGCTACTTAAAAAAAAAAACCCATAAAACAAAGACAGTGAAAGAGAGAGAAATTCTTACAAAATCCGTTCAGGGGCTCTGATGCAACCTGGATTGACCATATCTAGACCCACAGCTGGATGAGACATAAGGCTGGACACTCTTGGGGCTGAGAGGATTGGTGAGGTTGGGTGAGCAAACGCAGACCCTTTAAAGTAATACTGCGTGGTACCCATGCCATGGGTCCCAAATCTCCAGGTTCAAGGGCATCTTCCTACATCGAAAACATGCCTGGGAAACCCAGAAGATGGTACACCGTGTGATCGGGAAAGGTTTCTAAAACGCACCTCATTTCTCCTCTCCTTGTGCTCGGGTTCGCCATTCCAGCCGCTTCACTAACAATCTCCCTACGTGGAGAATCAGCACCGTTGACCTCCTGTTTCGTACAGGTCGCAATTTGTCCCGAGGATGAACGGGAAGAGGGGGAACCAATGAGAGACTAGCTCTAGGTGTTGGGACAGGCACAGGTCACTCTATTTTCCCATCAGGAAGAAGAATGAACCACAGGCTCAGCCTGCCCCCCGGAACCAGAATAGGGCCTGAAGCAATCCTGCGCTTTTGAGGCCAGCTCCCAAAAAAGCGAGTTGACAAATGGAGCTCAGGGGCACTGCAATTCACAAACCTGCAGAGTTGTAAATGATAACTCTTGTCCACAAATATATTGAGGGAAGGCAACGAAGAGGATTTGAAAGCAAGGCAGAATTGCAGGAAACCGGTTTCAGGAGGTAGATTCGACTCGCCTTGAAAGCACATGAAAAGCGGCAAAGCGTTGACAATGATGCCCTTGGCCAAAAAGGGCGTATGCGTTTTTTCCTGAATATATTCAGGAAAAAACGCATACGCCCTTTTTGGCCAACCAAGCAAGCCGGAAAGGCAAATCGGCGCTACAAAGAAGTCTGGCTTGCCAGCGGTCAAAAGGGCCATGCTGAAAAATGTGTAAAAACCAGAAATGCAGGACAGGCCATGGAGACATGGGAGCCTTGCTACGCTGATGGGCGGGGTGGAAATTGCCAACAGCCACTCTGGAGAAGTGTACGCTGCGTCCTGAAACATGGAATAAACACAGCTTAGAGAGCATAGGGCACTTCCACTCATGGGCGTAGAAATCGGGAAACCTAAAATTCAACAAGACACAGGCACCCCAAAGTTTAGGGCTGCTCTGTTTCCAAGAACCTCCACTTCGGTACACCTTAAATATCCCAGGAAAGAGAAAAATGGATAAAGAAGTTGTGGTACTTATGCACAATGGAATATCACTCAGCCATAAATCAGTGTCATAAGGCTAGTAGAAACATGATGAGTGGATTTAGGGACGATGACTCTAAGTGAAGTAAGTCACACAGAAAAGGACACTTATCCTAAGATATCACTTATAGAGGGAATGTCAAAATCGCTACACCTGAACTGAATTCCAAAACAGAACAGAGTCACACATTTAGAAAACACACTATGGCTGCTTAACGGGAAAGGTGAGGTGGGGCGATGCATAAAACAAGGGTTTGAAATTAGCTCAGATACCGTTCCACAAGCCAAATATGTAATAGACAAGACCTACTCCCTGCTCAGTGAACTGGACTCAACACCCCCTATTCACCGCCCAAGAATATATCTGACTAGGAAGAGTCTTAAAACCTATGTATTGATATCTCTCTGGAAGTGAATCAAGAGGGTGTACAGCGGCATAAACACAGCAGGGAAAAGCAGCTAAATCCCGATATAAAAATAAGCTACTTAAAAAAAAAAACCCATAAAACAAAGACAGTGAAAGAGAGAGAAATTCTTACAAAATCCGTTCAGGGGCTCTGATGCAACCTGGATTGACCATATCTAGACCCACAGCTGGATGAGACATAAGGCTGGACACTCTTGGGGCTGAGAGGATTGGTGAGGTTGGGTGAGCAAACGCAGACCCTTTAAAGTAATACTGCGTGGTACCCATGCCATGGGTCCCAAATCTCCAGGTTCAAGGGCATCTTCCTACATCGAAAACATGCCTGGGAAACCCAGAAGATGGTACACCGTGTGATCGGGAAAGGTTTCTAAAACGCACCTCATTTCTCCTCTCCTTCTGCTCGGGTTCGCCATTCCAGCCGCTTCACTAACAATCTCCCTACGTGGAGAATCAGCACCGTTGACCTCCTGTTTCGTACAGGTCGCAATTTGTCCCGAGGATGAACGGGAAGAGGGGGAACCAATGAGAGACTAGCTCTAGGTGTTGGGACAGGCACAGGTCACTCTATTTTCCCATCAGGAAGAAGAATGAACCACAGGCTCAGCCTGCCCCCCGGAACCAGAATAGGGCCTGAAGCAATCCTGCGCTTTTGCGGCCAGCTCCCAAAAAAGCGAGTTGACAAATGGAGCTCAGGGGCACTGCAATTCACAAACCTGCAGAGTTGTAAATGATAACTCTCGTCCACAAATATATTGAGGGAAGGCAACGAAGAGGATTTGAAAGCAAGGCAGAATTGCAGGAAACCGGTTTCAGGAGGTAGATTCGACTCGCCTTGAAAGCACATGAAAAGCGGCAAAGCGTTGACAATGATGCCCTTGGCCAAAAAGGGCGTATGCGTTTTTTCCTGAATATATTCAGGAAAAAACGCATACGCCCTTTTTGGCCAACCAAGCAAGCCGGAAATGCAAATCGGCGCTACAAAGAAGTCTGGCTTGCCAGCGGTCAAAAGGGCCATGCTGAAAAAAGTGTAAAAACCGGAAATGCAGGACAGGCCATGGAGACATGGGAGCCTTGCTACGCTGATGGGCGGGGTGGAAATTGCCAACAGCACTCTGGAGAAGTGTACGCTGCGTCCTGAAACATGTAATAAACACAACTTAGAGAGCATAGGGCACTTCCACTCACGGGCGTAGAAATCGGGAAACCTAAAAATCAACAAGACACAGGCACCCCAAAGTTTAGGGCTGCTCTGTTTCCAAGAACCTCCACTTCGGTACACCTTAAATATCCCAGGAAAGAGAAAAATGGATAAAGAAGTTGTGGTACTTATGCACAATGGAATATCACTCAGCCATGAAATCAGTGTCATAAGGCTAGTAGCAGCATGATGAATGGATTTAGGGACAATGACTCTAAGTGAAGTAAGTCACACAGAAAAGGAAACTTATCCTAAGTTATCACTTGTAGAGGGAATGTCAAAATCGCTACACCTGAACTGAATTCTAAAACAGAACAGAGTCACACATTTAGAAAACACACTATGGCTGCTTAACGGGAAAGGTGAGGTGGGGCGATGCATAAAACAAGGGTTTGAAATTAGCTCAGATACCGTTCCACAAGCCAAATATGTAATAGACAAGACCTACTCCCTGCTCAGTGAACTGGACTCAACACCCCCTATTCACCGCCCAAGAATATATCTGACTAAGAAGAGTCTTAAAACCTATGTATTGATATCTCTCTGGAAGTGAATCAAGAGGGTGTAAAGCGGCATAAACACAGCAGGGAAAAGCAGCTAAACCCCATTATAAAAATAGACTACTTAAAAAAAAAACCCATAAAACAAAGACAGTGAAAGAGAGAGAAATTCTTACAAAATCCGTTCAGGGGCTCTGATGCAACCTGGATTGACCATATCTAGACCCACAGCTGGATGAGACATAAGGCTGGACACTCTTGGGGCTGAGAGGATTGGTGAGGTTGGGTGAGCAAACGCAGACCCTTTAAAGTAATACTGCGTGGTACCCATGCCATGGGTCCCAAATCTCCAGGTTCAAGGGCATCTTCCTACATCGAAAACATGCCTGGGAAACCCAGAAGATGGTACACCGTGTGATCGGGAAAGGTTTCTAAAACGCACCTCATTTCTCCTCTCCTTGTGCTCGGGTTCGCCATTCCAGCCGCTTCACTAACAATCTCCCTACGTGGAGAATCAGCACCGTTGACCTCCTGTTTCGTACAGGTCGCAATTTGTCCCGAGGATGAACGGGAAGAGGGGGAACCAATGAGAGACTAGCTCTAGGTGTTGGGACAGGCACAGGTCACTCTATTTTCCCATCAGGAAGAAGAATGAACCACAGGCTCAGCCTGCCCCCCGGAACCAGAATAGGGCCTGAAGCAATCCTGCGCTTTTGCGGCCAGCTCCCAAAAAAGCGAGTTGACAAATGGAGCTCAGGGGCACTGCAATTCACAAACCTGCAGAGTTGTAAATGATAACTCTCGTCCACAAATATATTGAGGGAAGGCAACGAAGAGGATTTGAAAGCAAGGCAGAATTGCAGGAAACCGGTTTCAGGAGGTAGATTCGACTCGCCTTGAAAGCACATGAAAAGCGGCAAAGCGTTGACAATGATGCCCTTGGCCAAAAAGGGCGTATGCGTTTTTTCCTGAATATATTCAGGAAAAAACGCATACGCCCTTTGTGGCCAACCAAGCAAGCCGGAAATGCAAATCGGCGCTACAAAGAAGTCTGGCTTGCCAGCGGTCAAAAGGGCCATGCTGAAAAAAGTGTAAAAACCGGAAATGCAGGACAGGCCATGGAGACATGGGAGCCTTGCTACGCTGATGGGCGGGGTGGAAATTGCCAACAGCACTCTGGAGAAGTGTACGCTGCGTCCTGAAACATGTAATAAACACAACTTAGAGAGCATAGGGCACTTCCACTCATGGGCGTAGAAATCGGGAAACCTAAAAATCAACAAGACACAGGCACCCCAAAGTTTAGGGCTGCTCTGTTTCCAAGAACCTCCACTTCGGTACACCTTAAATATCCCAGGAAAGAGAAAAATGGATAAAGAAGTTGTGGTACTTATGCACAATGGAATATCACTCAGCCATGAAATCAGTGTCATAAGGCTAGTAGCAGCATGATGAATGGATTTAGGGACAATGACTCTAAGTGAAGTAAGTCACACAGAAAAGGAAACTTATCCTAAGTTATCACTTGTAGAGGGAATGTCAAAATCGCTACACCTGAACTGAATTCTAAAACAGAACAGAGTCACACATTTAGAAAACACACTATGGCTGCTTAACGGGAAAGCTGAGGTGGGGCGATGCATAAAACAAGGGTTTGAAATTAGCTCAGATACCGTTCCACAAGCCAAATATTTAATAGACAAGACCTACTCCCTGCTCAGTGAACTGGACTCAACACCCCCTATTCACCACCCAAGAATATATCTGACTAAGAAGAGTCTTAAAACCTATGTATTGATATCTCTCTGGAAGTGAATCAAGAGGGTGTAAAGCGGCATAAACACAGCAGGGAAAAGCAGCTAAACCCCATTATAAAAATAGACTACTTAAAAAAAAAACCCCATAAAACAAAGACAGTGAAAGAGAGAGAAATTCTTACAAAATCCGTTCAGGGGCTCTGATGCAACCTGGATTGACCATATCTAGACCCACAGCTGGATGAGACATAAGGCTGGACACTCTTGGGGCTGAGAGGATTGGTGAGGTTGGGTGAGCAAACGCAGACCCTTTAAAGTAATACTGCGTGGTACCCATGCCATGGGTCCCAAATCTCCAGGTTCAAGGGCATCTTCCTACATCGAAAACATGCCTGCGAAACCCAGAAGATGGTACACCGTGTGATCGGGAAAGGTTGCTAAAACGCACCTCATTTCTCCTCTCCTTGTGCTCGGGTTCGCCATTCCAGCCGCTTCACTAACAATCTCCCTACGTGGAGAATCAGCACCGTTGACCTCCTGTTTCGTACAGGTCGCAATTTGTCCCGAGGATGAACGGGAAGAGGGGGAACCAATGAGAGACTAGCTCTAGGTGTTGGGACAGGCACAGGTCACTCTATTTTCCCATCAGGAAGAAGAATGAACCACAGGCTCAGCCTGCCCCCCGGAACCAGAATAGGGCCTGAAGCAATCCTGCGCTTTTGCGGCCAGCTCCCAAAAAAGCGAGTTGACAAATGGAGCTCAGGGGCACTGCAATTCACAAACCTGCAGAGTTGTAAATGATAACTCTCGTCCACAAATATATTGAGGGAAGGCAACGAAGAGGATTTGAAAGCAAGGCAGAATTGCAGGAAACCGGTTTCAGGAGGTAGATTCGACTCGCCTTGAAAGCACATGAAAAGCGGCAAAGCGTTGACAATGATGCCCTTGGCCAAAAAGGGCGTATGCGTTTTTTCCTGAATATATTCAGGAAAAAACGCATACGCCCTTTTTGGCCAACCAAGCAAGCCGGAAATGCAAATCGGCGCTACAAAGAAGTCTGGCTTGCCAGCGGTCAAAAGGGCCATGCTGAAAAAAGTGTAAAAACCGGAAATGCAGGACAGGCCATGGAGACATGGGAGCCTTGCTACGCTGATGGACGGGGTGGAAATTGCCAACAGCACTCTGGAGAAGTGTACGCTGCGTCCTGAAACATGTAATAAACACAACTTAGAGAGCATAGGGCACTTCCACTCACGCGCGTAGAAATCGGGAAACCTAAAAATCAACAAGATACAGGCACTCCAAAGTTTAGGGCTGCTCTGTTTCCAAGAACCTCCACTTCGGTACACCTTAAATATCCCAGGAAAGAGAAAAATGGATAAAGAAGTTGTGGTACTTATGCACAATGGAATATCACTCAGCCATGAAATCAGTGTCATAAGGCTAGTAGCAGCATGAAGAATGGATTTAGGGACAATGACTCTAAGTGAAGTAAGTCACACAGAAAAGGAAACTTATCCTAAGTTATCACTTGTAGAGGGAATGTCAAAATCGCTACACCTGAACTGAATTCTAAAACAGAACAGAGTCACACATTTAGAAAACACACTATGGCTGCTTAACGGGAAAGCTGAGGTGGGGCGATGCATAAAACAAGGGTTTGAAATTAGCTCAGATACCGTTCCACAAGCCAAATATTTAATAGACAAGACCTACTCCCTGCTCAGTGAACTGGACTCAACACCCCCTATTCACCGCCCAAGAATATATCTGACTAAGAAGAGTCTTCAAACCTATGTATTGATATCTCTCTGGAAGTGAATCAAGAGGGTGTAAAGCGGCATAAACACAGCAGGGAAAAGCAGCTAAACCCCATTATAAAAATAGACTACTTAAAAAAAAAACCCCATAAAACAAAGACAGTGAAAGAGAGAGAAATTCTTACAAAATCCGTTCAGGGGCTCTGATGCAACCTGGATTGACCATATCTAGACCCACAGCTGGATGAGACATAAGGCTGGACACTCTTGGGGCTGAGAGGATTGGTGAGGTTGGGTGAGCAAACGCAGACCCTTTAAAGTAATACTGCGTGGTACCCATGCCATGGGTCCCAAATCTCCAGGTTCAAGGGCATCTTCCTACATCGAAAACATGCCTGGGAAACCCAGAAGATGGTACACCGTGTGATCGGGAAAGGTTTCTAAAACGCACCTCATTTCTCCTCTCCTTCTGCTCGGGTTCGCCATTCCAGCCGCTTCACTAACAATCTCCCTACGTGGAGAATCAGCACCGTTGACCTCCTGTTTCGTACAGGTCGCAATTTGTCCCGAGGATGAACGGGAAGAGGGGGAACCAATGAGAGACTAGCTCTAGGTGTTGGGACAGGCACAGGTCACTCTATTTTCCCATCAGGAAGAAGAATGAACCACAGGCTCAGCCTGCCCCCCGGAACCAGAATAGGGCCTGAAGCAATCCTGCGCTTTTGCGGCCAGCTCCCAAAAAAGCGAGTTGACAAATGGAGCTCAGGGGCACTGCAATTCACAAACCTGCAGAGTTGTAAATGATAACTCTCGTCCACAAATATATTGAGGGAAGGCAACGAAGAGGATTTGAAAGCAAGGCAGAATTGCAGGAAACCGGTTTCAGGAGGTAGATTCGACTCGCCTTGAAAGCACATGAAAAGCGGCAAAGCGTTGACAATGATGCCCTTGGCCAAAAAGGGCGTATGCGTTTTTTCCTGAATATATTCAGGAAAAAACGCATACGCCCTTTTTGGCCAACCAAGCAAGCCGGAAATGCAAATCGGCGCTACAAAGAAGTCTGGCTTGCCAGCGGTCAAAAGGGCCATGCTGAAAAAAGTGTAAAAACCGGAAATGCAGGACAGGCCATGGAGACATGGGAGCCTTGCTACGCTGATGGGCGGGGTGGAAATTGCCAACAGCACTCTGGAGAAGTGTACGCTGCGTCCTGAAACATGTAATAAACACAACTTAGAGAGCATAGGGCACTTCCACTCACGGGCGTAGAAATCGGGAAACCTAAAAATCAACAAGACACAGGCACCCCAAAGTTTAGGGCTGCTCTGTTTCCAAGAACCTCCACTTCGGTACACCTTAAATATCCCAGGAAAGAGAAAAATGGATAAAGAAGTTGTGGTACTTATGCACAATGGAATATCACTCAGCCATGAAATCAGTGTCATAAGGCTAGTAGCAGCATGATGAATGGATTTAGGGACAATGACTCTAAGTGAAGTAAGTCACACAGAAAAGGAAACTTATCCTAAGTTATCACTTGTAGAGGGAATGTCAAAATCGCTACACCTGAACTGAATTCTAAAACAGAACAGAGTCACACATTTAGAAAACACACTATGGCTGCTTAACGGGAAAGGTGAGGTGGGGCGATGCATAAAACAAGGGTTTGAAATTAGCTCAGATACCGTTCCACAAGCCAAATATGTAATAGACAAGACCTACTCCCTGCTCAGTGAACTGGACTCAACACCCCCTATTCACCGCCCAAGAATATATCTGACTAAGAAGAGTCTTAAAACCTATGTATTGATATCTCTCTGGAAGTGAATCAAGAGGGTGTAAAGCGGCATAAACACAGCAGGGAAAAGCAGCTAAACCCCATTATAAAAATAGACTACTTAAAAAAAAAACCCATAAAACAAAGACAGTGAAAGAGAGAGAAATTCTTACAAAATCCGTTCAGGGGCTCTGATGCAACCTGGATTGACCATATCTAGACCCACAGCTGGATGAGACATAAGGCTGGACACTCTTGGGGCTGAGAGGATTGGTGAGGTTGGGTGAGCAAACGCAGACCCTTTAAAGTAATACTGCGTGGTACCCATGCCATGGGTCCCAAATCTCCAGGTTCAAGGGCATCTTCCTACATCGAAAACATGCCTGGGAAACCCAGAAGATGGTACACCGTGTGATCGGGAAAGGTTTCTAAAACGCACCTCATTTCTCCTCTCCTTGTGCTCGGGTTCGCCATTCCAGCCGCTTCACTAACAATCTCCCTACGTGGAGAATCAGCACCGTTGACCTCCTGTTTCGTACAGGTCGCAATTTGTCCCGAGGATGAACGGGAAGAGGGGGAACCAATGAGAGACTAGCTCTAGGTGTTGGGACAGGCACAGGTCACTCTATTTTCCCATCAGGAAGAAGAATGAACCACAGGCTCAGCCTGCCCCCCGGAACCAGAATAGGGCCTGAAGCAATCCTGCGCTTTTGCGGCCAGCTCCCAAAAAAGCGAGTTGACAAATGGAGCTCAGGGGCACTGCAATTCACAAACCTGCAGAGTTGTAAATGATAACTCTCGTCCACAAATATATTGAGGGAAGGCAACGAAGAGGATTTGAAAGCAAGGCAGAATTGCAGGAAACCGGTTTCAGGAGGTAGATTCGACTCGCCTTGAAAGCACATGAAAAGCGGCAAAGCGTTGACAATGATGCCCTTGGCCAAAAAGGGCGTATGCGTTTTTTCCTGAATATATTCAGGAAAAAACGCATACGCCCTTTGTGGCCAACCAAGCAAGCCGGAAATGCAAATCGGCGCTACAAAGAAGTCTGGCTTGCCAGCGGTCAAAAGGGCCATGCTGAAAAAAGTGTAAAAACCGGAAATGCAGGACAGGCCATGGAGACATGGGAGCCTTGCTACGCTGATGGGCGGGGTGGAAATTGCCAACAGCACTCTGGAGAAGTGTACGCTGCGTCCTGAAACATGTAATAAACACAACTTAGAGAGCATAGGGCACTTCCACTCATGGGCGTAGAAATCGGGAAACCTAAAAATCAACAAGACACAGGCACCCCAAAGTTTAGGGCTGCTCTGTTTCCAAGAACCTCCACTTCGGTACACCTTAAATATCCCAGGAAAGAGAAAAATGGATAAAGAAGTTGTGGTACTTATGCACAATGGAATATCACTCAGCCATGAAATCAGTGTCATAAGGCTAGTAGCAGCATGATGAATGGATTTAGGGACAATGACTCTAAGTGAAGTAAGTCACACAGAAAAGGAAACTTATCCTAAGTTATCACTTGTAGAGGGAATGTCAAAATCGCTACACCTGAACTGAATTCTAAAACAGAACAGAGTCACACATTTAGAAAACACACTATGGCTGCTTAACGGGAAAGCTGAGGTGGGGCGATGCATAAAACAAGGGTTTGAAATTAGCTCAGATACCGTTCCACAAGCCAAATATTTAATAGACAAGACCTACTCCCTGCTCAGTGAACTGGACTCAACACCCCCTATTCACCACCCAAGAATATATCTGACTAAGAAGAGTCTTAAAACCTATGTATTGATATCTCTCTGGAAGTGAATCAAGAGGGTGTAAAGCGGCATAAACACAGCAGGGAAAAGCAGCTAAACCCCATTATAAAAATAGACTACTTAAAAAAAAAACCCCATAAAACAAAGACAGTGAAAGAGAGAGAAATTCTTACAAAATCCGTTCAGGGGCTCTGATGCAACCTGGATTGACCATATCTAGACCCACAGCTGGATGAGACATAAGGCTGGACACTCTTGGGGCTGAGAGGATTGGTGAGGTTGGGTGAGCAAACGCAGACCCTTTAAAGTAATACTGCGTGGTACCCATGCCATGGGTCCCAAATCTCCAGGTTCAAGGGCATCTTCCTACATCGAAAACATGCCTGCGAAACCCAGAAGATGGTACACCGTGTGATCGGGAAAGGTTGCTAAAACGCACCTCATTTCTCCTCTCCTTGTGCTCGGGTTCGCCATTCCAGCCGCTTCACTAACAATCTCCCTACGTGGAGAATCAGCACCGTTGACCTCCTGTTTCGTACAGGTCGCAATTTGTCCCGAGGATGAACGGGAAGAGGGGGAACCAATGAGAGACTAGCTCTAGGTGTTGGGACAGGCACAGGTCACTCTATTTTCCCATCAGGAAGAAGAATGAACCACAGGCTCAGCCTGCCCCCCGGAACCAGAATAGGGCCTGAAGCAATCCTGCGCTTTTGCGGCCAGCTCCCAAAAAAGCGAGTTGACAAATGGAGCTCAGGGGCACTGCAATTCACAAACCTGCAGAGTTGTAAATGATAACTCTCGTCCACAAATATATTGAGGGAAGGCAACGAAGAGGATTTGAAAGCAAGGCAGAATTGCAGGAAACCGGTTTCAGGAGGTAGATTCGACTCGCCTTGAAAGCACATGAAAAGCGGCAAAGCGTTGACAATGATGCCCTTGGCCAAAAAGGGCGTATGCGTTTTTTCCTGAATATATTCAGGAAAAAACGCATACGCCCTTTTTGGCCAACCAAGCAAGCCGGAAATGCAAATCGGCGCTACAAAGAAGTCTGGCTTGCCAGCGGTCAAAAGGGCCATGCTGAAAAAAGTGTAAAAACCGGAAATGCAGGACAGGCCATGGAGACATGGGAGCCTTGCTACGCTGATGGACGGGGTGGAAATTGCCAACAGCACTCTGGAGAAGTGTACGCTGCGTCCTGAAACATGTAATAAACACAACTTAGAGAGCATAGGGCACTTCCACTCACGCGCGTAGAAATCGGGAAACCTAAAAATCAACAAGATACAGGCACTCCAAAGTTTAGGGCTGCTCTGTTTCCAAGAACCTCCACTTCGGTACACCTTAAATATCCCAGGAAAGAGAAAAATGGATAAAGAAGTTGTGGTACTTATGCACAATGGAATATCACTCAGCCATGAAATCAGTGTCATAAGGCTAGTAGCAGCATGAAGAATGGATTTAGGGACAATGACTCTAAGTGAAGTAAGTCACACAGAAAAGGAAACTTATCCTAAGTTATCACTTGTAGAGGGAATGTCAAAATCGCTACACCTGAACTGAATTCTAAAACAGAACAGAGTCACACATTTAGAAAACACACTATGGCTGCTTAACGGGAAAGCTGAGGTGGGGCGATGCATAAAACAAGGGTTTGAAATTAGCTCAGATACCGTTCCACAAGCCAAATATTTAATAGACAAGACCTACTCCCTGCTCAGTGAACTGGACTCAACACCCCCTATTCACCGCCCAAGAATATATCTGACTAAGAAGAGTCTTCAAACCTATGTATTGATATCTCTCTGGAAGTGAATCAAGAGGGTGTAAAGCGGCATAAACACAGCAGGGAAAAGCAGCTAAACCCCATTATAAAAATAGACTACTTAAAAAAAAAACCCCATAAAACAAAGACAGTGAAAGAGAGAGAAATTCTTACAAAATCCGTTCAGGGGCTCTGATGCAACCTGGATTGACCATATCTAGACCCACAGCTGGATGAGACATAAGGCTGGACACTCTTGGGGCTGAGAGGATTGGTGAGGTTGGGTGAGCAAACGCAGACCCTTTAAAGTAATACTGCGTGGTACCCATGCCATGGGTCCCAAATCTCCAGGTTCAAGGGCATCTTCCTACATCGAAAACATGCCTGGGAAACCCAGAAGATGGTACACCGTGTGATCGGGAAAGGTTTCTAAAACGCACCTCATTTCTCCTCTCCTTGTGCTCGGGTTCGCCATTCCAGCCGCTTCACTAACAATCTCCCTACGTGGAGAATCAGCACCGTTGACCTCCTGTTTCGTACAGGTCGCAATTTGTCCCGAGGATGAACGGGAAGAGGGGGAACCAATGAGAGACTAGCTCTAGGTGTTGGGACAGGCACAGGTCACTCTATTTTCCCATCAGGAAGAAGAATGAACCACAGGCTCAGCCTGCCCCCCGGAACCAGAATAGGGCCTGAAGCAATCCTGCGCTTTTGCGGCCAGCTCCCAAAAAAGCGAGTTGACAAATGGAGCTCAGGGGCACTGCAATTCACAAACCTGCAGAGTTGTAAATGATAACTCTTGTCCACAAATATATTGAGGGAAGGCAACGAAGAGGATTTGAAAGCAAGGCAGAATTGCAGGAAACCGGTTTCAGGAGGTAGATTCGACTCGCCTTGAAAGCACATGAAAAGCGGCAAAGCGTTGACAATGATGCCCTTGGCCAAAAAGGGCGTATGCGTTTTTTCCTGAATATATTCAGGAAAAAACGCATACGCCCTTTTTGGCCAACCAAGCAAGCCGGAAAGGCAAATCGGCGCTACAAAGAAGTCTGGCTTGCCAGCGGTCAAAAGGGCCATGCTGAAAAAAGTGTAAAAACCGGAAATGCAGGACAGGCCATGGAGACATGGGAGCCTTGCTACGCTGATGGGCGGGGTGGAAATTGCCAACAGCACTCTGGAGAAGTGTACGCTGCGTCCTGAAACATGTAATAAACACAACTTAGAGAGCATAGGGCACTTCCACTCATGGGCGTAGAAATCGGGAAACCTAAAAATCAACAAGACACAGGCACCCCAAAGTTTAGGGCTGCTCTGTTTCCAAGAACCTCCACTTCGGTACACCTTAAATATCCCAGGAAAGAGAAAAATGGATAAAGAAGTTGTGGTACTTATGCACAATGGAATATCACTCAGCCATGAAATTAGTGTCATAAGGCTAGTAGCAGCATGATGAATGGATTTAGGGACAATGACTCTAAGTGAAGTAAGTCACGCAGAAAAGGAAACTTATCCTAAGTTATCACTTGTAGAGGGAATGTCAAAATCGCTACACCTGAACTGAATTCTAAAACAGAACAGAGTCACACATTTAGAAAACACACTATGGCTGCTTAACGGGAAAGCTGAGGTGGGGCGATGCATAAAACAAGGGTTTGAAATTAGCTCAGATACCGTTCCACAAGCCAAATATTTAATAGACAAGACCTACTCCCTGCTCAGTGAACTGGACTCAACACCCCCTATTCACCGCCCAAGAATATATCTGACTAAGAAGAGTCTTAAAACCTATGTATTGATATCTCTCTGGAAGTGAATCAAGAGGGTGTAAAGCGGCATAAACACAGCAGGGAAAAGCAGCTAAACCCCATTATAAAAATAGACTACTTAAAAAAAAAACCCCATAAAACAAAGACAGTGAAAGAGAGAGAAATTCTTACAAAATCCGTTCAGGGGCTCTGATGCAACCTGGATTGACCATATCTAGACCCACAGCTGGATGAGACATAAGGCTGGACACTCTTGGGGCTGAGAGGATTGGTGAGGTTGGGTGAGCAAACGCAGACCCTTTAAAGTAATACTGCGTGGTACCCATGCCATGGGTCCCAAATCTCCAGGTTCAAGGGCATCTTCCTACATCGAAAACATGCCTGGGAAACCCAGAAGATGGTACACCGTGTGATCGGGAAAGGTTTCTAAAACGCACCTCATTTCTCCTCTCCTTGTGCTCGGGTTCGCCATTCCAGCCGCTTCACTAACAATCTCCCTACGTGGAGAATCAGCACCGTTGACCTCCTGTTTCGTACAGGTCGCAATTTGTCCTGAGGATGAACGGGAAGAGGGGGAACCAATGAGAGACTAGCTCTAGGTGTTGGGACAGGCACAGGTCACTCTATTTTCCCATCAGGAAGAAGAATGAACCACAGGCTCAGCCTGCCCCCCGGAACCAGAATAGGGCCTGAAGCAATCCTGCGCTTTTGCGTCCAGCTCCCAAAAAAGCGAGTTGACAAATGGAGCTCAGGGGCACTGCAATTCACAAACCTGCAGAGTTGTAAATGATAACTCTCGTCCACAAATATATTGAGGGAAGGCAACAAAGAGGATTTGAAAGCAAGGCAGAATTGCAGGAAACCGGTTTCAGGAGGTAGATTCGAGTCGCCTTGAAAGCACATGAAAAGCGGCAAAGCGTTGACAATGATGCCCTTGGCCAAAAAGGGCGTATGCGTTTTTTCCTGAATATATTCAGGAAAAAACGCATACGCCCTTTTTGGCCAACCAAGCAAGCCGGAAAGGCAAATCGGCGCTACAAAGAAGTCTGGCTTGCCAGAGGTCAAAAGGGCCATGCTGAAAAAAGTGTAAAAACCGGAAATGCAGGACAGGCCATGGAGACATGGGAGCCTTGCTACGCTGATGGGCGGGATGGAAATTGCCAACAGCCACTCTGGAGAAGTGTACGCTGCGTCCTGAAACATGGAATAAACACAGCTTAGAGAGCATAGGGCACTTCCACTCATGGGCGTAGAAATCGGGAAACCTAAAAATCAACAAGACACAGGCACCCCAAAGTTTAGGGCTCCTCTGTTTCCAAGAACCTCCACTTCGGTACACCTTAAATATCCCAGGAAAGAGAAAAATGGATAAAGAAGTTGTGGTACTTATGCACAATGGAATATCACTCAGCCATAAATCAGTGTCATAAGGCTAGTAGCAGCATGATGAGTGGATTTAGGGACGATGACTCTAAGTGAAGTAAGTCACACAGAAAAGGACACTTATCCTAAGATATCACTTATAGAGGGAATGTCAAAATCGCTACACCTGAACTGAATTCCAAAACACAACAGAGTCACACATTTAGAAAACACACTATGGCTGCTTAACGGGAAAGGTGAGGTGGGGCGATGCATAAAACAAGGGTTTGAAATTAGCTCAGATACCGTTCCACAAGCCAAATATGTAATAGACAAGACCTACTCCCTGCTCAGTGAACTGGACTCAACACCCCCTATTCACCACCGAAGAATATATCTGACTAGGAAGAGTCTTAAAACCTATGTATTGATATCTCTCTGGAAGTGAATCAAGAGGGTGTAAAGTGGCATAAACACAGCAAGGAAAAGAAGCTAAACCCCCTTATAAAAATTGACTACTTAAAAAAAAAACCCATAAAACAAAGACAGTGAAAGAGAGAGAAATTCTTACAAAATCCGTTCAGGGGCTCTGATGCAACCTGGATTGACCATATCTAGACCCACAGCTGGATGAGACATAAGGCTGGACACTCTTGGGGCTGAGAGGATTGGTGAGGTTGGGTGAGCAAACGCAGACCCTTTAAAGTAATACTGCGTGGTACCCATGCCATGGGTCCCAAATCTCCAGGTTCAAGGGCATCTTCCTACATCGAAAACATGCCTGGGAAACCCAGAAGATGGTACACCGTGTGATCGGGAAAGGTTTCTAAAACGCACCTCATTTCTCCTCTCCTTGTGCTCGGGTTCGCCATTCCAGCCGCTTCACTAACAATCTCCCTACGTGGAGAATCAGCACCGTTGACCTCCTGTTTCGTACAGGTCGCAATTTGTCCCGAGGATGAACGGGAAGAGGGGGAACCAATGAGAGACTAGCTCTAGGTGTTGGGACAGGCACAGGTCACTCTATTTTCCCATCAGGAAGAAGAATGAACCACAGGCTCAGCCTGCCCCCCGGAACCAGAATAGGGCCTGAAGCAATCCTGCGCTTTTGCGGCCAGCTCCCAAAAAAGCGAGTTGACAAATGGAGCTCAGGGGCACTGCAATTCACAAACCTGCAGAGTTGTAAATGATAACTCTCGTCCACAAATATATTGAGGGAAGGCAACGAAGAGGATTTGAAAGCAAGGCAGAATTGCAGGAAACCGGTTTCAGGAGGTAGATTCGACTCGCCTTGAAAGCACATGAAAAGCGGCAAAGCGTTGACAATGATGCCCTTGGCCAAAAAGGGCGTATGCGTTTTTTCCTGAATATATTCAGGAAAAAACGCATACGCCCTTTTTGGCCAACCAAGCAAGCCGGAAATGCAAATCGGCGCTACAAAGAAGTCTGGCTTGCCAGCGGTCAAAAGGGCCATGCTGAAAAAAGTGTAAAACCCGGAAATGCAGGACAGGCCATGGAGACATGGGAGCCTTGCTACGCTGATGGGCGGGGTGGAAATTGCCAACAGCACTCTGGAGAAGTGTACGCTGCGTCCTGAAACGTATAATAAACACAGCTTAGAGAGCATAGGGCACTTCCACTCACGGGCGTAGAAATCGGGAAACCTAAAAATCAACAAGATACAGGCACCCCAAAGTTTAGGGCTGCTCTGTTTCCAAGAACCTCCACTTCGGTACACCTTAAATATCCCAGGAAAGAGAAAAATGGATAAAGAAGTTGTGGTACTTATGCACAATGGAATATCACTCAGCCATGAAATCAGTGTCATAAGGCTAGTAGCAGCATGATGAATGGATTTAGGGACAATGACTCTAAGTGAAGTAAGTCACACAGAAAAGGAAACTTATCCTAAGTTATCACTTGTAGAGGGAATGTCAAAATCGCTACACCTGAACTGAATTCTAAAACAGAACAGAGTCACACATTTAGAAAACACACTATGGCTGCTTAACGGGAAAGCTGAGGTGGGGCGATGCATAAAACAAGGGTTTGAAATTAGCTCAGATACCGTTCCACAAGCCAAATATTTAATAGACAAGACCTACTCCCTGCTCAGTGAACTGGACTCAACACCCCCTATTCACCGCCCAAGAATATATCTGACTAAGAAGAGTCTTAAAACCTATGTATTGATATCTCTCTGGAAGTGAATCAAGAGGGTGTAAAGCGGCATAAACACAGCAGGGAAAAGCAGCTAAACCCCATTATAAAAATAGACTACTTAAAAAAAAAACCCCATAAAACAAAGACAGTGAAAGAGAGAGAAATTCTTACAAAATCCGTTCAGGGGCTCTGATGCAACCTGGATTGACCATATCTAGACCCACAGCTGGATGAGACATAAGGCTGGACACTCTTGGGGCTGAGAGGATTGGTGAGGTTGGGTGAGCAAACGCAGACCCTTTAAAGTAATACTGTGTGGTACCCATGCCATGGGTCCCAAATCTCCAGGTTCAAGGGCATCTTCCTACATCGAAAACATGCCTGCGAAACCCAGAAGATGGTACACCGTGTGATCGGGAAAGGTTGCTAAAACGCACCTCATTTCTCCTCTCCTTGTGCTCGGGTTCGCCATTCCAGCCGCTTCACTAACAATCTCCCTACGTGGAGAATCAGCACCGTTGACCTCCTGTTTCGTACAGGTCGCAATTTGTCCCGAGGATGAACGGGAAGAGGGGGAACCAATTAGAGACTAGCTCTAGGTGTTGGGACAGGCACAGGTCACCCTATTTTCCCATCAGGAAGAAGAATGAACCACAGGCTCAGCCTGCCCCCCGGAACCAGAATAAGGCCTGAAGCAATCCTGCGCTTTTGCGGCCAGCTCCCAAAAAAGCGAGTTGACAAATGGAGCTCAGGGGCACTGCAATTCACAAACCTGCAGAGTTGTAAATGATAACTCTCGTCCACAAATATATTGAGGGAAGGCAACAAAGAGGATTTGAAAGCAAGGCAGAATTGCAGGAAACCGGTTTCAGGAGGTAGATTCGACTCGCCTTGAAAGCACATGAAAAGCGGCAAAGCGTTGACAATGATGCCCTTGGCCAAAAAGGGCGTATGCGTTTTTTCCTGAATATATTCAGGAAAAAACGCATACGCCCTTTTTGGCCAACCAAGCAAGCCGGAAAGGCAAATCGGCGCTACAAAGAAGTCTGGCTTGCCAGAGGTCAAAAGGGCCATGCTGAAAAAAGTGTAAAAACCGGAAATGCAGGACAGGCCATGGAGACATGGGAGCCTTGCTACGCTGATGGGCGGGATGGAAATTGCCAACAGCCACTCTGGAGAAGTGTACGCTGCGTCCTGAAACATGGAATAAACACAGCTTAGAGAGCATAGGGCACTTCCACTCATGGGCGTAGAAATCGGGAAACCTAAAAATCAACAAGACACAGGCACCCCAAAGTTTAGGGCTGCTCTGTTTCCAAGAACCTCCACTTCGGTACACCTTAAATATCCCAGGAAAGAGAAAAATGGATAAAGAAGTTGTGGTACTTATGCACAATGGAATATCACTCAGCCATAAATCAGTGTCATAAGGCTAGTAGCAGCATGATGAGTGGATTTAGGGACGATGACTCTAAGTGAAGTAAGTCACACAGAAAAGGACACTTATCCTAAGATATCACTTATAGAGGGAATGTCAAAATCGCTACACATGAACTGAATTCCAAAACACAACAGAGTCACACATTTAGAAAACACACTATGGCTGCTTAACGGGAAAGGTGAGGTGGGGCGATGCATAAAACAAGGGTTTGAAATTAGCTCAGATACCGTTCCACAAGCCAAATATGTAATAGACAAGACCTACTCCCTGTTCAGTGAACTGGACTCAACACCCCCTATTCACCACCGAAGAATATATCTGACTAGGAAGAGTCTTAAAACCTATGTATTGATATCTCTCTGGAAGTGAATCAAGAGGGTGTAAAGCGGCATAAACACAGCAAGGAAAAGAAGCTAAACCCCCTTATAAAAATTGACTACTTAAAAAAAAAACCCATAAAACAAAGACAGTGAAAGAGAGAGAAATTCTTACAAAATCCGTTCAGGGGCTCTGATGCAACCTGGATTGACCATATCTAGACCCACAGCTGGATGAGACATAAGGCTGGACACTCTTGGGGCTGAGAGGATTGGTGAGGTTGGGTGAGCAAACGCAGACCCTTTAAAGTAATACTGCGTGGTACCCATGCCATGGGTCCCAAATCTCCAGGTTCAAGGGCATCTTCCTACATCGAAAACATGCCTGGGAAACCCAGAAGATGGTACACCGTGTGATCGGGAAAGGTTTCTAAAACGCACCTCATTTCTCCTCTCCTTGTGCTCGGGTTCGCCATTCCAGCCGCTTCACTAACAATCTCCCTACGTGGAGAATCAGCACCGTTGACCTCCTGTTTCGTACAGGTCGCAATTTGTCCCGAGGATGAACGGGAAGAGGGGGAACCAATGAGAGACTAGCTCTAGGTGTTGGGACAGGCACAGGTCACTCTATTTTCCCATCAGGAAGAAGAATGAACCACAGGCTCAGCCTGCCCCCCGGAACCAGAATAGGGCCTGAAGCAATCCTGCGCTTTTGCGGCCAGCTCCCAAAAAAGCGAGTTGACAAATGGAGCTCAGGGGCACTGCAATTCACAAACCTGCAGAGTTGTAAATGATAACTCTCGTCCACAAATATATTGAGGGAAGGCAACGAAGAGGATTTGAAAGCAAGGCAGAATTGCAGGAAACCGGTTTCAGGAGGTAGATTCGACTCGCCTTGAAAGCACATGAAAAGCGGCAAAGCGTTGACAATGATGCCCTTGGCCAAAAAGGGCGTATGCGTTTTTTCCTGAATATATTCAGGAAAAAACGCATACGCCCTTTTTGGCCAACCAAGCAAGCCGGAAATGCAAATCGGCGCTACAAAGAAGTCTGGCTTGCCAGCGGTCAAAAGGGCCATGCTGAAAAAAGTGTAAAACCCGGAAATGCAGGACAGGCCATGGAGACATGGGAGCCTTGCTACGCTGATGGGCGGGGTGGAAATTGCCAACAGCACTCTGGAGAAGTGTACGCTGCGTCCTGAAACGTATAATAAACACAGCTTAGAGAGCATAGGGCACTTCCACTCACGGGCGTAGAAATCGGGAAACCTAAAAATCAACAAGATACAGGCACCCCAAAGTTTAGGGCTGCTCTGTTTCCAAGAACCTCCACTTCGGTACACCTTAAATATCCCAGGAAAGAGAAAAATGGATAAAGAAGTTGTGGTACTTATGCACAATGGAATATCACTCAGCCATGAAATCAGTGTCATAAGGCTAGTAGCAGCATGATGAATGGATTTAGGGACAATGACTCTAAGTGAAGTAAGTCACACAGAAAAGGAAACTTATCCTAAGTTATCACTTGTAGAGGGAATGTCAAAATCGCTACACCTGAACTGAATTCTAAAACAGAACAGAGTCACACATTTAGAAAATACACTATGGCTGCTTAACGGGAAAGCTGAGGTGGGGCGATGCATAAAACAAGGGTTTGAAATTAGCTCAGATACCGTTCCACAAGCCAAATATTTAATAGACAAGACCTACTCCCTGCTCAGTGATCTGGACTCAACACCCCCTATTCACCGCCCAAGAATATATCTGACTAAGAAGAGTCTTAAAACCTATGTATTGATATCTCTCTGGAAGTGAATCAAGAGGGTGTAAAGCGGCATAAACACAGCAGGGAAAAGCAGCTAAACCCCATTATAAAAATAGACTACTTAAAAAAAAAACCCCATAAAACAAAGACAGTGAAAGAGAGAGAAATTCTTACAAAATCCGTTCAGGGGCTCTGATGCAAACTGCATTGACCATATCTAGACCCACAGCTGGATGAGACATAAGGCTGGACACTCTTGGGGCTGAGAGGATTGGTGAGGTTGGGTGAGCAAACGCAGACCCTTTAAAGTAATACTGTGTGGTACCCATGCCATGGGTCCCAAATCTCCAGGTTCAAGGGCATCTTCCTACATCGAAAACATGCCTGCGAAACCCAGAAGATGGTACACCGTGTGATCGGGAAAGGTTGCTAAAACGCACCTCATTTCTCCACTCCTTGTGCTCGGGTTCGCCATTCCAGCCGCTTCACTAACAATCTCCCTACGTGGAGAATCAGCACCGTTGACCTCCTGTTTCGTACAGGTCGCAATTTGTCCCGAGGATGAACGGGAAGAGGGGGAACCAATTAGAGACTAGCTCTAGGTGTTGGGACAGGCACAGGTCACCCTATTTTCCCATCAGGAAGAAGAATGAACCACAGGCTCAGCCTGCCCCCCGGAACCAGAATAAGGCCTGAAGCAATCCTGCGCTTTTGCGGCCAGCTCCCAAAAAAGCGAGTTGACAAATGGAGCTCAGGGGCACTGCAATTCACAAACCTGCAGAGTTGTAAATGATAACTCTCGTCCACAAATATATTGAGGGAAGGCAACAAAGAGGATTTGAAAGCAAGGCAGAATTGCAGGAAACCGGTTTCAGGAGGTAGATTCGACTCGCCTTGAAAGCACATGAAAAGCGGCAAAGCGTTGACAATGATGCCCTTGGCCAAAAAGGGCGTATGCGTTTTTTCCTGAATATATTCAGGAAAAAACGCATACGCCCTTTTTGGCCAACCAAGCAAGCCGGAAAGGCAAATCGGCGCTACAAAGAAGTCTGGCTTGCCAGAGGTCAAAAGGGCCATGCTGAAAAAAGTGTAAAAACCGGAAATGCAGGACAGGCCATGGAGACATGGGAGCCTTGCTACGCTGATGGGCGGGATGGAAATTGCCAACAGCCACTCTGGAGAAGTGTACGCTGCGTCCTGAAACATGGAATAAACACAGCTTAGAGAGCATAGGGCACTTCCACTCATGGGCGTAGAAATCGGGAAACCTAAAAATCAACAAGACACAGGCACCCCAAAGTTTAGGGCTGCTCTGTTTCCAAGAACCTCCACTTCGGTACACCTTAAATATCCCAGGAAAGAGAAAAATGGATAAAGAAGTTGTGGTACTTATGCACAATGGAATATCACTCAGCCATAAATCAGTGTCATAAGGCTAGTAGCAGCATGATGAGTGGATTTAGGGACGATGACTCTAAGTGAAGTAAGTCACACAGAAAAGGACACTTATCCTAAGATATCACTTATAGAGGGAATGTCAAAATCGCTACACATGAACTGAATTCCAAAACACAACAGAGTCACACATTTAGAAAACACACTATGGCTGCTTAACGGGAAAGGTGAGGTGGGGCGATGCATAAAACAAGGGTTTGAAATTAGCTCAGATACCGTTCCACAAGCCAAATATGTAATAGACAAGACCTACTCCCTGCTCAGTGAACTGGACTCAACACCCCCTATTCACCACCGAAGAATATATCTGACTAGGAAGAGTCTTAAAACCTATGTATTGATATCTCTCTGGAAGTGAATCAAGAGGGTGTAAAGCGGCATAAACACAGCAAGGAAAAGAAGCTAAACCCCCTTATAAAAATTGACTACTTAAAAAAAAAACCCATAAAACAAAGACAGTGAAAGAGAGAGAAATTCTTACAAAATCCGTTCAGGGGCTCTGATGCAACCTGGATTGACCATATCTAGACCCACAGCTGGATGAGACATAAGGCTGGACACTCTTGGGGCTGAGAGGATTGGTGAGGTTGGGTGAGCAAACGCAGACCCTTTAAAGTAATACTGCGTGGTACCCATGCCATGGGTCCCAAATCTCCAGGTTCAAGGGCATCTTCCTACATCGAAAACATGCCTGGGAAACCCAGAAGATGGTACACCGTGTGATCGGGAAAGGTTTCTAAAACGCACCTCATTTCTCCTCTCCTTGTGCTCGGGTTCGCCATTCCAGCCGCTTCACTAACAATCTCCCTACGTGGAGAATCAGCACCGTTGACCTCCTGTTTCGTACAGGTCGCAATTTGTCCCGAGGATGAACGGGAAGAGGGGGAACCAATGAGAGACTAGCTCTAGGTGTTGGGACAGGCACAGGTCACTCTATTTTCCCATCAGGAAGAAGAATGAACCACAGGCTCAGCCTGCCCCCCGGAACCAGAATAGGGCCTGAAGCAATCCTGCGCTTTTGCGGCCAGCTCCCAAAAAAGCGAGTTGACAAATGGAGCTCAGGGGCACTGCAATTCACAAACCTGCAGAGTTGTAAATGATAACTCTCGTCCACAAATATATTGAGGGAAGGCAACGAAGAGGATTTGAAAGCAAGGCAGAATTGCAGGAAACCGGTTTCAGGAGGTAGATTCGACTCGCCTTGAAAGCACATGAAAAGCGGCAAAGCGTTGACAATGATGCCCTTGGCCAAAAAGGGCGTATGCGTTTTTTCCTGAATATATTCAGGAAAAAACGCATACGCCCTTTTTGGCCAACCAAGCAAGCCGGAAATGCAAATCGGCGCTACAAAGAAGTCTGGCTTGCCAGCGGTCAAAAGGGCCATGCTGAAAAAAGTGTAAAAACCGGAAATGCAGGACAGGCCATGGAGACATGGGAGCCTTGCTACGCTGATGGGCGGGGTGGAAATTGCCAACAGCACTCTGGAGAAGTGTACGCTGCGTCCTGAAACATGTAATAAACACAACTTAGAGAGCATAGGGCACTTCCACTCATGGGCGTAGAAATCGGGAAACCTAAAAATCAACAAGACACAGGCACCCCAAAGTTTAGGGCTGCTCTGTTTCCAAGAACCTCCACTTCGGTACACCTTAAATATCCCAGGAAAGAGAAAAATGGATAAAGAAGTTGTGGTACTTATGCACAATGGAATATCACTCAGCCATGAAATTAGTGTCATAAGGCTAGTAGCAGCATGATGAATGGATTTAGGGACAATGACTCTAAGTGAAGTAAGTCACACAGAAAAGGAAACTTATCCTAAGTTATCACTTGTAGAGGGAATGTCAAAATCGCTACACCTGAACTGAATTCTAAAACAGAACAGAGTCACACATTTAGAAAACACACTATGGCTGCTTAACGGGAAAGCTGAGGTGGGGCGATGCATAAAACAAGGGTTTGAAATTAGCTCAGATACCGTTCCACAAGCCAAATATTTAATAGACAAGACCTACTCCCTGCTCAGTGAACTGGACTCAACACCCCCTATTCACCGCCCAAGAATATATCTGACTAAGAAGAGTCTTAAAACCTATGTATTGATATCTCTCTGGAAGTGAATCAAGAGGGTGTAAAGCGGCATAAACACAGCAGGGAAAAGCAGCTAAACCCCATTATAAAAATAGACTACTTAAAAAAAAAACCCCATAAAACAAAGACAGTGAAAGAGAGAGAAATTCTTACAAAATCCGTTCAGGGGCTCTGATGCAACCTGGATTGACCATATCTAGACCCACAGCTGGATGAGACATAAGGCTGGACACTCTTGGGGCTGAGAGGATTGGTGAGGTTGGGTGAGCAAACGCAGACCCTTTAAAGTAATACTGCGTGGTACCCATGCCATGGGTCCCAAATCTCCAGGTTCAAGGGCATCTTCCTACATCGAAAACATGCCTGGGAAACCCAGAAGATGGTACACCGTGTGATCGGGAAAGGTTTCTAAAACGCACCTCATTTCTCCTCTCCTTGTGCTCGGGTTCGCCATTCCAGCCGCTTCACTAACAATCTCCCTACATGGAGAATCAGCACCGTTGACCTCCTGTTTCGTACAGGTCGCAATTTGTCCCGAGGATGAACGGGAAGAGGGGGAACCAATGAGAGACTAGCTCTAGGTGTTGGGACAGGCACAGGTCACTCTATTTTCCCATCAGGAAGAAGAATGAACCACAGGCTCAGCCTGCCCCCTGGAACCAGAATAGGGCCTGAAGCAATCCTGCGCTTTTGCGGCCAGCTCCCAAAAAAGCGAGTTGACAAATGGAGCTCAGGGGCACTGCAATTCACAAACCTGCAGAGTTGTAAATGATAACTCTCGTCCACAAATATATTGAGGGAAGGCAACGAAGAGGATTTGAAAGCAAGGCAGAATTGCAGGAAACCGGTTTCAGGAGGTAGATTCGACTCGCCTTGAAAGCACATGAAAAGCGGCAAAGCGTTGACAATGATGCCCTTGGCCAAAAAGGGCGTATGCGTTTTTTCCTGAATATATTCAGGAAAAAACACATACGCCCTTTTTGGCCAACCAAGCAAGCCGGAAATGCAAATCGGCGCTACAAAGAAGTCTGGCTTGCCAGCGGTCAAAAGGGCCATGCTGAAAAAAGTGTAAAAACCGGAAATGCAGGACAGGCCATGGAGACATGGGAGCCTTGCTACGCTGATGGGCGGGGTGGAAATTGCCAACAGCCACTCTGGAGAAGTGTACGCTGCGTCCTGAAACATGGAATAAACACAGCTTAGAGAGCATAGGGCACTTCCACTCATGGGCGTAGAAATCGGGAAACCTAAAAATCAACAAGACACAGGCACCCCAAAGTTTAGGGCTGCTCTGTTTCCAAGAATCTCCACTTCGGTACACCTTAAATATCCCAGGAAAGAGAAAAATGGATAAAGAAGTTGTGGTACTTATGCACAATGGAATATCACTCAGCCATGAAATCAGTGTCATAAGGCTAGTAGCAGCATGATGAGTGGATTTAGGGACGATGACTCTAAGTGAAGTAAGTCACACAGAAAAGGACACTTATCCTAAGATATGACTTATAGAGGGAATGTCAAAATCGCTACACCTGAACTGAATTCCAAAACAGAACAGAGTCACACATTTAGAAAACACACTATGGCTGCTTAAAGGGAAAGGTGAGGTGGGGCGATGCATAAAACAAGGGTTTGAAATTAGCTCAGATACCGTTCCACAAGCCAAATATGTAACAGACAAGACCTACTCCCTGCTCAGTGAACTGGACTCAACACCCCCTATTCACCACCCAAGAATATATCTGACTAGGAAGAGTCTTAAAACCTATGTATTGATATCTCTCTGGAAGTGAATCAAGAGGGCGTAAAGCGGCATAAACACAGCAAGGAAAAGAAGCTAAACCCCCTTATAAAAATTGACTACTTAAGAAAAAAAACCCCATAAAACAAAGACAGTGAAAGAGAGAGAAATTCTTACAAAATCCGTTCAGGGGCTCTGATGCAACCTGGATTGACCATATCTAGACCCACAGCTGGATGAGACATAAGGCTGGACACTCTTGGGGCTGAGAGGATTGGTGAGGTTGGGTGAGCAAACGCAGACCCTTTAAAGTAATACTGCGTGGTACCCATGCCATGGGTCCCAAATCTCCAGGTTCAAGGGCATCCTCCTACATCGAAAACATGCCTGGGAAACCCAGAAGATGGTACACCGTGTGATCGGGAAAGGTTTCTAAAACGCACCTCATTTCTCCTCTCCTTGTGCTCGGGTTCGCCATTCCAGCCGCTTCACTAACAATCTCCCTACGTGGAGAATCAGCACCGTTGACCTCCTGTTTCGTACAGGTCGCAATTTGTCCCGAGGATGAACGGGAAGAGGGGGAACCAATGAGAGACTAGCTCTAGGTGTTGGGACAGGCACAGGTCACTCTATTTTCCCATCAGGAAGAAGAATGAACCACAGGCTCAGCCTGCCCCCCGGAACCAGAATAGGGCCTGAAGCAATCCTGCGCTTTTGCGGCCAGCTCCCAAAAAAGCGAGTTGACAAATGGAGCTCAGGGGCACTGCAATTCACAAACCTGCAGAGTTGTAAATGATAACTCTCGTCCACAAATATATTGAGGGAAGGCAACGAAGAGGATTTGAAAGCAAGGCAGAATTGCAGGAAACCGGTTTCAGGAGGTAGATTCGACTCGCCTTGAAAGCACATGAAAAGCGGCAAAGCGTTGACAATGATGCCCTTGGCCAAAAAGGGCGTATGCGTTTTTTCCTGAATATATTCAGGAAAAAACGCATACGCCCTTTTTGGCCAACCAAGCAAGCCGGAAAGGCAAATCGGCGCTACAAAGAAGTCTGGCTTGCCAGCGGTCAAAAGGGCCATGCTGAAAAAAGTGTAAAAACCGGAAATGCAGGACAGCCCATGGAGACATGGGAGCCTTGCTACGCTGATGGGCGGGATGGAAATTGCCAACAGCCACTCTGGAGAAGTGTACGCTGCGTCCTGAAACATGGAATAAACACAGCTTAGAGAGCATAGGGCACTTCCACTCATGGGCGTAGAAATCGGGAAACCTAAAAATCAACAACACACAGGCACCCCAAAGTTTAGGGCTGCTCTGTTTCCAAGAACCTCCACTTCGGTACACCTTAAATATCCCAGGAAAGAGAAAAATGGATAAAGAAGTTGTGGTACTTATGCACAATGGAATATCACTCAGCCATGAAATCAGTGTCATAAGGCTAGTAGCAGCATGATGAGTGGATTTAGGGACGATGACTCTAAGTGAAGTAAGTCACACAGAAAAGGACACTTATCCTAAGATATGACTTATAGAGGGAATGTCAAAATCGCTACACCTGAACTGAATTCCAAAACAGAACAGAGTCACACATTTAGAAAACACACTATGGCTGCTTAAAGGGAAAGGTGAGGTGGGGCGATGCATAAAACAAGGGTTTGAAATTAGCTCAGATACCGTTCCACAAGCCAAATATGTAACAGACAAGACCTACTCCCTGCTCAGTGAACTGGACTCAACACCCCCTATTCACCACCCAAGAATATATCTGACTAGGAAGAGTCTTAAAACCTATGTATTGATATCTCTCTGGAAGTGAATCAAGAGGGCGTAAAGCGGCATAAACACAGCAAGGAAAAGAAGCTAAACCCCCTTATAAAAATTGACTACTTAAGAAAAAAAACCCCATAAAACAAAGACAGTGAAAGAGAGAGAAATTCTTACAAAGTCCGTTCAGGGGCTCTGATGCAACCTGGATTGACCATATCTAGACCCACAGCTGGATGAGACATAAGGCTGGACACTCTTGGGGCTGAGAGGATTGGTGAGGTTGGGTGAGCAAACGCAGACCCTTTAAAGTAATACTGCGTGGTACCCATGCCATGGGTCCCAAATCTCCAGGTTCAAGGGCATCTTCCTACATCGAAAACATGCCTGGGAAACCCAGAAGATGGTACACCGTGTGATCGGGAAAGGTTTCTAAAACGCACCTCATTTCTCCTCTCCTTGTGCTCGGGTTCGCCATTCCAGCCGCTTCACTAACAATCTCCCTACGTGGAGAATCAGCACCGTTGACCTCCTGTTTCGTACAGGTCGCAATTTGTCCCGAGGATGAACGGGAAGAGGGGGAACCAATGAGAGACTAGCTCTAGGTGTTGGGACAGGCACAGGTCACTCTATTTTCCCATCAGGAAGAAGAATGAACCACAGGCTCAGCCTGCCCCCCGGAACCAGAATAGGGCCTGAAGCAATCCTGCGCTTTTGCGGCCAGCTCCCAAAAAAGCGAGTTGACACATGGAGCTCAGGGGCACT